>NC_044039.1:211699706-212013877 GCF_901765095.1 Microcaecilia unicolor | reverse complement strand
ATAATGGAAAAAAGAAGGGCGTCCCTCACGAGCATTTGGTTGACTTTACTTGGTCCCTTTTTTTTCACGACCAAGCCTCACAAAGGTGCTCAAACTGACCAGATGACCACCGGAGGGAATCGGGGATGACCTTCCTTTACTCCCCCAGTGGTCACCAACCCCCTCCCACCCAAGCTTCTATACCAGCCTCAAATATCATACCCAGCTCCATCACAGCAGTATGCAGGTCCCTGGAGCCGTTTTAGTGGGTGCAGTTCACTTCAGGCAGGTGGACCCCCTACCTGTTACACTTGTGGTGGTAAATGTGAGCCCTCCAAAACCCACCCGAAACCCACTGTACCCACATGTAGGTGCCCCCCTTCATCCCTAAGTGTTATGGTAGTGGTCTACAGTTGTGGGGAGTGAATTTTGGGGGGGTTGGGGGGCTCAGCACACACGGTAAGGGAGCTATGCACCTGGGAGCAATTTCTGAAGTTCACTGCAGTGTCCCCTAGGGTGCCCGGTTGGTGTCCTGGCATGTGAGGAGGACCAGTGCACTACGAATGCTGGCTCCTCCCATGACCAAATGGCTTGGATTTGGTCATTTCTGAGATGGGTGTCCTCGGTTTCCATTATGGCCAAAAACCGGGGACAACCATCTCTATGGTCGACCTAAATGTTGAGATTTGGGCATCCCCGACCATATTATCGAAACGAAAGATGGACGTCCATCTTGTTTTGATAATACGGGTTTCCCCACCCCTTCGCCGGAACATCCTTAGAGATGGACGCCCTTAGAGATGGGCGTCCTCGTTTGTTTATGCCCCTCCATGCCATACTTTGCATATTCCTCCCACTACCATCCAAGCCACTACTGCTGCATCTCTAGATGAGAAGAAGCAGCAGCAAAACAAGCTGCAGTCACCATGGGGCCAGACTGTCCATACACGCGACTGACTGTCTTCACCCCTTGGACATCACTTCCTGTTCTGGGGCACAGCCAGCAGCCATGTGAATGAAGCACCCTGCTTCAGAGTGCTTGTAGCTTGCTTTCCTGATGCTGCTGATCTAGAGAACCAGCAGTGGCAAGGATGGGGCTATGTGGGAGGGGGGATAGAGGAGGCAGACTCTGGAATAGGAGGGAAACAGAGGAGTCAGGCTGGATGGAAGGGAAAGAGAGAGCAGAAACTGTGTGGAAGGGGTAGGGGGCAGAGGCTGTTTGGAAGTGGGGAGAGAGGGAGGGTAGAGGCTGGAAGTAAGGGGGGACAGGAGGCTAGACACTGGATGGAAACGAGGAAGAGAAGGAGGGCATGCGTGGGAACGCAGGCGTCAGTGGAAGAAGAATGCCACTAATTTACTCGCTGTGCAAGCAGCATGGCCCTCAGGCAGTGTATCTCTTCAATTGGTGGGGCTTGTGCATCTCCACCAGCAAAGGTAAGACTCAACACTGTTTGGAGGGGGGGAGAACTGAGAGGAAATGTGTAGCTTAGGGGTGCCGTGACCTGAGAAACTTTGGGAACCACTGACTTAGGCTTTAAAAAGTGATGTCACTCAACATGTCAGTGGGTTCTGTAGACTGAAAAGTGGGGATCCTCCAATGAGAAAGAAGAATGGAGTCTATTTTCCTGGATATGTGAATATGCAGATCTATGTCACTCTATTCCAAAATATTCACTGGGATTCTCTTGAAATCCTGACAGGTCCTGGCAGTTGGTATGGGTAGGATATCAAACAAAAAAGTTATTTGGGGGAAGGGGGTACATGGATACACATGCACAAGCCTACTATTATTATTTTTTTTTTAATTAGATAGAAAACCAAGAATTTTCCATTGCCCTTTAGTACTGATTTCTAGGTGAAATTCAGGCAATTCATGGTTACAAGTATAGGTTGCTTTTGCAGTGTTGTCCTCAACGTGTGGAAAATAAAAGATAGAAGTGAAATATCATGCTTGGAAGAGCAAAATAAACAAGATTATCTGTTATTAAATGTTCTCCTCTGCTTTTGCACTGCAGTTCATTATACTGTAAATGAACCTGCTCACCAGCATTAATGATTACAGCAGCAATGTCTGGTTCCCACGCATTGTCAATTCAGAGCTATCAACCTGATCAAAACCAGTTGCACACCACATAAAAAGTAGAATTACATTATGAAAGCGCACACTCATTCCCGTCCTGCAATCCAGAAGGCCATTCAAGATAAGACAGAAAAATGCAAGTGCAGAAAGAACAATTTCAAGGGTAACATGCTAATAGCCTGCAGAAAACTAGAATATGCAGGTTGTGATCCCTTTCATTTCACCAACAAAAATGATGAAGCACTACCTGGATTTTTGAAATCACATACGTCTTTTCTGCAGGTTTAATTAGAAGGTTGAAGGAAGAAAGCACTTATTTCATAAGAATGGTATACACTGCAGGGGCGTAGCCAGACTTCAGCGGTAGGGGGGTCCAGAGCCAAGGTGAGGGGGCACATTTTAGCCCCCCCCCCAACGCTGACGCCGACCCCCCCCCCCCCCGTCGCCATAGCCAACACCTCCAACAACTTTGATCCCCCCCTCTGCCGACGACCCTCTCGACCCCCGCCCGCTGTCGCCTACCTTTCCTTCGATGTCCAACCGCCACCTGAAACTGAACATGGCCAAGACGGAGCTTATCATCTTTCCACCAAAACCCACTTCTCCTCTTCCTCGCTCTCGATCTCAGTTGATAACACCCTGATCCTCCCCGTCTCATCCGCCCGCAACGTAGGAGTCATCTTCAACTCCTCCCTCTCCTTCTCCGCGCATATCCAGCAGACAGCCAAGACCTGTCGCTTCTTCCTCTTTAACATCAGCAAAATTCGTCCTTTCCTCTCTGAGCACACCACCCGAACTCTCATCCACGCTCTCATTGCCTCTCGCCTTGACTACTGCAACCTACTCCTCACTGGCCTCCCACTCAACCATCTATCCCCCCTTCAATCCATTCAGAACTCTGCTGCACGTCTTATATTCCGACTGAACCAATATACTCATATCACCCTTCTCCTCTAGTCACTTCACTGGCTTCCAATCAGATACCACATACAGTTCAAGCTTCTCCTTCTTACCTACAAATGCACTCAGTCTGCAGCCCCTCATTACCTCTCTACCCTCATCTCCCCTTACGTTCCCGCCCGAAACCTTACTCACAGGACAAATCCCTCCTCTCAGTACCCTTCTCCACCACCGCCAACTCCAGGCTCCGCCCATTCTGCCTCGCCTTACCCTATGCCTGGAATAAACTTCCTGAGCCCATACACCAAGCCCCCTCCCTACCCATCTTCAAATCCCTACTCAAAACCCACCTCTTCAATGTTGCTTTCGGCACCTAACCTTTATACCTTTCAGGTAATCTAGACTGCCCCAATTTGACTACCCCTACTTGACTGACTGTACATATGTCCTTTAGATTGTAAGCTCTTTGAGCAGGGACTGTCCTTCTATGTTAAATTGTACAGCGCTGCGTAACCCTAGTAGCGCTTTAGAAATGTTAAATAGTAGTAGTAGTAGTTTGGTTTCTCAGTCTGACGTCCTGCAAGGCTTCGTTCTGTTTCTGTGAGTCTGACGTCCTGCACGTTGTATATGCAGGACGTCAAACTGAGAAACCAAACGAAGGAAGAAGACTTCGGCTGGCAGGGATTGGGGTCCCCCACCAGCAAAGGTAGCAGGTGGCGGGGTTGGCGGCGGGAGGGGGGGTTGAGAGGGTCGCCGGCAGGGGAGTCCAGGACCAAATCTACGGGGGCCCAGGCCCCCGTGGCCCCATAGCAGCTACGCCACTGGTATACAGAACAGTTTAAGCAAGAGGACTGAGTGAATTTCACTACTATGGAGTAGTAAATAGCACCAAGGGTATCACCACTTGAAGAGAATCCTCTTGGGTTGGAATAGGGATATCACAAGTTAGGTAGCTCACAATTTGCAGTGTATTTTACAAAAGGCTCACTGAACACTGAGCCTTTTGTAAAATATGTATAAGGCTGCTGAAAAGCCATGTATCTGGTCTTTTCATAAATTGTACTACACTCAATCTCTGGAGATTTTGTGTGTTTAGCTGTAACCAGTGGCGTAGCTATGTGGGACCACTGGGGCCTGGGCCCCCCCAAAAAATGTCCTGTGGGCCCCTGGTTTTGCTGGCAGAGGTCTCCAACCCCTGCAAGCTGAAGCGTTGTCCAGCACCAGTCTCTGGCGCCACCGCATTGCCTACCCTGCTTTGTCTTCCCCTCACGTCCAGCACGCTCCTTTTAGTGAAACTGAGCATGCTCAATTTCACTAAAAGGAGCATGCAGGACGTGAGGGGAAGACAGAGCAGGGCAGGTAATGTGGCAGCGCCGGAGACCGGTGCTGGACAACGCTTCAGCTGGCGGGGGTTGGGGACCCTTCCCAGCCAAGGTATTTGCTGCGGCGGTGGGTGGTGAGCGGCAGGGGAGGCAGCAAGGCGGCGGGGGGGGGGGGGGGCAGTGGCAGGACCACAGACCAAAATGTGCCTCCCCCCACCACACTTCGGGCTCTGGCCCCCTCCCACCGTGAGGTCTGGCTACGCCCCTGGCTGTAGCATTTAAACATACAAGGGTTACCTGAATCTACAATATATCTGCAGCTTTCTCCCTTAGACAAGGAAATCCATAATAAGGCACCGGACGTCCAGACTGTTAGTCTCCATTCTGTCCCTTCACCAAATAAAACCACAGTAAATGATATTTTTAAACTTAGTACTATGAATACTGCAAAAATGGCATCTCTGTAGATCTTCAGATGCTGATTCTGTAGACTGAATGTCTTGTGCTTTCTGTTTGATTATCATAATGCCATTTGAAGTTATAACTCACTTGTAGTTCTTCTCTAACTAGGGTGACGATGGCGAGAGGGATAGGCTGAGACAGTCCTGGTTTTACCCTACTGCATGCAGGGAGATGTAGTTCTGGCTGAGCTTTCGTTCCTCTGCTTCCGCTGGCTCCTTAAAGCCCATCTATTTTCCCCAGCCATTTCTGTAACCCATAATCCCAGGACATATTTTTGTAGCGCTGGAAATGGTGCACGCTAGGGGTGGGAACTACCGCTGGGCTGGTTCCAGATTGGCATGCGGTAAACCCGCAGCGGGTTTACCGCTGCTTAGTAAAAGGGCCCCTAAAGAAATAAAGCCACTGGCTTCCTGTGTCTGTTAGTTATTTTTAATTTATTTATTTGTAGCATTTGTATCCCACATGTTTCCACCAATTTGCAGGCTCAATGTGGCTTACATTTGCTGTAATGGCGATTGCCATTTCCGGTTAACAGAGTTACAAATGGTATTACATTAGGATGCATACATACATGGTAAAGAAGAATACATTATGGTATTGCTTATAGGTTCCTGAGAGATAGATTGGATTGTAACATACGTTAGGTCATTCTAATCTAAGGGGTCCTTTCACTGAGCTGCAGTAGGCAGGAGTAGCCTAGTGGTTAGTGCAGTGGACTTTGATCCTGGGGAACTGAGTTTGATTCCCACTGCAGCTCCTTGTGACTCTGGGCAAGTCACTTAACCCTCCATTGCCCCTGGTACAAAATAAGTACCTGAATATATGTAAACCGCCTTGAATGTAGTTGCAAAAAAACTCAGAAAGGCGGTATATCAAGTCCCATTTCCCTTTCTCTATTTGAGATTCTACATGGAATGTTGCTGTTGCTACTATTGGAGATTCTAGATGGAATGTTGCCACTATTGAGATTCTGTTGCTACTATTTGAGATTCTACATGGACGTCAGACTCACAGAAACAGATGCATGAGTGGCCGCGTTGCTGATCTGCAAGGGCAGGCTTCTACATGAAATGCTGCTAGTGGAGGAGTAGCCTTGTGGTTAGTGCAGTGGACTCTGATCCTGGGGGAACTGAGTTCGATTCCCACTGCAGCTCCTTGTGACTCTGGGCAAGCCACTTAACCCTCCATTGCCCCTGGTACAAAATAAGTACCTGAATATATGTAAACCGCTTTGAATGTAGTTGCAAAAACCAAAGAAAGGCAGTATATCAAGTCCCATTTCCCTCCCTTCCCTACTGCAGCAAAAAAGAGCTTACCATGCAGCACACTCAGCCATCCCATGTCATTTTGCTTGTGCATGCGGTGCCTCACTTAACCCCCCATTGTCCCAGGTACAAAACAGATTGTGAGCCCACTACGGACAGAGAGAGTATCTGTTTATAATGTAAACCGCTTTGGTTGTACCACAGAAAGGCGGTACATCAATTTACAGAATGCTAACACTTTTAACGTAGTAACATTGTAAATGACGGCAGATAAAGATCTGTACGGTCCATCCAGTCTGCTCATTTTACATAGTATGTGATATTTTATATGTATACTTGAATTTGATTTGTCCTTGCCATTCTCAGGGCTTAGATCGTAGAAGTCTGCCCAGCACTCCTCTTGTACTAAAAGTTCTGGATCTAACGTCGAAGCCCCTTAAAATGTACACTCAAGCCCATCCATATGTATTCAGTTACGACCAGTGAACAGACCGTAGAAGTTTGCCCAACACTGGTTTTGCTTCCCAATTACTGGTGTTGCCACCCAATCTCAGCTAAGATTCTGTGGATCCTTTCCTTCTAAACAGGATTCCTTTGCATTTATCCCATGCATGTTTGAATTCCATTACCGTTTTCATCTCCACCACCTCCTGTGGGAGGGCATTCCATGTATCCATCACCCTCTCCATGAAAAAATACTTCCTGACATTACTCTTGAGTCTCCCCCCTTCAACCTCAATTCATGTCCTCTAGTTCTACCGCCTCCCCATCTCCAGAAAAGGTTTGTTTGTGAATTAATACCTTTCAAACATTTGAACATTTGTATCATGTCATCCCTGTTTCTCCTTTCCTCCAAGGTATGCAAGTGTCTCCTCATACGGTTTGAAAAGCAAATCCCATACCATTTTTGTATTACTTTTACTTTTGCAGGTAAGTGCTAGCTGGACTCAATAATCTGCATGGTTTTACCTATGTACAACTTCTGACATACACGATTCCCAATGAAGAGCAATCAGTTCGATTTTTCAGCTTATGAGTGAATTCAGAATTGGATGGCTAAACTCTCCATGATCGCTAAAATGGCCTGGATTCAATTCCATTTCTGTTGACACATCAATAGATGAATGGACTAACGCGTCTCTTAAGTTCCTCCATTGCTGGAAAGCAAAAGGTAGACGATGTTGAACATTAGAATGGACTTGTTATTCTCCCCAATAGCTTAGACTATTACATTGGTTACCAGTTTCTGCTCGGATAGCTTTTAACATTGCCTGTATTGTGTTTAATATATTGCAGGGGTGTTGTTGTTCTTCTCTTCTTCCCCAGTTGATCGCTTTTCCAGAATTACGAAAGGAATTCTCGTTTCTATTCTACTTTGTTGTTGAGGTTTCTATCTGTTAGGGAAATTCATTATAAATGAAACCATGATGATTCTTTTCCTTACCAGGCTAGTAAATTGTGGAACTTTATACCTGAAGATACTCATCAGATTTCTCCACTTGTTGGTATCTACATTGAAGGGAAGGAACTGAATTATTCTAATTGGAGCTTGGTTTTAACCATCCATAGTGGAGTTTTTTCTAATTCGGACTATTTAATTAGCTCTTTTAGGGCAATTTAGATAAGTTATGACTAACTGGGTGCTATGCTTTGCTAAGCTTCATTTATCTAGTTTAGAACAGATAGGCATTTTTCCTGTCTGTTTAGTTTTTAGGATTTTGTTGTGCTCAAAGGATTTTTAGTTGCATTGATATGTATATATCCTATATAATAAAACGCACCTCCAACATTCTGAAGCTGACTGCATGGCTGAGGCATTCCTGCTCTCTGTATCCATCTCCTGAATTGACATCACGTACTTCCGGGTTCATCACAAGCAGAAGTGACCAACCACACAAGGTTTCTCGGCTTCAGAATATTGGAGGTGCATTCTATTAAATAGGATTGGTCAGTTCCTTGAAGCACAGCCAGAGCTCAGCGTCCTGCACAGTAACGCTCAGACACCAGAGAGAGGAGGGGCCTGACACCAGAGAGAGGGAGGGAGGGGGGCCCTGACACCAGAAAGGGGGGGAGGTATCTCTGTCACACACACACACTCTCTCTCTCACATACTCTCTCTCTCTTTCACAGTCAATGTCTTTCTCACTCTCACACACTGTCTCTCACACACTGTCTCACACTCTCTATGTGTCACACAGTCACTCACACACTCTCTTGGTCTCATACACTCAGTCTCACAGAGAGTCTGTCTCACACACACTCTCTCTCTCGCACACACTCGCACAGTGTGTCTCACATACGCACTTGCACACTCTCATTCTCACACACACTCTCTCTCTCTCACAGACACACTCACACCCAGACTCACTCTCTCTCTCACACACAGTCACTCGCACATACACTCTCTCAAACATACACACTCCAAGGAAAACCTTGCTAGCGCCCATTTCATTTGTGTCAGAAACGGGCCTTTTTTTACTAGTTTTTGTATAACTGAATAAAGTTTGTATTATTGATTTTTTTTATGTAGCCTTTACAAATTTTTATATAAGTAGTGATTAGGCAGTCCCAAGTTGTATGGCTAGTAGTTTATGATTAGCGCTCACTAGTTGGATAATGCAGAGTTAACGTAAGAGCTCTTAACACTTCCTAAATAGGAGATGGTACTGCTCCAGCTTTAATTCATTGCAGGTACCATGTGCCAATGGGAACATTAATCAACTTCAATGGGTTTTGATATTTATATTGCAGGGTTTAAATTACATACCAGCAACTACCCGCCCATGACTTTGCTTACAAATTATGCAGCTCAAATTAAATTTGTATGATCTTCCAGGTGTAAATAATTCTTTGACCGTACATTCAAATATTAGTATAGCAATGCCAACACCATCGATTACTTTTGATATTAATAATAAATATGTGAACCTTCTGAAACGGTCTCATTGAAGTGAGCCAAGTATACAAACAGCTCATTGGCACTATTTTTCCCCATTGGTCCCCGGGTTTCATCAATTTTATCATTTTATATCAAGGGAACCCGAATTATAGCTACGTCATGCAAGGTTCCACATTAGGAGTCATAGACCAAGAAAGGGATCTAAGTGACGTCGTTGATGATACATTGAAACCTTCTGCTCAGTGTGCTGCTGCAGCTAAGAAAGCAAATAGAATGTTAGGTATTATTAGGAAAGGAATGGAAATGCCTTTGTATCGCTCCATGGTGCGACCACACCTCAAATATTGTGTTCAATTCTGGTCGCCACATCTCCAAAAAGATATAGTGGAATTAGAAAAGATGCAGAGAAAGGCAACGAAAATGATAAAGGGGATGGGGCGACATCCCTATGAGGAAAGTCTAAAGTGGCTAGGGCTCTTCAGCTTAGAGAAAAGGTGGCTGAGGGGAGATATGATAGAGGTCTTTAAAATAATGAGTGGAGTTGAACGGGTAGATGTGAAGCGTCTGTTTGCGCTTTCCAAAAATGCTAGGACTAGGGGGCATGCGATGAAGCTACAATGTAGTAAATTTAAAACGAATTGGAGAAAAAGTTTCTTCACTCAACATGTAAACTCTGGAATTTGTTGCCGGAGAATGTGGTAAAGGCGGTTAACTTAGCGGGGTTTTAAAAAGGTTTGGACGGCTTCCTAAAGGAAAAGTCCACAGACCATTATTAAATGGACTTGGGGAAAATCCACTATTTCTGGGATATGCAGTATAAAATGTTTTGTACTTTTTGGGGATCTTGCCGGGTATTTGTGACCTGGATTGGCCACTGTTGGAAACAGGATGCTGGGCTTGATGACTCACAATTTTTAGAAGTTTTCACTTTTGAGACATGATTATCAGAATTTAGACTTTCCCCACCCTGGCTTTCAAATGAATAGATTAATGGTATGCAAATAAGGAATTTATCATGCTCCATCTGCAAACTAATGCACTTCTGATAAATTGATTTTGTTGACTGTCAAATGTGCTAGTTAGGCACAGTGACAGCGCTTAAAGTTCCGTTTTAGCATGCGGTAAGCCCGCATTGGACTTTGTAAAAGGGCCCTGTGACAAAACAGTGGGTTTCTAAGCCTATGAACTATATTATTTTACTGATGACATTTATTTCTCCTAATTATTTTACTGATGATATGTATTTCTCCTAATTGGCTAGCAAATGGCGATTGTCTTTTTTTTTTTTAAAGCTGTACCAGAAGTGAGGTTTTTTTTCCTGCCTAAGCTGTGAGGTAATTTTTAGTCTCGGCTAGGAAGCACAGAGGTAAACGTCTCTGACCTGAGGCCCTGTTCAGACTTGTGAGCAATTAAATTTCCTGAAGCTTCCCAAGCACTTTTCAGGTAGTGAACACGGTTAGATAGTTTTAATATTAATTCCTGTTTGTTTTACCTGTTATTGCCTGTTAATTTTCCATCTGTTTTATACGGTTCACTGTTCAAATCTTGTGACAATAAACCTATTAGTTATTGGCTCTGATGTCCTGGACTGACTAAGAATACTGGTGGTTTGTGTTTTGGGTCTGTGAGTGCTTTCTAGGTACTGTGGGTCCCCTTGGAGTGTGGCCCCAGTAACTTAGAAATCACTGCGGAATAACAGTGGGATACTCGTCCAGAGGCAAGTGGGACCCAGTCAGTCGGGTGGAGGATGCTAGTGTAGAGCACAAGCAGCAGGTACAGTGGACCTGAGCTGTGCTGGGGACAGACCCTCCAGGTGGCCACAGGGTTAGCCCCAGGTGGATGGCTAGGCGTTTCGCGACAGGCCCCATAGTTAGTTGCAGTACATGTGTATGGCCTTCTGTTAACAGTGACATCTAAAGTTTGCTATATTATCATGCTGGGTTTCATTTTCTTATTCTTTCCAAAGCTACACAATGATTTGGCACTGCTCCATTCAAACTGCCCCTCCTTTTTCTTTTCAAAATCAAAGGCACGCAATAGAAAACTAAACACACACATACCCACAGAGTGATTAGAACGAATTCCATGAGCCATGCTCAGCATGCTTTTCCCGTATTGTTATACGCTGAACTGATTGTATCTGGATTATGCAGAAATCTTATGATCTTTATGTTTGATTGTATTCTTTTTTAGAATGGTTGTTTTCCGCCTTGAACTTAAAATTTGTATTATTCTTTTCAAATTAATGGAATCGTTGGGAACTGCTCCATTTAAACCATCCTATCCCTCTCCCCTCCATGTCAGAGACGCACAAGGAAGGCAACACAGGTTCAAAGATATGCAGAAAAGTTGAGAAGATTTCATGACCTATGTTCTGCCTGCTTTCTCTGTTTAATATTCATGTTAATCCACTGAAAAGTGTTACTGCCTGCAAGGAATGCTACATATCACTTGTTCAAATCTGGTCTGTAGTGAGTCCCCTACCCATTAGTTGATGGCCGTTGCAGCTTGTGGAAATGGGCATTCTTAGAAACAGTTTCAGCAGTGAGGAAAAGGAGAAATTGGTATAATGACTGAATTACACTAGGGGACAGGGAAGCTTGCGCTGTCTGCTGTTTTCTGTCTGCATGAGTTTTGTGTGACACTCTTTAGATCCTCGCCCCCCTCCTCCCCATGATGTCATCTGCAGAGGTGTATAAGTGGAAGGCAGACACGGGAGAGATAGATGCAGCCTATCTCCAGTTCTAATGGGAATAGAGAATTTTTTTTATACTAACATTCATATGTGAAGAGATGTTACATTTTTTTTTACATACATGACACTACCTTCTGCTTCTCTAGTGACAGTGGGGGACATCATTGACTGTTTTAGAGATTTAGGGGTCATTTATACTATGCTGAATACAATCTGTGCTAAACATGGATTAACACAGGACTTTCGTTCACGTTTAACCAAATTGAAGGCAGCATTTCTTAGGGCTTTTTCTGTTGTTTTAATTGCAGGTCATGCGTGAATGTTCCCATTAGCATATGGTACCTGCAATTAATTAATGTTAGAGCACTACTATCTCCTGTTTAGGAGGTGCTATGTTAACTCTGCATTATCTAGCTAGTGCACACTAATTACTTAGAAGGAGATTCTTTTTTTTTATGTTTATTGTCGCAAATACAAACTGTGGCCACATTCCCAGTAACACTGACAAATACATACAATATAGACACAAGCATGTACCTAATTTAAACCATAGAACCCAACAACACAATACGCAAAGCCCAATTTGCATCGGCTTTTTTTTTATATACCCCCTTCATCCATTCATCTCACCCATCCATCTTTCTTCTCCACACCATCTCACAACAGCCATATCACAGATAAACCCCCTCATTCACCTCTTCTTTCAGCCTACCCATCCCTTCCCTACCTCCCCTTCCTTCCCTTAACCGCTGTGAACAGTCTGTCCACACTTTCGAGTATTGTTTATTAACTAACTAGTAAAAAAAGGCCCGTTTCTGACACAAATGAAACGGGCGCTAGCAAGGTTTTCCTCGGCTCCCCTGCAGCCACCCATGTCCAGCGACCCTCCTCTCCCCCTGCGCCCACTGCAGCCACCCATGTCCAGCGAACCTCCTCTCTCCCCTGCCCCCCCTCCTGCCACCCATGTCCAGTGACCCTCCTCTCTCCTCTGCCCCCCCTCCTGCCACCCATGTCCAGCGACCCTCCTCTCCCCCTGCGCCCACTGCAGCCACCCATGTCCAACGAACCTCCTCTCTCCTCTGCCCCCCCTCCTTCCACCCATGTCCAGCGACCCTCCTCTCTCCCCTGCCCCCCCTGCAGCCACCCATGTCCAGCAACCCTCCTCTGGACATGGATCAGGTGTGAGGCATGTTTCCCCCCCCCCCCCCAGGTTCTGAAGTTGACATCATAATGGCTATGATGATGTCAGCCTGATCTACGGAGCCTAGCAGACCAACTCGGAATGAGCCATGGTCCCAGGCAAGTCAGAACGTTGGAGGTGAGAATTATTATATAGGATTTCAAGGATTTAGAATAGATCCGGCTCTCATGCTTGCCAACCTCTCTCATCCTTACCCTCCATGCTTCACTCGGTATGCTCTCAGAGGAGGTCCAAAATTGCAAAATAGTTTTCTTGATCAACAGTAGGGAAATATATATAAGTCTCCTATACGGCTGCGTAAGTTCCTGGGCTACCAAAAGAGTTTGATCCCCTAAGAGCAGAGTTGCATAATCCCACTCTATCCTTTTTTGAGTGACCTGGTCGATAGGAGGAGATTCTATATATGACACCTAAAAAAATTGGCGCTGAAATCGGTGCCAACTAAGCGTATCCTAACAGTGACTAACAATGAAAAATCAAACAAAATCAGGGACTTCCCAAATAAATTTTAAAAGAAAAAAAAAAACTAAACCCAGTCAAATAAAGATTGAAAAAAATATGTCTAACAATCCTGAGTAATTAAATTGCAGAAAATTTTCTTTATTAACTAATATTTTACTTAAGAAAAAAAAACAGAAAAGTAGAAAAAAAAATAAGGAAAAACAGTCACCTAAACTTGACAGTGACTAAAATTCTTCATCACTGCCCCTGGAATAAAACTTCTTACAGAAACAATCAGACTACTGCATATCAACAAAAACAAATGAGAACAAGATATTACTCAAAATTACAAAAATACTGAGCAAAAAAAAAAACACTTATCTGAAATATTTGTATAAATGTATAGGAGGAAGGACAAAACTCAACCCTTTTCTCTTGTCCATTACTGACGCCTTCTCCTCAAATACTGTATATTTTGCTCTGTTTCACCGAAAGGGCTTCCTCAAGCAGTCTTATATCAAATCTTGTATCGGTAACATTGCTGTGTGAAGCCTGTGAAGTAACAGAGCTGACTACAGCCTTTTTGGTGTACATAAATAGAGTGTGTGTGTGTGTGTGTGTGTGTGCGCACATTGCATTAAATGGGACCAGTGGTAAATAGCATGAGTTAGTGTTAAAATAACCCATTTTGACAGTAGGCCACATAGATAACTTCCCTGGTAATCACAGCTGATATTATGATGTCATAATGCCTCACCCACCAAATGCCTAAGAGCCAACCTCACTGGTGATGTCACAATGGCTTGATTGCTCTATACTTGGCTCACTTTTATTACATGAAGCAGTGATTTCAATTTCTAGAGACATTTATTTTTTCTTTAATTAAGAAGGAAAGTTATCAACGTGGGCTACTAGTAAGATATATAATAATTTGCTCCTGCAACATTCCAATGTCTCTCATTGCATTCGTAACCATCTCCTGACATCACTCTCCCGCAGTAGAAGCCTGCTTGCCTGACATCAGGAGATGTTACTACTCTCTGTCTCTGTGGCCTCCGAGTGCAAGGAGGATGTGTACGAGTGCCCCAGCCCTTCGTACGTGGCAGCTGCTGTTTAAAAAGTTTTACCTCCTGCTCGGCCGACAACACTCAAGTCCACCAAGTACAGACGCCGCTTCAGACAGGCTGTGGTTCGCTGTTCCTCTGGTCCCGCCCTCATTTCCTGTTTATGGAAGGGCGGGACCACAGGAACAGCGAACCACAGCCTGTCTGAAGCGGCATCTGTACTTGGTGGACTTGAGTGTTGTCGGCCGAGCAGGAGGTAAAACTTTTTAAACAGCAGCTGCCACGTACGAAGGGCTGGGGCACTCGCACACGTCCTCCTTGCACTCGGAGGCCACAGAGACAGAGGGAGGGAGGCGCTGGGCGGCGGAAATCGGAGAGGTGGGTCCTGATACGAGAGAGGGGGGGAGAGGTAGGGGTGGAGGTCCTGAGATGAAGGGGGGGAGGAGGTGGGGGTCCCCAGATGAGAGAGGGTGGGGGTCCTGAGGGAGGGGTCGGGAGGGGGAGGAGGGGGTGGAGGAGGGGTGAAGGAGGGGGAGGAGGAGTGGGGAGGGGGCCCTGCAACCTTGCTAGCATCGTTTCCTTTCTATTGGAAACGAGCCTTTTTTACTAGTGTTATTATACTGTTAACCCCAGTTATTATTAACTGGCCCCCCTCCCCCGTTTAGTAAGCTGCGCTAGCGGCTGTTAGTGTAGTAATACCGACACAGCCCATTCACTTTGCTGTGTCGGCACTGCCGCGCAGCTTAGTAAACAGGGGGGTAGGTCTCATTGCATAAAATAGAACCTAAGGTAAAACAGCACGTTAGTGGTAAATAACATATCATAATGGTAGGCCATATTGATGTGCACTCCTTAGACAGTTATGTATTTAGTCTAAATGCCCCCAATTGATTGATTTATTTATTAGGATTTATTTACCGCCTTTTTGAAGAAATTCACTGAAAGCAGTGTACAGCAAGAATGAGCCAAACATAAGCGATAGACAATTACAGCAATAAAAATATTCAAACAGCAATACAACCACATTGCAAAGTCAACACAATGCACAATAAATCGTTTTAATAGACAGTATAGGGTGTAATCAAAGATGGGACATATAGATAGTGTAAAATGGATCCTCTTTTCTCAGCGGTTGCAGCTCTCCACAGCCTGAAGAACACCTTCCAGTACTGCTCCTTTCTTTCCTCAGAACAATGCAGCTTTTTATTGCCTAAAAGGGGTTTCCCTCCTTCCCTCAGTTGTGGCACCAAAACACAAAATAAAACACGGTTATCATTCACCTTTCTCAATCCGGTTAGTTTCCCAGTCCAGGCTTCCACAGCTGCTTCCTCTCCCTCCCTCCTGGGGAAGAGTAGCAGCAAATAATAAAGAAAAAAAAACCCTGTTCAGTGTAGCGGGTTTTTCCAAAACCCAGTTCACTTTTAGTCAAGCTTTACTAAACACAGCTCAGTCCAGCTAGGCTTTCAAAACACAGTTCAGTTCTAGCCAAGCTTCAAAAACATAGCTCAGTCCAGCTAGGCTTTCAAAAAAAAAAAAACACAGTTCAGTTTTAGGCCAAGCTTTCAAAACACAGCTCAGTTTAGCCAGGCTTTCAAAACACAGTTCAGTTCTAGCCAAGCTTGCAAAACACAGCTCAGTTTAGCCAGGCTTTCAAAACACAGTTCAGTTCTAGCCAAGCTTCAAAAACATAGCTCAGTCCAGCTAGGCTTTCCAAAACACAGTTCAGTTCTAGCCAAGCTTCAAAAACATAGCTCAGTCCAGCTAGGCTTTCCAAAACACAGTTCAATTTTAGGCCAAGCTTTCAAAACACAGCTCAGTTTAGCCAGCCTTTCAAAACACAGCTCAGCTTAGCCAAGCTTCACAAACATCCAGTAATGGCTTTGCGCGGGCTCAAAGCCTAGGGTCCCACCCTCTTGGTCAGTCATACTCCTACCTGACCTCCTCCCGCTTGACCCGGCTTGGCACCGCTACTTCCTTGGCTTTCGCTGAGCCAGAGCTGAAAAGTCCATCGGCTCTTCCAGGGTGTTCTCCGGTTCAGTCAACTCCATAGGGCAAGGCTCACTCTCTGCCTCTCTTTCCTCAGGAGCCCAATCCATATTCTCCTCGCCCCGCCCTTCTCCCAGCTGCTCACCCTTTCTTTCATTAAAGCTCTTTGGTGGCTCTTCTTTCTCCACCCACCTGTTCCACCACCTCTTCCACCAGGTTGGAGAATCAGCCTTATTCCTTCCCCTGCGGCCCTCCTCTGG
Source organism: Microcaecilia unicolor (assembly GCF_901765095.1). NCBI lineage: Eukaryota > Metazoa > Chordata > Amphibia > Gymnophiona > Siphonopidae > Microcaecilia > Microcaecilia unicolor. The sequence continues at coordinate 211,997,323 of NC_044039.1, read as the reverse complement.
AGACTCCTGGGAATGCAGATAGTTTCTCTTATCCCTGATCTCCCTTGGGGCATGCTGGGAGTTGTAGTTCTTTATTTCTAGTTTTTTCCTGGGGAATGCCTGCCTATAACGGGGGTATTCTGGCCTATCCCAGGGTTCCTTTGGGGCCCGTCCTACATACTCTTTACAATAGATAAGATAATGGGAGTAAGAAAATAAGGGACTACTTTAATGAAAGCTACAAATGAGATCAGAAAGGTGCTTGAATATTACCTTTGCTAGGGTAGGAGAGGAGAAACATGTTCTGTTATTGTAAAGTACAATAAAATACAGAGCCAACAATCATTGAACGCCATCCATTTTGAGGGAGATCAAAAAAACTGGGAGATTAAGGGGATAACCTCAACTAATCCCTCCTGTAGGGTGCTACCCAAAATGAGCACTATTACAAAATCTGTAATCCTGATGTTGATCACGGTGATCATAGACATTCTTCTGAAATGGGGAATACACGTACCCTCTTTCCATGTAAATCCCAGCTTTCTAAAATTGGCTAAAAAAAGCCCTGACTAAAGGTGACCTCCATCTCTCACTTCAATGCTGATGGAAGGTCTTAAACATGGGGTTGCTGTGTGGCTTCACTTCACAAGGAACCCGCTAATCCAGTCTTAGTTCTACCTGTACATGCAGACGTTTATTTATTTGTGACAATTGTATCCCACATTATCCCAAACAAGTTTGAGTTCAATGTGGCTTACAATAAAGGGTATAGGATACATAATAAGGAATAATGCATAAGAAAGTAATTTGTTGTAAGAATCCAATTTTGCAATACAATATCATAAACATAATGGGATAATTGTGAATGTTTAACATTTAGAAAATCTATTATGAATGAGAAATTGTACATGAAGTTAATGGTAAATAGAATGATAACCAATTCAGGTAATAATTGTTTGAGATCTGGTTGTTCTTTGTGAGGGTTTGTTTGAATAGGAACGATTTGAGGATTTTGAGGAATCTAGTATATTCCTGTATATTTCTTATTTTGGGTGTTGAGGAGTTCCACCATTTGGTTCCTAGGTAAGTGAAGTCTGCAGAGTGGACAGTTTTGTAGATCACTTTTTTGCATATAAAACATTTACAAATGGTACAAAATACAGCAGCCCGTATTATTTGTAGGGCTTAAAAATATGATAGGATTACACCTCTCTTATACCATCTTCACTGGCTCCCAGTTGAAGCCAGAATAAAATTTAACATTCTCACTCTGACACATAAAGCCTTACATTTACTGACTCCATCATATTTAGCCAATCTCATTATACCATACTCTCCCATATGAACACTTCGATCACTTACAGATAATAGATTAGTAATTCCGTCACCCCAAAAGGCCAGATGGGAGTCTACCAGAACCTCAGCTTTCTTTTTTCTAGCCCCTTCACTTTGGAACTGTCTTCCAAAAACTATTAGAATAGAAGAGTCCTATATTCACTTCTGTAAGTTCCTGAAAACATATTTGTTTCAGAATACGTTCAACAATAATCTGGGATGAAAAAGAAAAACAGACAGAATGAATATGTATTTAGGAAGTGTAGTCTGTGATAGTTTGTCTCATATTTAATGTTTCTTTGAGGTAAGTTTATTAATGGTACCATATAGTCTGGAGCTGTGCCATTTAGGATTTGAAAGATAAAGGTACATAATTGGAAGGTGATTCTAGTTTTGATGGGAAACCAGTGTAATTTGATTAATAAAGGGGAAAAACGAGAGATTTTGCATATGAACCTGGCTGCAGTGTTTTGAGCTGTTTGGGGTTTTTTCAACAGGTACTCCTTACATCCAACATATATGGCCCTACAAAAATGAAATTGAGTTAATGTTAATGATTGTACCAATAGTCTGAATGTTTCTGATGAGAAATAGGGTGTTTCCAAAGAGACCTGAAAGATGTTGTGATTACTGACATTACCAGTTGTGCCTTCCTTCAATCTGGGTATGCAGTCGGGTTAAAACAGGATGGGACTGGCCTCTTCCTCATGATGTGAGTTTAGGTGGTAACGCTACTTTGACGAGAAATGAAATAAAAGTGGGAGGACGACCAAGGATTCCAAAGACTGAAAGGATATATAATAATAAAGATGTTTATTGAGGTATAAAGCCTTTGGCTTATTGCAGCATTCTATACAAGCGTTGTGTCAGAGGAGACAACGAAGCACGCTCACCTTCACAACGGTCTTTCTAAAGACCTCCCTTTGTTGAGGATTTGCCTTCATCAAATAGTTCTCAAAGGCATTCGGCATTAAGACTCCTGATGCAGGCCTAACGGCCGAAACACGACGTTGTGTCGAGTCTTTACACCTCAATAAACATCTTTATTTTTATATATCCTTTCAGTCTTTGGAATCCTTGGTCGCCCTCCCACTTTTATTTCATTTCTTGTTGTTGTCCGTGGGGCGTCTAGAGTTCTCCGCCTTCTGGCGGATATTTTTTCCCTAACACTACTTTGACATCATACCAGATCTTAGATGAATGCCTGAAGGAATTCTTCAAATGTTCTGATCCCAGCCCAAAGACCTGTATTTGTTTGATTTCCTCACACTTCCTTCCTTTTTTCTCTTTCTCCTGTGTTTTATCCAGTTAAAATCCCTTTTCTTCTAACCTCCTGTTACACTCTGTTATCTTACTGGTATTATATTGATCTTTAAATTAAAGCAACATAAAAGCACTTTTTTTAAATGACAAATCTGATTTTTGTCCCATGTATTTAACTGACACAATGATACTCTACTAATCAAAAGAACTGTATACTCCCAATCATGAAGGAATTTATCATAATTGCATGTTAAAATGTACTTTAATCAACATCATTTGCTCCATTCATGCTGCTTCTCTGGTTAATCTTAGCAGTTATTAGAGAGATGGGGCAGTGAAAGAGAGAAGTGAATGTTTCAGATTCATATAAACTAGAACACTGAATAATAATGTACACTGTCACATTACTGTACAGCTAGTGGCAGAGCTACAGGTGAGCCTGGGTGGCACAGGCCCACCCATTCTTGGTTCAGGCCCACCCAGCAGCAGCGCCTCACTCCCTCTCCTCCACTGGTGACCCTGCACCTGCCCTGTTCTCTGCAACAATTCATCTTCACGGCCAGCGCTGGCCCCTCATGCTTCCCTCTGTTGCATCCCACCCTCACTGATGTCACTTCCTGTTTATTCACTGGCTGGACGCAGCAGAGGAAAGTCTGTGGGGTTGGGGCAGGCAATGAAGATGAATCACTGCAGCCTCTGGGATGCCCTGAGGTACACTGGGGGGTTCAGAGAGAGGGACAGATGCTGGTCGGGGGGGAGGGGTGGTGTGGAAGTTAACTTTGGACCTACCCAAAATAATAGGCCTGGTTATGCCACAGATTATAGCGTGTCTCAGCAGTCCCATTGAATAATATTGGACCCGTAATCGTAACATATGTTGCCTTTGCCAAAGCATAGCCAATATTATATTGGTACCGTAAGTGATCCCATCTGGGTCAAGACCGAAGAAGATATTTCCTCCCGCTTTCAGGTGAGATGTATTTGGAAGCAAAATGGTTATGTATATCTGCTGATATAATTAATCTTGTATCAATGATATGTATAGATGCCCCAGGCGACGCTTTCCCAAATCAGAATTTTGGAGGATTTTTGCTTATACATCAAAATAAAATTACAATTACTCTTCTTTCTTACTCTTAAAAAATTTCTTGCTGTTGTAATGAAAAGTATTGTGGTTCAGTTGAACATGTTAGAAATAAGCAGTGCGTTTTATCTAGTGAAAAAGGTGCCGGTACTCAAATGCCAGGCCACCCTTCAAGGGTGGGGTGATCACTGAGGGACCCACCCCACAATAGCCAGGCCCCCTGCAACCAGTCACAGGATCTATGACAAGGCAGAGTTGGTGTGTAGAGCCTGATCTTTTTCATTAAAACTTGGGACCCACGGGTCAATTTTAGCAGACAATTGAAAAGGTGCCGGTATTCAGTACCCCCAAGTACCCCCTCAAAAAAAGCCCTGGAAATAAGAGTCAACAAAGAAGCAGAGTAGAGGAATAGCCTAATGGTTAGAACAAGGGGAGCCTGGTTCAAATCCCACTACAGCTCCTTATGATTTTGGGCAAGTCATTTAACCCTCCATTTCATCAAGTAGAAACTTACCCCCCCCCCCCCTGTTTACAAAGCCGTGTGGCAATGCCGACACAGCCCATTCAAAGTGAATTGGCTGTGTCGGCATTCGTGGACCAGCAGCTGCTAGAGCTGCAAAAAGGGGAGTAAGATTATGAACTTTCCAGGGACAGAAAAATACCTACTGTATGTGAATGTACACTGCTTCAATAGATATGAGCTTGCAGGCAGTACATAAGAAAATAGAGCTTGCAGGCAGTATGTACAAAAATAATAAGTTGTAAGTAGGTGTAATCACAGATGAATTAGCTTAGTTCAATAAGAAAGTGTCACCCACCTGCTTGTTCACCCTCTTTTTAATGTTGCCTTTATAACTGTAGAGCTGATAGTCACTTAAATCAATTTATCAGAAATGTTGGCTAGGTGCAGTGTGAAATATCATTGCACTGAGGCTCATTGGTAAAACTGCACCCTGGCCTACTCACAAGGATAGTGCAAATTCATTAAAACTAGGGCTACCATATTTGCGGAGACAAAAAAAAAGAGGGCACAAAAAATAAAAATGGGTGCTACCTTTGCTAAAGAAATATTTAATTGTAGCCTTTAGTTAATGAACACACATCAAACAGTGACTTACTTACAAAACTTCAAGATTTGAGTTTGACCGAGTCTGAGCCCAAGGATACTTATCAGAAGAGCGCATATCCCTCAACAGCTTTGGTTGGCTTCTGAGATATCTTTGCATGACACACACTTAAAAGTTATGCTGCTCAAACAAAATTCCTTTGACAGATTCAACCAGCAGGGAAACAGAGAGGAGATCAGCAATGCCTTTCCCTCTCTTTGGCACCCCCATTGACTAATAGACCACAGATGGTTTCTCTCGTTATGTGGATAGGTGCGTTGATCATAGGCACGTAAAAGAAAAAGAGGACATTTCCCTAAAAATTAAAAATCCTGGAAGACATTTCTGAAGAAGTCCAAAAAGAGGACATGTGGAGGGGCATAATCGAAAGGCGCGCCCAAGTTTTCCTGAGGACGCCCTCGCGGGACCTTGTAGCGCTATAGAAATGATAAGTAGTAGTAGTAGTAGTAGGACGTCCCAGTGAAGGGGCAGGGAAACCCGTACTATTGAAACAAGATGGGCGTCCATCTTTTGTTTCGATAATACGGTCGGGGACGCCCAAATCGCGAAATTTAGGTCGACCTTAGAGATGGTTCTCCACGATTTTCAGCGATAATGGAAACCGAGGATGCCACCAAATCCAAGCCCTTTGGTCATGGGAGGAGCCAGCATTCGTAGTGCACTGGTCCCCTTCACATGCCAGGACACCAACCAGGCACCCTAGGGAGCACTGCAGTGGATTTCAGAAATTGCTCCCAGGTGCATAGCTCCCTTACCTTGTGTGCTGAGCCCCCCCCAAACCTGGCAGCTCAGCTGCGGCACTGACACAGATTTTTCTGTGTGGCGCCGGACTGCTTGCACAGGGGCGCTGGGAGTAATGAGAATGCGACTGCCGGAAGAAAGAGCAGCAGAGCACAGCACTGCGTCAATAGCGGCGCGGCATTAGAGTGGACGACTTCCTGACCCGGACCAAAAAAACAATTAAGCAGTTTACCGCAGGTAGGACTCAGACCCATGGGCATAGTTTGACTTTCATTTGGGAGGGCATATTAGCATATTCATTTGTGTGTATATATATATATATATATGCAAATGAATATGCTAATATGGAGGAAGGAAGGAAGGAAGGAAGAAAGAGCTGGCTTTTTTGGGAATAACCATTATGGTTATTTCCAAAAAAGTCAGCTCTTTCTCCCTTCCTTCCTCCTTACCCAGCACTCCCTCTTCCTCTCCAGTAGTGTTTCCCCACCCCCTTTCCCATACCATGCCAGCGTAGACCTTAGAAATGCATAAGCTCTATATGTAGATCCTTCAAGAGGTAGTGTGTTGTGATTTAGGCTCTAAAACCCTTTCTGATGTTTAGGTGCCACCTCAGCAAGGCCAACACACAATCTCTCCACTGCAAAACACTATACACAAACTTGTGCAAAAACACACTCATAACCTTACCAAACCATAACAGCACTAATTCCAAGGACAGGACAAGCTAAAACCATATGCGTGGAAAGGCAGAACTGTAATTACACCAGGCTCTAAAACACCAGTACACTACCTAGTGAAAACAAAACAAAAAGGGCTGCAAATACTACACACTAGCAGAATAATGCACCTTGATCACACATGAAAGACACATGACAAAACAGATATGACACAAGGAACTAGAAATAAAAAAAATATGAAGGCAAAATACTGAACTGGAAAGTTACCTCAAGAAGTCAGACTCAGCATGCAGCAATACTAGAAAAATTGAAACTTACATGCAAAATATCACAGATGCACATTTCCAAAAGCTGACATATTCCAATTAATAAATTCTGAATAAAATACTTTTTTCTACCTTTGTTGTCTGATCATTTAGTTTTTCTATTCGCTTTGGTCCCAGTGTCTTCTGTTTTATGCAGTGTCTTCTTTCCATTTGAAATTTTTTCACTCACAATGTCCACCGGCCTCCTGTGTCCTTATGCATCCTGTCTATCATCTGTAGCCCTGTCCCTATCCTTCCTCCAGTTTCAGTATCTGCCCTTAAATTCAGCAGTTTTCCCTCCATCCATATCCAGCATTTCTCCTCACTCCCCTCCCCTCCCCTCCATCCATGTGCATCTACTTCCACTGTCTTCCCTTCCCTCCATCCACGTCCAGCATTTCTCCTCTCTCCTTTCCACTCCATCCGTTTGCATCTCCTTCCTGTGTCTTTCCTACCCTCCATCCACGTCCAGCATTTCTCCTCTCTCCTTTCCACTCCATCCGTTTGCATCTCCTTCCTGTGTCTTTCCTTCCCTCCATCCTTGTCCAACATTTCTCCTCTTTTCCCTGCCCTCCACTCCATCTATGTCTAGCAATTCTCCTCTCCCCTGCCCTCCCCTCCTCTCCACATCCAGCAATTCTTCTCTCCCCTGCCCTCCCCTCCTCTCCACATCCAGCGATCTCTTCTCTCCCCCTGCCCTCCCCTCCTCTCCATGTCCAGCGATCTCTTCTCTCCCCCTGCCCTCCCCTCCTCTGCATTGAAACTAGAACCAAAGTTATATACCATGATGATTCCAAATATAAAACTTACCCTACCAAACATTCTGAAAGGACAATGTTTGAAGATAAACTTTATATGTAAATTCATTTTTCCAAAGTGCAGAAAATTCTCTAAAATCTTTCTGGCCAAATTTGCCCCTACTTTTCTGCAGCAGTTAACCTAGAAAAGAAGAAGAGGCTGTGGCATTAAACAATATTAAATATTAAAATAAAGGTGCATAATAAAGTACACAAACTTTTTTTCTATAGGACCAGATAGGGGAAAAAGTCATCAGGTCCACCTTTAAGAACAATCCCTTACAAATGGCTGTTAACCCCACACTGTAGAATCGAGTTGCAAACATTAGTGAATGTTCTGGACTGATGTTACCCTTTTAACACCAGGAAAAAGAAAAACCCAAGTGGAATTTACTACTACTACTTATCATTTCTATAGCGCTACTAGACATACGCAGCGCTGTACACTTGAACATGAAGAGACAGTCCGTGCTTGACAGAGCTTACAATCTAATTAGGACAGACAAACAGGACAAATAAAGGATGACAAGGAGTAGCAAGATTCTGTGCAGAATCCCAGAGAGTAGCAAGATTCCGGAATCCCAAAGTGTAGCAAGATTCTGTGCAGAAAGAGTAGCAAGATTCCGGAATCCCAAAAACTACTACTTATCATTTCTATAGCGCTACTAGACGTACGCAGCATTGTATACTTGAACATGAAGAGACAGTCCCTGCTCAACAGAGCTTACAATCTAATTAGGACAGACAAACAGGACAAACAAGAGATAAGGGACCCACTTTCTTTTAACCTGAAGGTTATAGATAAAGGATCCCTTTTACAAAGGTGCGTAAGGGCGTACACGCGTGCAAGAACGGAATTCTTTGACCTATTTCACAAAAAACTAAGCTTGATTGTCAGTTAAACCAGAATATAGAACATCACTGTGAAGACTCAGAACTCTTGAACCAAAATCTTCTTTAATGCAAAATCAAACAAAAGAAATTACGTATAGTTCTGAAGTGTTGAACAAGAGTTTCTGCCCAGCAGACTGGAGAGTCTGTTCTCAACCAGCTCACTCTGGCCCTGATGCTCAGAAGTAAACACAGGTGCTAGAGGCCATTAGCGATGGACTAGCACCCACGTTTTTCTATGCAGCATTCCCAGAGGCCCTCACCATGGGAAACAATGAGCACAGGAAGGGACAACGCAAGTAGCATTAAAATCAGAATTAAGTTAGGCGATCTCCTATTCCCACTCATGCACAGAAAACGGTGCAATTAAGTAGGACGCCCTTACTGCAGGAAACCCTACGCCAGCTCAGAGCTGGCATTAGGGTTTCTGAAGATGCGCTGGTGTTGAGCAGTCATGTTTAAACATAGGAGCCAGCTGCTGCTGCTGCTTTATTAGGTGTGTTTGCTTTGCTTTTGGGCAAGAACTGTTCTCTCATTCCAGAGGTAACTGTTGTGATTTATGGCTGGTTTGTTGTACATTGCAGAAACCTTTTCTGCTTAATGGCCTGGGGTTGATTTTTGACTCTTTCCACATGTACAAAGACTAGGGGACACTCAAGGATGTTACATGGAAATACTTTTAAAACAAATAGGAGGAACTAGTTTTTCACTCAACAAATAGTTAAGCTCTGGAACTCTTTGACGGAGGATGTTGTAATAGCGGTTAGCGTATCTCGGTTTTAAAAAGGTTTGGACAAGTTCCTGGAGGAAAAGTCCATAGTTTGCTATTGAGACAGACATGGGAAAGCAACTGCTTGCCCTAGGATTGGAAGCATGGAATATTGCTACTAAATGGGTTTCTGCCAGGCTTGACCACTGTTTGGAATGAGGATACTGGGCTACATGGACCATTGGTCTGACCCAGTAACGCTACTCTTATGTTCTTATGTTGATGGTGACTTTTTGGCAACTTATTAGCTCCTGCTACTCCTGAGTTGCACAAGCTGTAGTTTTGCTGAAAATACAGAGAAGATTGGAGAACATCTTGAGAGTTCTCCAGAAGTTGGATAAATCCATTGAGAAATCCACAAAAGAAATATCTGCTCTAGTGAGTACGTTTTATGATTTATCTATGGTTGATACAAGAAAGGAGTTTTCTGATCAGATTGGCTCTATTAAATCTGATGTTAAAGCCTTGCAAGATATCTCTTCTGCTTTAATTAAGGATAAAAATGTGGTTCATGGGAAGATAGAAGAGATGGAAAACTTTAATAGAAGGTTGAACTTCCGCCTGCTGAATTTCCCTAAAGCCCCTGAGATTTCACCAGTTGATTGCTTCAAAAAATATTTACTAAAGGTTTTGAAATTTCCCCTGGAATCAATACCTCCTTTAAACAAAATATATACCTTCTAAGTCTTCTGGTGACCCAAGTGAGGCTGTGTGTTACAAGAGGAACAACACGTGAATTTGGATGTGTCAGCACTATTAGAATCTTCTTTGAATGAAAATTTTGAGCATATGACTGTGATAGCCTTGTTTGGTCTGAATAAGATCTTAATGCAGTTATGAGACTATACTTTCGTAACTCAGAGACTCCTTTCTGTGGGAAGAAGGTTTGGATCTACCTGGATGTGACTAAACAAACTCAAGATTGCAGGAGATATACTGAAGGACTGAGGAGTTGGATGTCTAGAGTCACTGTCTTTAGTTCAGTGTTTCTCTATTTCCACCTGCTAGTAGGCGGATACAACCCACCAGTTCCTGGATTCATCTGCTGCAGAGGATAAGGAAGTACTGTCTTTGGGCGCATTGGTTTTGCTAGCTTATCCCTGCAAATGCTTTGTCATAAGTACATAAGTATTGCCACACTGGGACAGACGAAAGGTCCATGAAGCCCAGCGTCCTGTTTCCAACAGTGGCCAATCCAGGTCACAAATACCTGGCAAGATCCCCAAAAATTTCAATACATTTTATGCTGCTTATCCCAGAAATAAGCAGTGCATTTTCCCCAAGTCATTTTAATAATGGTCTATGGACTTTTCCTTTAGGAAGCCGTCTAAACCTTTTTAAAACCCCGCTAAGCTAGCTGCCCACATTCTTTTGCAACGAATTCCAGAGTTTAATTACATGTTGAATGAAGAAAAATTTTCCCTGATTCATTTTAAATTTACTACATTGTAGCTTCATCACATGCCCCCTAGTCCTAGTAGTTTTGGAAAGAGTAAACAAACGATTCATGTCTACCTGTTCCACTCCACTCATTATTTTATAGACCTCTATCATATCTCCCCTCAGCCATCTTTTCTCCAAACTGAACAGCCCTAGCCACTTCAGCCTTTCCTCATAGGGAAGTCATCCCATCCCCTTTATCATTTTCGTCGCCCTTCTCTGTACCTTTTCTAATTCCACTATATATTTTTTGAGATGCGGTGACCAGAATTGAACACAATATTCGAGGTGTGATCGCAACATGGACCGATACAATGGCATTACAACGTCCTCGTTTTTTTTTTCCATTCCTTTCCTAATAATACCTAACATTTTATTTGCTTTCTTAGCCACTGCTGAACACTGAGCAGAGGGTTTCAACGTATCATCAACGCCGCTGCCTAGATCCCTTTCTTGGTCAGTGACTCCTAACGTGGAACCTTGCATTACTTACCTATAATTCGGGTTCCTCTTTCCCACATGTATCACTTTGCACTTGCTCACATTAAACGTCATCTGCCATTTAGATGCTATTTAGTCAAATATACTGGAGTGAATGCCTTCGTTGATAAAGAGGTTCACTACTGGATAGCCCCAGCAAGTGATATAGTTAAAGTGTGGGGTATTTCACATTATTGGCCTTTCTTTAGCTTTGTTTTCCCTTATTTGACCTCCTTGTCAAATTGCAACTCCCCCCCCCCCCTTGATATTGTGGTCTATGAAGGATTGCTTATTTTCTTTTGGATATCTGATGTTGTCTTTTGATTGTTCCACTTTTTTGGTTACATATGTGTTGTTCCGTTTTCTAAGTATTTGATACTTTTTTTTCTTTCACACAGTGCTTGTGGAACCCTATGCTTCTTCTTACGTTTGTTGTTGTTGTTTAGTTGTATTGGAAAAGAGACGGATGAGGGGAGATATGATTGAGGTCTGCAAAATCCTGAATGGTGTGGAACAAGTAGAAGTAAATCGGTTTTTTACTCGTTCCAAAAGTACAAAGACTAGGGGAGGACACTCAAGGAAGTTGCACGGTAATACTTTTAAAACAAAGAGGAGGCAATATTTTTTCACTCAACGAATGTCTAGACTCTGGAACTCTTTGCCAGAGGATGTGGTAACAACAATTAGTATATCCGGGTTTAAAAAAGGTTTGGAGAAGTTCCTTGAGGAAAAGTCCATAGCCTGCTATTGAGAAGACATGGGGAAGCAACTGCTTGCCCCAGGTTTGGTAGCAAGGAATGTTGCTACTAAGTGGGTTTCTGCAAGGTACTTGTGACCTGGCTTGGCCACTGTTTGGAATGAGGATACTGGGCTAGATGGGTGAGAAGAAATCCGCCAGAAGACGGAGAACTCAAAATGCCCCACGATAATCAAGAAAACAAAAGAGAGAGTGGGAAGGTGACCAAGGATACCAAAGACTGGAAGACAGTGGCGTAGCTACAGGTGGGCCTAGGTGGGCCGGGGCCCACCCACTTAGGGCTCAGGCCCACCCAACAGTACCACATGTTTAGCAGTAGCTAGTGGGGATCCCAAGCTCCAGCAACTGAAAACTTCCCCCTGATGGTAACAAAAACACTGCTCTCCACGATACTGGCACCTGCGCATGCTCAGTTTTCAGCACATGCCTGCTGCAGACTGCCAGAGTGGAGAGAAGCATTTTCCCACCAGTTGAGATATGTTTTTGGTGGGAGGGGGAGAACGCTTGGTGCCCACCCACTTCTTGCCTAGGCCCACCCAAAATCTACTGTCTGGCTACGCCCCTGAAGATGTATGTTCATAGAAGAGTTTATAATACACTCTTCTATAAACATACATCTTCCAGTCTTTGGTATCCTTGGTCACCTTCCCACTCTCTCTTTTGTTTTACTGGGCTAGATGGACCATAGGTATGACCCAGTATGGCTACTCTTATGTATTGCTTTTATTTAGCATTTTGAATTCTCCCTGAGCAGAGATATCTTGCAGCCACACAAGTGTGAAGCGACTGCCTCAGGTCAAGAAGACCGTGTGGCTGGAAGATTATGAGGCATATTTTCAAAGCACACACAGAGGCATATTTTCAAAGCACTTTGGGAGGCTAAGTTCCATAGGTTTCTATGGAACTTTGGAAGGCTAAGTGCTTTGAAAATATGCCTCCTTCTGTCCAAGAGCAGCATTCTCTGCAAGCTCAAACCCCGATTAACTTCCCGCTTCCCTCCACCACCACGGGTTGCTTCCGCCCGTTACCCTGGCAACAGGCGCAGCGGTTTCCTAGGCAGCGGCCCGCGCTGCTCCCCGGACGTGTCGGTAATGCGTATGACGTCAGAGGAGCCAGGTGCTGCTCCAGTAGTCGCGCGCTGGCCTCGAGATGGCGCCGGGCAGGTGCTGCTGGGCCGCGCGCTGAGGGTGTCACGAGGAGACCGAGGTGGAACATGAGGCTGACGGAGGACGCGATGGACGGGCGGAGAAGCAGAGGTAGGAGGAGAGAGCGGCACGTCGGAAACCGTTTCAGCTTGATGCTCTCCGCCGGATGTCCAGCGGCGGCTACTCATTCCCCCCCCCCCCCACTGCAGTAGGGAGGCCTGGGTTAAGACGGGGCCCCTTAATCCTATGCAAATAGACGAAGAAGAACCGTTATCTGGAAATTGACGCCTTGCGCGGGTAACTCGTTTCCTGTTGGGTTCTTGCCTTATTCCCAGGGCCGGTCTTAGCAAGTGCGGGGCCTTATGCAGACCCCACCCTAGCTCCACCCCATTGATAAGATTATTCCATTTTTAGAACATTTTTTTATTTACGAAATTTCAAATAAAGACAAATGAAGCTAAACTTGTACAAAAAAAACTGATTGAAATAATAAGCACAATGCTATCATGAAACCTCCCCTCCCCAGAAATTATTCAGTTCAAGTCCACTACAATTAGTAGCGGGCCCAAGCCGGGGGTGGATGCTGCGCCGGTGGTGGCGGGAGCGGAGTGGCCGAGCCGCGGGAATGGGGATCATCTCAGGCGACTAAGGTCGGAGCGGAGGCACGAGCGAGGCAGAGTTGAGGCGCTGCGTGGGGCCCCCTTAGGCGCGGGGCCCTATGCGGTCGCCTTGGTTACCTCTGCCTAAGACCGGCCCTGCTTATTCCTGACGACCTTTTCCATCCTTTGGAGCCAGTTAGCATAAAATATACTTATATAAACCAGTGCTTTTTGAAATGGTATTTACAACCCCTTCCAGTGTAGCCTAGCCAGAGTTTAATTTTTAGATGGGCCTGGAGGTGGACTGGGTGGGCAAAGGAGGCCTCGCATTTCCTCTCCACCCGCTACCGACAGCCCCCTGCACATGGTCAGTTCTGGTCATTTTTACTAACTTGAAGCGCCGTTCTCCCTCCAGCACCGGCGAGTCCCATAGCCAGCCTTCCGCCAGCGCGCGTCGTCGGGGCCTCTTCTCAGGCGCGTCCCGCCTACTCTGCGACTTCCTGTTTTCCGCAAAGGTGGGACGCAGGAAGTTGCAGAGTAGGCGGGACGCGCCTGAGAAGAGGCCCCGACGACGCGCGGAAGGCTGGCTATGGGAATCGCCGGTGCTGGAAGGGAGAATGGCGCTTCAGGGCAGTAAAAGTGAGCAGACCACGTGGACGGGGAGAGTGGGCAGAAGAGGCTGGGCGGGCCTGGAGCAAAAGTGGCTGGGCCCGGGCCCGTCCAGGCCCACCCGTGGCTACGCCCCTGAGTTACACACTCCTTTTCACCACAGATGGCTGAGTGCTTCAACCCTGTCCCGCAAACCCTGCTTCCGTGAGGCCACTAGTTCATGGCATTTCAAGGGGAGGGAGATAAGCGAGGATTAAGATAATATTTTCATTTGCTGCTGGTTCAGTTCTTTATTCCCTGTTTACTCCCATTGCTGAGAATAAGAGTATATTTGAAATACCCAGCAGGCATGCCCAGTGTTTGTTCCATGCCAGAGGTGTTTCACATGTAAGTAGATGCTTGGGGGGGGGGGGGGCAGAGAAATTCTATTTTTTTGTTTGGTGGTGCCCAAGCTCCCCCCCAACCCTTCCATACCATTTTAGTCCCCTCCTACAGCAGCCAACACATCTCTCCTTGCCTCTGTCCCTCTCAACCCCCCCCCCCCCAATGATGTCAAGCATTTCTCTCGTCCCCTATTTCCTTCACATCTTATCTCAACCCCCCCCCCCCCCATGGTCTTCAGCATCTCTCCCCTTCCATTGCCCTCCCTTCAGCATCTGTATAGTTCTCTCCTCACTATGCCTGTGGTGTCCATTATTCAATCCCCCCTGTGGTGTTCAACATTCCCCCCCTCCCCCATCGCTCTCCTTTCCTCCCTCTCAACCCCTGAGATTAGCACTGAATCTGACAGACTGGGATACAGTAATAATGCTTGCTTCAACACTTGTTCTAAAGAGAGCCTCCTTTTGGAACTCACAAGGTGTGTTGTGTTATGTACTAGCCCAAACAAAAAAACAGCACCACGGGCCTTTAAAATGGAACAAAGTTCTTTAATGAATGAGCCTTGACCCGACACGGGCCGTGTTTCGGTGACTAGCACCTGCGTCAGGGGTCACAGTGATGACGTGGAAAACTTGGGGAATAACTCGAATATTTTCATCTACAATATTCCTTACCCCACGTCTCACGTAGCAAAAGTTATAAAGCACCAAGGCACCTTCACTTTCTGTATCCAAATGGATACAGAAAGTGAAGGTGCCTTGGTGCTTTATAACTTTTGCTACGTGAGACGTGGGGTAAGGAATATTGTAGATGAAAATATTCGAGTTATTCCCCAAGTTTTCCACGTCATCACTGTGACCCCTGACGCAGGTGCTAGTCACCGAAACACGGCCCGTGTCGGGTCAAGGCTCATTCATTAAAGAACTTTGTTCCATTTTAAAGGCCCGTGGTGCTGTTTTTTTGTTTGGACTTTAGTTTGTACTTTGTTCCCTCTCTTTTGTTATACCCGTGTTATGTACTAGCAACATATCAAGATGCACTTGGAAAAATTTTTAACCATGTTGGTGGTACAGTAATTGGGATAATTTCCTCATCTTTACACCACATTTTCTTGGTCTCTAATTGTATTGGTTGATACTTGAGGATCTTTCTCCACACATGTGGGGGGTTGATCCAGAAAGCTGTGCAGTAGAGCCGCTGACCACATGGCTTCTACAGCAAGCTTTCTACAAACAAAAATTGTCTGAGGAATTCAGTATTGAATAAGCATGCAAAGCTGCATCTCATTGCAAAATGTCACTCTGTGAGTGGGTAAGTGTTAATTGGCTCAAGCATTCACAGGTAGGGTGGCATTTTCACATGCCACTGGTACATTTTTTTAGATTGGCTCAGGAAGCAGCCTCAAAGGCACCCATTGCATCTCGACCCCTGATATATTAAAAAAAAAAAAAATGGCCTGGTTTCTAGCAGCACTCCCCTACCCTGACTTTGTAAAAACATCATCTGTTGTCTAGTGGCATCCCAACCCCACCCCCTGACTTAAAAACAAAAACCCAAAATTAAACTTTCGCTGTGTCTAGTTGGCAGCCCGAGACTCATGTACCTTTATAGAGACAGGAGTGTTGCCTACCCACTCCTTCCTTGGGGCTGTCATCTTTAAAAATGGCAGTGCCTGACCCCACACAGTGCATCAGGAGATGCATCGGAACAGGGTCAGCCTTCCAAATAAAGAATTTTCTCTCCTTATTTGGTAGTTTCCACCTAGACTACCAAATAAAGGGAAAGAGTCCCTTATTTTGGAAGGTCAACCCTGCTTGGTGCGTCCCAGTATGCACTACACCTGATCAGGCCCTGTCATGTTGAAAGATAGTGGCTTGATTGCTGGTTTAGGAGCTCTTGTACTAAGCTGTGTTAGGCGCTAAAGCATGCCAGACCAGTGATGTGATCGAGGGATATCCCAATTTTGAGGTGGAGCCTGATAATGTTGCACCACTTATTATCCAAGAGTGTGGGATACTTAGAAGCTTTCTTATAGTCAGTGCTATTTTGAGATTTCTATTTTTCCTACAGAAAATCGTAATAGCTTTTATTCATTACCAACTGTCTACATATGTTTCTCTCTTGCCAAATATTAAATTCTATATCTATATTAATAATTCTCACCTCCAATTCTGAAGCTCACAGCTTGGCAGGGAAACACTCGAGCCCTGTACTGTTGTAGCCTGTCAGCCACCACTCACTCTCACTCATACACCCGCCCTCAGCCACGCCCCCCCAGCCACGCCCCTTCCGAACATAATTCGCTACCTGAAAGTTTTCTATTGAGGCCCCCAAGCTCCAGCCACTTCCGTCAAGGGTTCGTAACTTCATGGTGGTGAAGCCTCTCCACTCACCATGTCTGTCTGTCACGCCCTCGTGTCGAACGTCATGACGTCGCGGGCGGAGCAATGTCGACGAACGATGAATGACACGAACGCCACGGAAAGGGGGGAGTTGCAATTCCCACCAACGAGGAACGACACGAACGCAACGGAAAGGGGGGAGTAAGTTTCCCTACTCCTCCCCCTGCATCACAATCACCTCAGTGCGCCGACGAAACAAAAATGGCGCCCAACATGACCGTTCCCAACCGCCACAAAACGCGACCTCAAACGCCAGAGGAGGAGCACCTTCACAGTCAAAAGGTCTGCTGGCTGCCTGCAGTGCCGTCGTGCTTCTACAAAACAGCTGATCCTCTTTCGCCAGGTATGTTCGGTGGGTGGCCGGACGCGGAGGGGGGAGCGGCGCTATTGACGATCTGTGTGGGGTGGGAAAGGGGGTGCAGTGAGTACGCACACCGCAAACGTTCCTGTGCAATCCCCTTGCTAGCGCCCATTTCATTTCAGCCTGAAATGGGCATCTTTTACTAGTGATCATATATTCTGTCTACATTTATTGCAGTGAACAGCATATAAACTGTAGATAAGTAAATAATGTGGTGGTGGTTTGCAGGATATTTGGGTCTCTTTTTGGTCTTAATTCTAGTGGTCTGAACAAATGATTTTTGAAGTTTGCTAAATGTTGATGGAGCAATGTTAAGTGAGCCAAAAGTTGGGTATTCCATCAGGGCCAGGGGTTGATCTCAGTCTAGTTTTCCAATTAGCTGTTAGTTCAGGCCGTTCCATAATTTGGATGTTTGCCTTTTCTGTTTCCTCCTGTCTGATTTCTCTATTGTGCTTTTCAGATCCTCATGTAATCGTCTCAGAATGTTTTCTGTTTTAGCTTTAGTTGACGGTTCTTTAATTGTACTGATGTTGAAAAGCCTATTATATAGCATTGTATTTGGTGGGTATAGATCACTCATTTTGTGTACATAGCACTTGGCAATCCCCTCAGGGTATGCTTGCCAGTATAGAGAATATGTTATAGAGTTAAAATAGAATGAAACTATGATGTCAGTGCATGGAGACTACAATCAAAAACAAAAGGTAACTGTATCTGTGCAGTTCTCTAGAGATCGCATTATAATGTACAAATAATAGAAGTTCCCCAAAACTCTAGAGAGAACTTTGTAATGAGAAAACAAATTTGTCAATAACTTTTATCATAAAGAAAATAAGATTAATACTGAGCCCATCTGTAGAAACCAGAATTATATTTCCTTAGCGCCAGCAGCAGATGAATCCAGAGACTTGTGGGTTGTGTTCATCAACCAGCAGGTAGAGATAGAGAACACTGAACTGAAGTGGTATATGGGATGTCATGCTCCTAGCTCAGCCAGTATTCTGTGATCTCTATCTCCAGCAGACGGATGGACGTCTTCCCTTAGCTTGCTCCTGTTCTGGTCTAGTTCAGTGTAGCCTGGGGTGTGCGACTGCACTTTGCCGTCTTTGGGGAGCTGCACCTCGTCACCCCAGGTCCCTCTCCCACCCTCCCTCCCTCCTCTTGCTTGGCTCCTTTCTGTTTCCTCATGTAAAAACAAAACAAAACAAAAAAAAAGCAATACAAAAAACAGGGGACAGAGAACAATCTGCAGGAGTAATTCTCTGTTGGCAGATTTTATTGCGCAATTGTATGTTCCCTGTCAGGAATCTGAAATTCAATTCCTGTGCAAGAGATTGATAGAGGTGAGCGAGTAATCGGGCTCCTGCGATCTCTCAGTTGGGTATCAATTTGCCCAAATGCCGCCTGTCTCCCTCGCAGTCTCTAGAGTACCTGGAAGTAATTTTCAATACTCGGGACGGAACAGTGTCCCTTCCAGTGGCCTGCAGATGGAGGCTACAGAGTCAGTTGGAGGTTCTGTTGCGGATTCTGGCTCCAAGGGCGTGTTTTGGGCTCCATGGTGGCCACGTTGGATGTGGTACCATGGGCCAGGAGCAGTGTTGCCAGGTGGGCGGTTTTACCGCCCAATTGGGCGGCTTTCCGCGACCCGCCGCAGGAAATTTTTGCCCGCGGCGGGTTGCGGTTTTTTGGGCTTTTTTTTTATTTTGGGCGGTTTTCCGGCGGTTTTTTCGGCCGCGGGGGGCGGGGTTAGTGACGTTTTGGGTGGGGTTACATGACGTTTTGGGCGGAGTTACTGATGTTATGGGCGGGGCCGGTGACGGGGGAGGCGGGGCCGGTGACGGGGAGGCGGGGCCGATGACGGCGGGGGCGGGGTTGATGACGGCGGGGGTGGGGTTGATGACGGCGGGGGTGGGGTTGATGACGCGGGGGTGGGGGTGTCAGGGGCGGGGTTTGAGTTTGGGCGGGTTTTGGGCTGTTTTTACGCTGGATTGGGTGGGAAAAAAATTTTCCACCTGGCAACAGTGGCCAGGAGCCATATGTGCCTGCTTCAGTTGACCATGCACAGCTGGTGGTCTCCTCTTTTAGAGGATTGCCAGGTTTGCCTCTCGTGGATGGCGCACACCACGTTTGGCATGTGATGGTGGATGGCATTGGAGAACTTGCAACGGAGTATGCCGCTGTCGACTCCAGCATAGATAGTGGTGACTACCGATGCCAGCCTTTTGGACTGGGGGGGGGGGGGGCTCATTGCCTCTGGCGGACTAAGCAGGGAGTGTGGTCCCTGGTGGAGGCCTCCTGGTCGATCAACCGGCTGGAGTTATGAGCAATTTGGTTGGCTCTTCGGGAGTTTGTTACTCTCCTTCCGGACCAGCCGGTTCGGGTTCTCTCAGACAGTGCGACAGCAGTAGCATATGTAAACCGGCAGGGGGGCACCAAGAGTGCTCCTCTGGCAAAGGAGTCTTCTCTGCTATGCCTCTGGGCAGAGCAACACCTGTCCCTTCTCTCAGCAGTGCACATAGCGGGCTCGCTAAATGTGCAAGCGGGCTTTCTTAGTTGGACCATGCTGGATCGTGAGCGCTCCTTGCAAGCATTTTCTCTGATCATGTGGTGCTGGGGGATCCCAGTGATCTATCTTATGGTCCACAGGGCCAATGCGAAAGCCTGCTTTAGCAGGGGAAGGGAGTTCGGGTCCAAGGGGATCGATGTGCTTCTCCATCACTGGCTCTTGTCCTTCCTTTATGTATTCCCACCGTGGCCCCTGGTGGGATGGATCATAGGGTGCATTGTGAGACACCTGGGACCAGTTATTCTGGTGGCCCCAAACTGGCCCAAGTGCCTGTGGTATGCAGATCTGATCCACTTGATGATTGACGACCCCCTGCATCATCTCCCTGCTCAGTGGGTCTGCTGGTGCAGGAGTCTGTTGCCATGGAGGATCGCTCCCCCTTTGGTCTTACAGCCTGGCTCTTGCGATGAGGCAGGGGGCACTAGAGGAAGAAGGGTTACCCGGATAAAGTGATTACTACAATGCTGCAGGCACTCAAGTGTAGAGAACCTTTGGAGACGTGGTGCTCGTCGGCTGGTATTGCGACAGCTTCAGCTTCTGTGCCTTCCATTTTGGCCTTCTTGCAGGATGGCCTCGGTCAACCCTTGTTGCTGAGTTCTTTGAAGGTCCAAGTGGCGGCGCTGGCCTGCTGCAGGGATCACCTTCAGAGTTCCTCCCTGGTATCTCACCTGGATGTTGTGCATTTTCTCTGGGCATGAACCACCTTCATCCAATGCGCCTGCCCATTCTTCCAACGTAGAATCTAAACCTGATTCAACGGGTGCTGCAGAGACCTCCCTTTGAGCCTCTGGACCGTTTGTTCTTGAAAGATCTTACGTTGAAAACGGTCTTTTTGGTGGCCATCGCTTCAGCTAAGTGAATGTCGGAACTGCAGGCTTTGTCAGGGATCCCTTTCTCCGGTTTACAGAAGTGGGGGTATGTATTAGGATGGTCCCCTCCTTGCCTAAGGCAGTATCACATTTTCATTTGAATCAGCTGCTTTCTTCCAGCTTTTCGCAGGGAGGACTATCCTTCTGAGTTCAGAGCATTGCGGTGCCTGGACGTGCGAAGCATTCTTATCCATTACTTGGAGGTCACCAATGACTTCAATCGCCAAGTCCTGTTTGGTTTCTTTGGAAGAGATCTGCAGATCAGCCACGTGGTCTTCGGTGCATACTTTTTCTAAGCATTACCAGTTACCAGATGTGGCAGCTCGTCAGGACGGAGCCTTTGGGTCGTTGGTCCTGGCCGCTGGGGTAGTAGTGCCCTGCGCCACTTGATTGCTTTGGTACATCCCACAAGTCTCTGGATTTATCTGTGGGATGCTATTAAAGGTAAAATTAGTCCTTACCGAATAATTTTCTTTCCATTAGTCCCAACAGATCAATCCAGAGGCCCGCCCTTTGAGTCTCTGGCAAGTGTTGTTCTCCGTTTCTGTCATTTCCTTTGTTGAGCATCATGTTTCTTCGTTTGTTCTTTTATTCTTAAAAAACAAAAAAGAACAGGAACATATGGGCTATATGCGTTTCCTCCCGCAGCAACAGTTGAGGTGCCTATTTGGGCTTACTTGAGGCAGGAGAGGCATTTCTGGTTGGATTTCCTATTTTTGTCCACTGCTTTGGTAGGGACAGTACTGAGGCTGAGTCAGCTGCATGTAACCACATATAGCAGACCTCTGAAGTTCTCTTATCTCCACCTGCTGGCAGAGGGTCATAACCCACAAGCTTCTGTATTGATTTGTTGGGACTGATGGAAAGAAAACGATCAGGTAAGGACTAATTTTACCTTCCCCCTCCCAGGTGCTCAAAATCATAAATTCTCGTTATGTAGCTTCCCACTATTCCAGAACCTGTGGGATGGTTATGTCCATCAACCAGCAGATGGAGATAGAGAACTGAAAACTGAATTAAGACATCTTGGTATCCGGTCCAGCTCCTCAGTATTTTCTATCTCAAGCAGGTAGATGGGCACACTTTTCAGCCTCTGGTTCTGAGCTTTGCTGGTGGCTTGAGTCCATGCCACTGAGTCATCTGGGTCTGAAGAATCTACCCATCCCCCCGCTTCCCCTTCTCGGTTGGCCTGCCTACAGGGACAAGGAAGGTATAGCTTCTAGTGAAAAAAATGTGAGCTAAATCCAAATAAGTAATAAATCATAGCCTAATATTGGTGGCTTTACAATTTTTATCTGCAGTTATATTTTATGTCTATTTCTATTGGAGTATCTTGTTGGGGGGGGGAGGGAGGGGACGACTTCATAACATCCCTTTCCTAAATGATTTGAGGCAATAATGTTTTCTTTGGTGTCCAAAGAGTTGAACAAAGTCACCTGAAATTAAACCTCTGTGCTAGTTTTATACTAGAAAGAATCAATATCTGTAATGCCTCAGTTCCCACTCTAAAACTGTAGTGCATCACCTCCGTGGTTCAGCTAAACTCCATGAACCCTGAAAGGATGAGAGTCTCAGACTCAAATGTGTTTTATTTATTTATTGCATTTGTATCCCACATTTTCCCACCTATTTGCAGGCTTAATGTGGCTTACATAGTTACCGAAGTGGTAAACTGGATTAGGAACTGGTTGACGGGCAGACGCCAGAGGGTGGTGGTGAATGGAGTTCGCTCGGAGGAGGGAAAGGTGAGTAGTGGAGTGCCTCAGGGATCGGTGCTGGGGCCCATTCTGTTCAATATATTTGTGAGTGACATTGCCGAAGGGTTACAAGGTAAAGTTTGCCTTTTTGCGGATGACGCCAAGATTTCCAACAGAGTGGACACCCCGGAGGGAGTGGAAAACATGAAAAAAGATCTGAAGAAGCTAGAAGAATGGTCTAACGTATGGCAATTAAAATTCAATGCGAAGAAATGCAAAGTGATGCACTTAGGGAGTAGAAATCCAGTATGTGTTAGACGGGGAGAGTCTGATAGGCACGGACGGGGAGAGGGATCTTGGGGTGATAGTATCTGAGGACCTGAAGGCGACGAAACAATGCAACAAGGCGGTGGCCATAGCTAGAAGATTGCTAGGCTGTATAGAGAGAGGAGTGACCAGCAGAAGAAAGGAGGTTTTAATGCCCCTGTATAAGACGTTGGTGAGGCCCCACCTGGAGTATTGTGTTCAGTTTTGGAGGCCGTATCTTGCGAAGGATGTTAAAAAAATGGAAGCGGTGCAAAGAAAAGCTACGAGGATGGTATGGGATTTGCATTCCAAGACGTATGAAGAGAGACTTGCTGACCTGAACTTGTATACCCTGGAGGAAAGGAGGAACAGGGGTGATATGATACAGACGTTCAAATATTTGAAAGGTATTAATCCGCAAACGAATCTTTTCCGGAGATGGGAAGGCGGTAGAACGAGAGGACATGAAATGAGATTGAAGGGGGGCAGACTCAGGAAAGATGTCAGGAAGTATTTTTTCACGGAGAGGGTGGTGGACGCTTGGAATGCCCTCCCGCGGGAGGTGGTGGAGATGAAAACGGTAACGGAGTTCAAACATGCGTGGGATATGCATAAAGGAATCCTGTGCATAAGGAATGGATCCTCAGAAGCTTAGCTGAAATTGGGTGGTGGAGCAGGTGGGGGGAAGAGGGGTTGGTGGTTGGGAGGCTAGGATAGGGGAGGGCAGACTTATACGGTCTGTACCAGAGCCGATGATGGGAGGCGGGACTGGTGGTTGGGAGGCAGGAAATACTGCTGGACAGACTTATACAGTCTGTGCCCTGAAAAGGACAGGTACAAATTCAAGGTAAGGTATACACATATGAGTTTGTCTTGGGCAGACTGGATGGACCATGCAGGTCTTTTTCTGCCGTCATCTACTATGTTACTATGTTAGCATTGCAGATCCAGGATAGCAGATATAGTTAGTAGTGGTGTAGAGATTAAGTAAGGGAAGAGTGAAGAAGGAAGGGAGTGATAAGGATAGGTGTAGAAGGTGGGCTTTCATAACTGAGTGGGTTGGTGAGGTGGATTAGTGAGGTTATCGGTTCTCATTGTAGGCTTTGTTGAAGAAATATGTCTTTAGAGATTTGCGAAAGATAGTTATTTTGTCAATTGTTTTCAGGTCTGTAGGAAGTGTTGAACTGTTGCCTAGTTTATTTATTTGTTACATTTGTATCCCACATTTTCCCACCTATTTATAGGCTCAAATGTGGCGTTAGCAGTCTCCGGTGTGAACAAATACATAGTGATGTTATGGTGGGATAAAGATTCATGTGGCACAGCCACATTAGTGAATCGTACAGCGGAAGAGTTGTGTTATGTCCATTACGTGCATTGGTTTTGTTGTGTTGATTCATGGGACTGACCTAAAATATCTTTTTATAATCTGTTGAAAACTAGGACAATATTTGTTACTAATCTATATGTTCTGCATCTCCTTTTTAAGTTGTTTAATATCTGACTGTTAGAAAAGTAACTATAGTGGCCTAAACATTTAAATTTTGCATTATTTACTGTTTACTGATGCTGGTGTCTATTCTGTTTGAGCAACAGTGCTATGGCTTAAAAATAATGTATTCTGCTTCCAAAGCAAAACTGGATAATGGTTTATTAAAATTGCTATGTGTATAGGATGAGGCAAATTTGTAATCCTTAGCCTTGTATTTGCAGCAGTGTTTAATGTTGGTTAATTGACACCTTTGTTTTAAATTTGGAGAGCCATATGCAGTTTTTGTTGTATGTTTGTTGGCTAGTCAAAAATCTATCTTTTATGAATTTTTCTGCACTCATGTTCGATTGTGCTGTAACGTTTTTGCTAATGTGCACTTTTTCTAATTTCTTTCTTTTTTTTTTAAGCGAGCAAATCTCCATCCGTTCCCAAATATGGTCTGGCAAGCCCGTTTAGAGGACATTTCAGTACTAAGAGCAATGGTAAGTAAAAGTCTTAAGTGACAGATACTTTCATATACCCTCATCACCCCCTATGTTCCCGCCCGTAACCTCTGCTCACAGGACAAATCCCTTCTTTCAGTTCCCTTCTCCACCACTGCCAACTCCAGGCTCCGTTCATTCTGCCTTGCCTCACCCTATGCTTTGAACAATCTTCCTCAACCCATACGCCAAGCCCCCTCCCTACCCATCTTCAAATCTCTGCTTAAAACTCACCTCTTCAAGGCTGCTTTCGGCACCTAACCTTTCGTGATATATAGTATGCCCTATCAGACGGACTCTACACTTGTCCATTGACTGCACACTTATCTTTAGATTGTTTAGATTATCTCTTGATTGTACCCCTGTCTTTTAGATTGTAAGCTCTTTGAGCAGGGACTGTCCTTCCATGTTAAATTGTACAGCGCTGCGTAACCCTAGTAGCGCTTTAGAAATGTTAAATAGTAGTAGTAGTATTTCTCTCTGCTCTTACATTCATTTACATCTTACATCCGTGTTACATTCATTTGTACTCCTCTTGACACAGTTCTGTACAAGATGCTTGTGGCTGTTTAAACTTTTGTTGTGGGCTGCAGGCCTTTTAATTATCTGCAGGATCTCAGTGTCTCATCTAGCCAATGGACTATTTTCTAATGTATATTATAAGCAGGTTATTACTATAGGTCATATGGGGGCCCTTTTACTAAAGCTTAGCATGAGCTAAATTCTAAGAAGCCCATGGGTATAAAATGAGTTTGTTAGCATTTAGCGTGCACTAACTCTGTTACTGCACGCTAAGCTTTAGTAAAAGGGCTCCATAATTTGCCTTTATCTTCAACTGTGGGGCATTTTTTCAGCAAACTTTAAGGAGGTTTTATTGTAAAATCAAATTTAATCAAATTTTGTTTATCTTCAAAGATTTTATTTTGTACTTTGGTTAAAGGTCTGCCTAAGTAAAAAATAAATTTTTAAAAAATCCTATAAGTATTCAAATATACAGTCGTCCTAATTAATTACAATTTCGCCCACAATGCTTTAAAGCCTAAAAACAGCTATTTCATTTTTGGATTACTCCAGTCCATTATTGTAACTGGATCCTGGCATTAAAGATTAAGGGCCCTGTTTACTAAGCTGTGCTGTAGGTATGCTAAAATTTAGTGCACGCTAACAATAGAGACACCCATAGGAATATATGGATGTCTTTAGCATTAGCGCACGCTAATTACACTAGCGCGCCTTAGTAAACAGGGCCCTAAAATTGTACTTTATTGCCGTTTGAAATAGACTATTCAAGTAGTAAAATATTTGAGGAATAAGCATGGTTTTTGTAAGAAACGACAAAGAATTGATGATTCAGTTTCTGATGTGGTTTGATCTCATTACATCTGGATCTCAAACTGTATAATGTATGAAGGGATACCAATATTGATATTACGCTAAAACCTGGCAATGTGAACTTTTTTTTTGCAGATTTATTTTCCTCTGCACTGTATAGTGATAGAGAAATGTTGATGTTGCATAATAGGTTGACATGCTGAACAGAAGTGTTATTAATCTCTGAAAAGCAAAATGGAGAGCTTGAGAGAGAGCCAGTTATTGAAGTGAAAAATAATTTACATAAGAATCTAAGAATAGCCATACTGGGTCAGACTAATGGGTCTTCTAGCCCAGTATTCTTCTTCCAACAGTGGCCAATCCAGGTCACAAGTACCTGGCAGAAACCCAATTAGTAGCAACATTCCATGCTACCATTTCTGGGGCAAGCAATGGATTCCCCTGTGTCCATCTCAATAACAGACTTTCCATTACGTTCTATCCCACTATTCCAGGACAAGTGGGGTAGTTATGTCCATTGACCAGCAGGTAGAGATAGAAAATCCAGAACTGAGCTCTACTACCTAGCCACGTGCTAGCCGCCGAGTTCCTCAGTATCTTCTATCTCCAGCAGGTGGATAGACATACTTTGTTTCTCCTGGTCCAGTTGTGACTGGTTCCCAGTTGAGTTTACACCTGAGGAAATTTAGACATACCTGGTGGTGCTGGGTCCCTGTCTTGCTCCCACCTAGAGGCTTTCTTCCCTTTATTTCCCTTCTGAGCCTCTCTTGTGGCAGTGTCTGTGCAGCAACCAACCAAAAAAAAAAAAAAAAAGAGAGAGAGCCACGCGTCTTCTGGCCATATCAGAACGGCTCCAGTCTGGCAGTGTCGGTTCTGACTGGGGAGGTGAAGAGGTTGGAGAGTTCGGGGGGTGCACACCCTATTTCAGGATCCAGGTGGTGAGTTGGGGATCTGTTAGTGGGCTGTGGTAACGGTCGCGCGGTTCCTGCGGCGCACCTTTGTTTTTCTATTAAATACTAGCACCAAAAGTAAAAAAAAAAAAAAAAAGAACAGGGAGCAAATTAGCGTGCTTCCAGTGCGCTCTTGCGAGTCAGGCCTCTGATCGGGTGTTTTTTTGGTACGACGGCATGTCGGTCCCCGCTGAGGTGGTGAAGCGCTGCTCCTCCTGTGGGGGTAGACGCTCCTCGGGCCGCTGCATGGTGTACAGACCGGTGTCCCTGAGAGGAGGAGGAGATCCTGGTGGCCTTTCTTTGGGGATAATGGGCCTGGATCAGCGTTCTGGGTCCCCGGGGGATCTCTTGGTGACTCCTTTCTGGTGGAGGCGGGAACTTCAGCCATTTTGTCCTCCGCAGTCAGGGAACGTGCTCTGCCGGTCGCTGAGAAAGGGGCAGTCACACAGGGGACTTACCTGATCAGGGTATGCCTTCCCCTGAATTTGTCTTAATGTACCAGGCATTTTTATTGAAGCAGGGGGGCGCTGATCTGCCTACTCCGGGGGTCCCGGGGGGTGTGGAGTCAGACTCAGCCCCGCCTCGTCCCAAGAGACTTCGGCCTATCCTGTTGGATGACTCTTTGGAGGGTTGTTAACCCGTTTCTCCGGGGTCAGACGCAGAGTCCGCTTCATCGGGGGGGGGGGGGGGGCTCTTCGGTCCTGGAGCCTTTATAGGAGGGGGAGCTCCCCTCGGGAGACGGGGATGACCCTCAGGTGCTCCGGCTTTTTTGGGTGTGTTGATTCCGGAGTCCTTATCGGCTCTCTCCATATCTGAACCTTGGGGGGGGGGGGATTCTTCAGGTTCCCAGCAGTCTGGGCCCATGTGGGGGCTTAGGGGTCCCTCTAAGGCGTTCCCGATGCATCCAGATATTCAGGATTTAATCCCTGCAGAGTGGAATACCCCCAAGGCGAGTCTGCGAGTGGGGAGAGCCATGGCCCATCTCTACCCTTTGGTTCCGGAGGAAAGGGAGAAGTTGGGCTTTCCTAAGGTGGATTCTTTGGTGACAGCGATCACCAAGAAGACGACCTTGCCTGTGGAAGGCAGGGTGGCCTTAAAGGACCTTCTAAGTGACTGCAGGGTAACTCCAGGGGGGTGACTGTGTTTTGTGATCTTCTTCCATAAAAACTGAAGCAAATAATTCATTCAATTTCTCCGCTGTGGCCTTGTCCTCCCTAAGTGCCTTTTTTGCTCCTTCATGATCTAACGGTTCCACAGATCCCCTCAGAGGCTTTCTGCTTCTGATGTACCTCAAAAAAGGTGGTGGTATGAATTTTTGTGTCCATGGCGAGTTTTTCTTCTTTTAGCCTTCTTTAGCGGGGATAGTGCTGGGCAGACTTATAGGGTCTGTGCCAGGGTTGGTGGTTGGGAGGCGGGGATAGGGCTGGCCTGACTTATACGGTCTGTGCATTGAAGAGGACAGTACAAATAAAAAAGTAGCACATATGAATTTATCTCCTTGGGCAGACTGGATGGACCTAGCGCTCCCTGATGTAGCATTTATCTAGTCAATGTTGGGGTAATTGAAATTGCCCATTATTATAATGTTGCCCAGTTTGCCAGCTTTCCTAATTACAAACATTTGTTCATCTGTCCATTCTGTCCTGGCTGATGGTAGTATAGCCCTATAGGTATACTCTTCACACATGGAAATAGGAAAGCTGGCAAACTGGGCAACATTATAACAATAATAATAATAATAATATATATATATATATATATATATATATATATATATATATATATATATATATATATATATAGTTTGCCAGCTTTCCTAATTACAAACATTTGTCCATCTGTCTGTTCATTCTGTCCTGGCGGATGGTAGTATAGCCCTATAGGTGTACTCTTCACACATGTAATTTCTATCCACAAGATCTCTCTCTCTCTCCCTCTCTCTTTATATATATATATGTATAATATTACATGGTCAATAAAAGCAGTCAGGACTTGATACAATAATAATCCAGTATTAAAAACACTGAAACAAATACAAAAAGTTGCATATTTACAGGGGTATAAAATACAAGGAATAATGTTTGTTGAATGAACTTTTAACCACTTTGTAACTAGCTTCTTTAACTGGTCTCATTTTTTTTTTTTTTGATGTACCACATTAAAGTTTGTAACTATCAAATGTGTTTTGATGTTATAGCTTTTTGCACTGGCTCTTCCGGCAGACTGAGTGATCAGTTTCGAATCCAAGATCACATGCTTTCTCACTACAATAAAATACTTTCGGCTAAAGGTAAAAATATCCATGCTTGTTTAATCAGCAGTTGACATGCCCCTTATGATGATGTTGAATGCAAAGCTCACCATCGTTGAGGCCAATTCAGAAGATTATTGCAGGCAGAAGCACATGTTTAACAATCAAGAAGTTAATTCGTGTAGTAGACATCAGCGCACAACATATTAAAATGTACTATAAAGAGGCTATCTATTTTGCAGCAAAGCAGATAAGTTTATTAGCTGTGCATTGATGTCTACTGGGCAGAGGTACTGTGAGAAATATACTACCAGGTCTGAGAGGGCACAGAACAGTTAGTTGAGGGGATGACACTCCTCCCTGCGAACTCCGTTCGCTGGGTAAATGTCTACTGTCGTCCCCCTTCTCCCCCACTGCTAACTCTCGGCTCCTTTCCTTCTATCTCGCTGCTCCCTATGCCTGGAATAGACTCCCTGAGCCAGTACGTCAGGCTCAGTCTCTGGCTGTCTTCAAGTCTAGGCTTAAAGCCCACCTCTTTGCTACTGCTTTCGACTCCTAACCATGACTCTCTTACTCAACACCCTCACTTATCACCCCTACCACTGCAATTTCCCCACCCCTAGCTGTCTGTTCATCTGTCCAATTTAGATTGTAAGCTCTGTTGAGCAGGGACTGTCTTTTCATGTTCATTTGTACAGCGCTGCGTAAGTCTAGTAGCGCTATAGAAATGTTTAATAATAATAGTAGTAGTAGTAATGACCCATGCCCCTGATAGCTTTCTGCATCAGCTTTGTCCCTCTGTCTAGTGGCACCCTCTCCCTGACCCAACTTAATCTTCGTGCCCCTTAAAAAAAAAATCCCTTGTGTTTCTGGGAGGTGGGAGGACTGTGGAGTTGGGGGGGGGGGGGTGCCACTAGACAGTAGGGAATTTTTTCCCTGACAGGGCAGGGGAAGACAGGTCAGAAAGAAGGAGAAGGTGCTGCTCTACACCAGAGGTTTTGTTTATTTCAAGAGCAGGGAGGAGTGCTAGACACCAGGGATAGTTGGGCCAATGAAGAAAGCGATTGGGGGCTGGGAGGATGCCAGCTCAGCAACATTTTATTTGTAAATGTCACCTTTTTCTATGGGTGCATGAATCAGTCACCACTCCCATTCTTACTGTGAGAGGGACATTTTGTAATTAGCTACAGTTACTGCTGCAGTTTTTGTTTTTGTTTTTTTTTTAACCTGGCAATAATTTGCTCAGTCATTGCCTATTGTATAAGCCATGCACTCAGCCATGGGAATGCAGTTCTACTGTGTGGCATTCTGCATTGGCCCCACTGTCCTTCGAAGAAGATGCTTTCAGAAATAATTGGACTTGGTTATTACAAATATAAATGTGTGCTTGTCGGCTAATTAAAAATTAGGTTTGATAAATCATATTTTGTATGTGTTTTGAAGACTAACCAGTTCATCATTAAGTGTTACCTCAGAAGAATATTTTTCAAGACTATACAATCTTTTTATAATTCATGTACAGATTTAGGGGTCCTTTTAATAAGTATAGTAACATTTTATAGTGACCACATGTCAACTTTAAAGTCTGATGGGGCATCCCTAGTATTTCTGCCCATGTAATTAATGCAGCAAAAAAACATTTTGAATGCATTATCTGCACTGCAGATAATGCAGATGTGCTTCGCCACCTACTGAGATGACATCAAATGGTCTACGGTTACCATGTGTTAACTGCAAGGTACAATCCATGTCTATTCCTTGTTTCATTCTATATTATGCATTTAGTACTATAATTAGCAGGTTTAAGTGTCAAGCTGCTGCATTAGTGCTCACTAATTCCTTTATTAACCGATTAGAGTACTTCAGAAAAAATAAGGGGCTCTTTTGCTAAAAAGATATCTCTCTATATAAAACGCACCTCCAACGTTCTGAAGCCTCCACAAGTCTCAACGTTCTAATTGCATGGTGGTGAAACCCAGAATTCGCCCATGAGTGCCCCGCCCCCGCGTCAAACGTCATGACGTTGAGGGCGGAACAATGACACTCAACCAATCACATCGCAATCCCGTTACTAAGCGACGGTACGTGACATGAGACACATCGCGGACCAATGAAAAATAGCTGCACACAGTTGCTACGCAACGTCAACAACAATGCTAAAAGGACCAATCACGAAACAATGCTACGGAACAAGGGAGCAGAAGGAAGAACAAAACCGGGCACTTGCAGAACAACAAGGAGACAACGAACCTCGCAGGAAGCCGATTTCATTTTGTGCTTTCCCCTGACAAAACGCCATGCTTAAGATCACGGTATGTGCTTCCCCCTGACAAAACGCCCTACCAGAACACAAAATCGCTATTCAACAAAAATCCGACTGCTAAGAAGGAGCATACAACAAAAACCCATGAAAAACAAACACTGCAGTCAAGAATACGTCCTTAGCTTAGCTATGCACCATATAGATCTCTGCTCTCCACACAAACAACGAACACAGAGGGCATAGGAGGGAAGGAAAAAAACCAGCACATACACACTCACTCTCTCTCTCTCTTAACTGGCTATAATGAGCAACTGACCTGCCACTATCACAGGGACTGCTAGCACCTCTCTCTCACACACACACACGGGACACAGAGGGGATGGAAGACAAGGAAAGAATCGTTGGGTATGGAGGGGGCGGCAGGGGAGATAAGGCAAGAACTGCCTCAAATGTTTGTGCTGTGCTATGTACAGCTATAATGCTGTCTCTTCATTTTGACCCTACTCTTTCACACTCACTTTCACACACACGCACACACACACACACACACACACACTTAACACTGTCTCTATCTCACACACACATGCACCCACACACATATACACACTCTCTCACACAGACACACAAACGCCTCAAATGGTTCAGCTGTCCTATGTAAAATTCCACTGCTGTCTCTTCATTTTCACCCTACCCTTACACACTCTCTTTCACACAGACACACACATACATATACACACTCTCACTCTCTCTAAAACCTTGCTAGCGCCCGTTTCATTTGTTTACGAAACGGGCCTTTTTTACTAGTATTGGAATAAAGACTGTAGGTAGGACCAAATTTTAATAAGCATAGCTATAGTTTGCATATTAATTTTGGAAATCTGAGTCTAAGCCATTTTAAGATACCTTATGCACAGCTGTGATTGTCTTTGCAACAGCAATATGAAATCATCCTAAAATAGTACTGGATATGTATTCTGTTGTCTAGGACATGAAAAGATATATACAGTGCAATTCGCTTAAGTGCAAGGGTCTGGGACCAAAGAAATGCATGCAGTTAACCGGAGCGTGCACTTAACCATTGTGACCCTAAGAAGCTTGACATCTGATAAACATATGTACAGTACTGTTTATTATACATACAGTATACAGTCTCTGTTAAATGACATTAGGCTTACTTGAAGTAATCAGTTATAGTCCTCTGTACACTGTTGGGTCTGTGAGTTCCATAGACTACGTCTGCCAGATGGTAAAAACTGTCATAGCACTGACATCCAATGGCCTCCAGATAGGCCCGCACGGTGTTGAGACTCTCCAGCGCTCTTGCAAAAATGACAGGAGGAGGTTGTTGAATTTCTTCAGCATGTGCCTCGCTGCTCATTTCTTCATCTGTTCCATCATCAGCCATTGTTGCCTGCGTGTAGGCGCATATCTCGACATCAGTGCTGTCTTCAGCTGTTTGTAGATCGTAATCAACAGCTACGTAGCGATGAAACTCCTCTTCAATAACATCGGCTGGGATGTCAATAACCTGTTCATCTGACGCATTTGCAACAGCTGCATCTGTTTTGTCCCTCTCCACATCCTTAAAGCTTGCCCGCTTGTAGCAGTTCACTGTTGCCTGTGTAACATGATTCCAGGCTTCTTTCTGCATATGTAGGGAATCCAACAGTGATAGATTATGAGCCAGTTCAAGAGCACGTTTGTCGGCAGTCTGGTCATCCATAACGCTCATCAGACGACGTAGCACAAGAGCCCGATAATGTTGTTTGAAATTGGCTATTATGCCCTGATCCATAGGCTGGATCAGGGAGGTAGTGTTTGGTGGCAGGAAGACTACCTTGATGTTAGACAGCCTGACTTCATCACTATGTGCAGCACAATTATCACAAAGCAACAAAATCTGACGCTTTTGTGCCCGCACTCTAGTGTCTAACTTCTTTAGCTGCTGCTTCCAAATTTCCCCAGTCATCCATGAATTTGCGTTAGCCTCGTATGACACAGGAAGTCGCTTAACTTTCTTGAAGCAACATAGCTGTTGCTCTTTCCAATGATGAGTGGTTCCAGCTTCTCACTCCTATCCATATTGCAGCAAAGGAGGATCGTCAGTCATTCCTTTGACATTTTACTTGCTGTAGTTTTGACTTGTTGAATGCAAGTGTTTCATCAGGAATCGCTCGCCAGTAGAGACCGGTTTCGTCAGCATTGATAATGTCACGAGGTACAAACTTGTTCAAGATGGTAGGAAGAACTGCAACAACCCAATTTTCAGCACCAAAGTCATCAGCGTCTTGTTTTTCACCTTGCTGTTTCTTGAATTTTATGTTGTTTCTCTCCTTCCATCTTTCCAACCATCCAACAGTGGCTTTGAATACAGTTAGTCCAAGACTTTCAGCTAGCTGGGTAGCTTTCTCCTTAAGCAGTGGACCACTAACAGGAAACTGTCTGCTCCTTACTCGAGAAAACCACCGAAGAAGAGCATCTTCTACCTCCTCAGCTTTTCCTGCCCATTTTCGTTTCCGTTGTGGATTTGTATTGTTTTGCCAGTCTTCCAGAATCTGGTCTTTTTGCTTCAAGACACATGAAAATTGACTGGGATTGACACCATATTCTTTAGCAATAGATGCTTGACTTTGTTTGTTTTCTAATTTTTTAAGAACTTCTATTCGTTCAGCCAGTGTTAAAGTCTTACAGTTCCGCAGCGACGACGACCCCCCCAGTGTACGCTCTAACAACATTCTTTCGCTTATTCTGCCTATGGCAGTTAAAGGGGTGGTAAATTTGAAATCTCGTTGGTTGTCACGCGCCAGTCGGCTTCCATATTTCGTGCGCACGCTTATGCAGAGTCTTTCCTGCAGAGGAGCGGTCTTGAACCATGCATATAAGCTAATCTTGCACTTATCAGTGGTGCACTAAACCGAAGTTTGTCCCCATAGAAATTGATGGTGCCAAAAATGGGACCAAAGTACGGCATGCAGTTAAACAGAGCATGTGCTTATCCGACGTACACTTAAATGTAGTGCACTGTATATAGATAGCTAGATAGGTTTTGTGATGTCGTAAAGTCTAACCAATCAGGCGGTATGAGGACCAGATAGCTACTCGTGTTGATATGTCGAATGGTCAGGAAGGCCCTAGCAGGGCAGGTAGGGTTGCTAACTTCTAACTTTGGCCAGATCCACCATACAGTTCCTGCAGATCGAGCCCAGTATCCTGTCCCCGACAGCAGCCAATCCAGGTCAAGGGCACCTGGCAAGCTACCCAAACGTACAAACATTTTATACAAGTTATTCCTGAAATTGTGGATTTTTCCAAAGTCCATTTAGTAGCGGTCTATGGACTTGTCCTTTAGGAAACCGTCCAACCCCTTTTTAAACTCTGCCAAGCTAACTGCCTTCACTACGTTCTCTGGCAACGAATTCCAGAGTTTAATTATGCGTTGGGTGAAGAAAACTTTTCTCCTATTTGTTTTAAATTTACTACACTGTAGTTTCATCGCATGCCCCCTAGTCCTAGTATTTTTAGAAAGCGTGAACAGACGCTTCACATCCACCTGTTCCACTCCATTCATTATTTTTATATACTTCTATCATGTCTCCCCTCAGCCGTCTCTTCTCCAAGCTGAAAAACCCTAGCCTCCTTAGTCTTTCTTCATAGGGAAGGCACACTCGAAGGCATTGCTCTTTTACGTCAAGGCAGGCTTGGTCTCAGTCCTCCCATGAGGAGTTGCTGTCTGACACCAATGAGGAATGCTCATGGGAGTCGGAGGAGTATCCATGTACATTTCGGGGGATGAGTCCTATGGCATCCTGTCTGAACCCTCCCTTCCGCTTGAAAGGAGAAAATCTCCAGAGAGCCTTTCATTTCCCTCTTTTGTGAAGGAAATGGCTGACGCCATTCCGTTTCATTTGGAGGTGGAGGCCAAGATGCCTGAGGTCCTGGACTACGAGTCTCCTCCTAGGGAGGTTGTGACTGTCACTCTCCACGGGGTACTCCAGGAAGTCCTCGTTCGGTATTGGGAATTGCCTAAGTTAGTCCCTGTCCTGCCCAAGAAGATCCACACGATGTACCGGATCCACGGCAAACCTAGATTTGATAGGTCCCAGTTGCCTCATCATTCCATGGTTTTGGAATCTGCCTTCAAAAGAGCCAGGAGTTCTAGAGACTATGCCTCAGCACTCCCAGGCAGAGAAGCTAGAACCCTGGACTCTTTTGGGAGGAAGATGTTCCAGGCCTCAATGCTCATGTCCTGTATACAATCTTACCAGCTGTTTACGAGCGTGTACTTACAGGACTCTGTGTGCAAGTTGCTAGGCTTTGCTGACTCTCTCCCACCAGAGCAGGCCAAATCGGTGCGCCAGCTGGCCAAGCAGCAGAAGGCATGTCATAAGTTCTTGGCCAGGGACGCCTACGACACTTTTGACATGTCATCTAGTATCTCTTCCCAAAATATAGCAATGTTCAGACTCTCATGGCTGCATGTTTCTGACTTGGAACGTTCTGTTCAGCAGAGGTTGGCAGATGCCCCATTCCGGGGGGATAACCCTTTTGGAGGTTGCTGACCAAATCAAGAAGCACACTGATACCATATCTTCTGTCTACCGCTGGACGCCTTCTGCAACTGCCTCCTCACCTAGGCAAGTCGAGGAGGGATGCCTACTACCCCCAGAGACGTAGGTACGTTGCCTCCTCTTGCCAGCCAGCTCAGGCTCAGCCCCAGCGTGCTTGTTCTCATCAACAGCGTGTGCCTAAGGCCCTTGCTGCTTCCCAGTCAAAGCAAGGGACGAGCTTTTGACTGACTCTAGCAGAGCATAGCCACTGTCAAAGTGTCCCAATCGACTTGCCAGTTGGGGGAGGCTGAAGTTTTTCCATGAAAGATGGCCCCTTTTAACCTCCGACTGAAGAGTTCTCCAAATAGCCTGGCTTGGATACGCCTTAAATCGGTATCTAAAACTTCCAAATTGCCCACCGAGAGCTCATTACTTTCAGCTCTCAGCACGAGCAGGTACTTGCAGAGGAACTCTCAGCCCTTCTGAAGGCCCAGATTCTATTTCAGGTACTTCTTTATGCGAAAGAAGACAGGGGGGATGCGTCTCATCCTAGACCTAAGGGCCCTGAACAACTTCCTGGTCAAAGAAAAGTTCAGGATGATTTCCCTGGGCACTCCTCTCCCCAAGGTTCAGGAAAACAATTTCCTAAGCTCTCTGGACTTAAAGGATGCATATAGTCATATCCCGATACTTCCAGCCCACCAGAAGTATCTATGGTTTCAGCTGGGAACACATCATTACCAGTACCGCGTGTTGCCTTTTGGCCTTTCGTCAGGTTCCAGGGTATTTACCAAATGTCTAGCGGTAGTCGCAGCATCACTACGCAAACTGGGAGTCCATGTGTTCCCTTATCTCGATGATTGGCTGCTGAAGAGCACAGCGGAGGCAGTGCTTGGGAGTCCATGCAAAGGACCTGCATGTACCTGTGAGCAACTTATTGGGTGGACAAAATCAGCAGCCTGGCTGACAGATTGAACAGGGTTATGGAACCGCATGAGTGGACTCTCGTCATAACTGTTGTCCGCAAGATCTTCCGAGCGTGGATCTTTTTACACTCAAATCAATCACAAAGTCAGTCAGATCTGTTCTAGACTTCAGGCCCATGGCAGACTAACATCAGATGCCTTTCTTCTCCATTGATTAACAGGCCTGCTGTATGCATATCCTCCCATTCCACTTGTGGGGAAGACTTGCTGAAACTCAAGCAAGACTGTGGAACCATGATTCTGATTGCACTATACTGACAGATCTGGTTCCCTCTACTTCTGGAGTTATCCTCTGAAGAAGTGTGGAAATTGGAGTGTTTTTCGACCCTCGGAACGAGGGATCTCTTCTACATCCCAACCTTCAATCTCTGGCTCTCACAGCTTAGATGTTGAAAGTGTAGAATTTGCTTCCTTGGGTCTTTCAGAGGGTGTGTTTCGGTTCTTGCTGTCCTCTAAGAAGTGTTATTCTTTCAAGTACATAAGTATTGCCATACTGGGACAGACCAAGGGTCCATCAAGCCCTGCATCCTGTTTTCAACAGTGGCCAATCCATGTCACAAGTACCTGGCAGGATCCCAAATGGAGGAGATTTGCTGTCTGCTGTGAGAACAAGGCTCTGGATCCCCTTGCTTGCCTTTACAGATCCTGCTTGAATACCTTCTACGCTTATCTTAGTGTGGTCTTAAGACCAACTCCATAAGAGTTCACCTCAGTTCAATTTGTGCTTATCATGCAGAAGGTAAGCCTATCTCTGGACAGCCTCTTGTTCGATTTATGAGAGGTTTGCTTTTGTCAAAAACCCCTGTCAAACCTCCACCAGTAGAAACAACAAGTCAAGCGGAAGATATCCAGAAGGACCAGATGAAGTCACAGATGTTAAAAGCCAAAATAATTAAAAGCCAAAATGATTTATTGGGACCCGCTTGACTTGTTGGTTCTTTGTGTGTTTTTGTGGGAGATTTGGACTCTCTTTGTTGTTTTTCAAACCTCCACCAGTGTCATGGAGCTCAAAGTCATTTTCACCCAGCTGATGAAAGCTCATTTCAAGCCGCTGAATTCCTGCCATCTGAAGTACTTGATCTTGGAAGATCATTTTTTTGATGGCTGTTACTTCAGCTCATAGGGTCAGTGAACTTCAGGCTCTGTTAGTGGATGCACGTTATACTAAGTTTCATCACAACAGAGTTGTCCTCTGCACACACCCTAAGTTCCTGACAAAGGTTGCGTCGGAATTCCATCTAAACTAACATTCTTTCCCTGACCTCATTCCCATCTTGGCGAGAGCACCTTGCACGCCTTGGAGTGCAAGTGAGCTTTGGCCTACTACATGGAACGGACTAGGCCCCACAGACAGCGTCCAACTTTTTGTTTCAGTATGGGGGTCGACATCTGAAAACACACCATCACTAATTGGTTGGGCTGACTCTGGAGGGTCATTCACGGCTCACAATGACCGCACAGCCAGTTAAATTTTCAGGATATCCCCATAAGTGCAACAAGCAACTTGAAACTGTGGGATGTTCAATGAGTTAATGTCAACTTTGTAATATGTATGACATTGAATTGCATACACTAGAGAGACTGAGTAATAATATACAAGTTAATCTAATGCATATTTAGTATGGATGTCCTGAAAATCCAGCTGACTGTGGGGTCACCAGGGCAGATTGGGAAGTGCTGTACTAAATAAAGAAAACTTTAAAATCATGTCTGTAATAGCGGGCATTATGGATTTTGAGAAGTAAATGATTTCACAAAGGAAAAGAGAACAATATGGCAAGGTATTATGGATATATTACAGCACATGGAGGTTATATCAAAAGACTGAGCTGCACCAGCAGAGCCCAGAGCCTTGATAAAATATTAATCTCAAATAGTCTTTTGACAGCTAAGAATTTTCTATGATTTTATAATCTTATAGAGTACATAATGAACAGTGTGTTCAGCTGTACCAACTTCCTGTAGGTGCAGATTATGATGAAGGCAAGAACATGTAACAATAGGCGCTTAGAAACATTAACTGTATGTTACTAAGATTTGCAGCTACCTGCTGATGTGGGAGAGATGACTTCTGCTCAGGAAGAATCCACTGTAATATGCCTCTGATTCTATAATGTAATTTCACCTATCCTGCAATCAAGTTAAATTATTCAAACTGATTTGGTCGTTGCATTAAAATATGTAAAGAAATTTAGCCTTGTTTGCAAATTTGAGATTTTAAGTATCACAGATGTCCGGTAAAGTCCACTTATTTATCATTTTCTTTTTCTTTGCAGCTGCGGTAGACTCCTCTATGCCAAAGAGCATGCTGACAAGTATTAAATGTAAGTATTTTATTTACAGTTGTCTTAAAGCTCCTCAGTACCCAGAAATACAGGGTTGTGATTAAAAAGGAACATAGGACTGAGAGATCATGTACTGAATTGTTTCAGTGATATGCGCTGTCTACAAAAGAAAAAATGCACTTCAGCACTAGTGTAGAAATAATGAGTACAGCTGATGTAGTAGTATTGTAAGGATCAAGGTTAGACAGAACTTATAGTATGATAACTCAGCACTGTAACCAAAAATAATTATTGACAGTGCTACATGATATCAATTGGATAATAATACAGGGTGAGGCACAAAAAAAAAAAAAACCCCATAGAGCAGGGTTGTCCAACCTCGGACCTTGAGGGCCGCAGTCCAATCGGGTTTTCAGGATTTCCCCAATGAATATATGCTTGAGGTCTATTCGCATGCACTGCCTCCATTGTATGCAAATAGATATTCATTGGGGAAATCCTGAAAACCCGACCTGGTGAGAACCAAGGTTGGATACCCCTGCCTCTAGAGTTTTTTTTTTTACCATTTTCACAGCAAC
The DNA here is from genome assembly GCF_901765095.1 of Microcaecilia unicolor. Lineage (NCBI taxonomy): Eukaryota > Metazoa > Chordata > Amphibia > Gymnophiona > Siphonopidae > Microcaecilia > Microcaecilia unicolor. Next base: position 211,957,577 of record NC_044039.1, on the reverse strand, counting down.
CACTTTGAGTTTTAACTAGAATTTTTACATACTTTTTAGTCCGCATACTTATGTATTACTGTTAAACAACATTTAATTATCTTAATCTGTGTTGACGTTACTGACATTTTAGCTTTACTATCTAGCTATTTTTACACGTTTAAAAATGTTCAAGCTAAACCACAATAAAATAACATCACTGAAATGATACAATTAACAGTGTGTCAGAATTTCACACACTGTGAAAGCTCAGTGTCCACCCCCAGCTTTACTTGTTCCATTGGTAAGCTATGTAGAAGATCACAGGAGGAAACTTAATTTTCTTAACTTACAGCAAATACCAGATGCAAATACCAGATGCTTATTTTGCTGAATATACCCGATGTGCCAAGCCAACTGCTGTTTTATTGCGCATGCAAGAACACCTCAGAAATCTTCAGTTGTATAACAGAACTTTATAGCTGTTCATTCTTGGATTCCAGAGAATCTGTATTAGACCAAATTAATTTTCAGATCTGAAGAAAGTCTTACGTTTAAAAGGATTTTATTCACTGCAATAGATTTTTTTTAAAACCAGATGCTTTAGACCAGTGTTTCCCAAGTCTGTCCTGGAGTACCCCCTTGCCAGTCAGGTTTTCAGGTTATCCACAATGAATATGCTTGTAAGAGATTTGCATATAATAGAGGCAGTGTATGCAAATCAAATTCATGAATATTCATTGTGGATATCTTGAAAACCTGACTGGCAAGGGGGCACTCTGGGACTGACTTGGGAAACACTGCTTTAGACCCTGGTAGTTGGTGGGAATGCCTGTGTAGGCACTCCAAGAGTCTTCATAAGATGTTGAATAATTTAAGATGATGAGATGGTATCTGAATGTGGGAAATTCACAATGTGAAAATGAAACGTCTGGCTTAATTTTCAAGCTTCTCAATTTTGTTAACCACAGCTGTTGCTGTCTTCAATGAAGCTTCTGCATGCCTTGTATGCTTTGCTTAAGATATCCAATATCCCTCTCCATATTCTGACTCCAAATCTCATGAGACGTTAACTTTGGTTCTGGGGAACTGAGGAACTGAGTTCGATTCCCACTTCAGGCACAGGCAGCTCCTTGTGACTCTGGGCAAGTCACTTAACCCTCCATTGCCCCATGTAAGCCACATTGAGCCTGCCATGAGTGGGAAAGCGCAGGGTACAAATGTAACAAAAAAAAAAATGCCCTTTGCATTCTTGTAAGGCATCACCTGTGTCCCATCTTATATCCCAGTCTAGCAATAGCCTCCCAGATGGAATTCAAGGTAACGGATGCAGTTTAACCAAAGACAATACAAGAGTTACCACTGCACTGTCCGAATATTCAAAGATGTCGCCAAAATGGATTTACTTACCATGGCCTCGGGTTGTTGTCCTGTGTCAGTGGCAGAAACAGGGACAGCAAAAGAAGCAGTCCCCGAAGCTTCATGAATCACAGATTCCAACTCTTTGGTGGTTAAATCCAGTTGTTAATTCTCCCGAAGGGAAGATTTAAATGAAGCAGCAGGAAATACTTCTCCACACAACATATTTTAACGTGAAAATGTGTGTCGCAGATATTATAAAAGCAAATAGCTGTGGTCTGTTATAAAAAGTCTGACTGCATTTTGTTGTGTGTTTTTTGTTGTGGTATTTTATGTTTTTAATTTATGTATTATATGTGTTTAGTCTGTGAACTGCATTGGCCATTCAAAGGTTCAGGGAAGTGGTACATGTCTTTTAAATAAATGAAAATAGAAGTTCAAAAACAGATTCAGCAAATTTGTGGCAGATAGATGATTCCCAGGCTATTGAATAGTCAGGGATGATATCTCAGGTACTACTACTACTACTATTTAGCATTTCTATAGCGCTACAAGGCGTACGCAGCGCTGCACAAACATAGAAGAAAGACAGTCCCTGCTCAAAGAGCTTACAATCTAATAGACAAAAAATAAATAAAGTAAGCAAATCAAATCAATTAATGTGAACGTGAAGGAAGAGAGGAGGGTAGGTGGAGGCAAGTGGTTACGAGTCAAAAGCAATGTTAAAGAGGTGGGCTTTCAGTCTAGATTTAAAGGTGGCCAAGGATGGGGCAAGACGTAGGGGCTCAGGAAGTTTATTCCAGGCGTAGGGTGCAGCGAGACAGAAGGCGCGAAGTCTGGAGTTGGCAGTAGTGGAGAAGGGAACAGATAAGAAGGATTTATCCATGGAGCGGAGTGCACAGGAAGGGGTGTAGGGAAGGACGAGTGTGGAGAGATACTGGGGAGCAGCAGAGTGAGTACATTTATAGGTTAGTAGAAGAAGTTTGAACAGGATGCGAAAACGGATAGGGAGCCAGTGAAGGGTCTTGAGGAGAGGGGTAGTATGAGTAAAGCGACCCTGGCGGAAGATGAGACGGGCAGCAGAGTTTTGAACCGACTGGAGAGGGGAGAGGTGACTAAGTGGGAGGCCAGCAAGAAGCAGATTGCAGTAGTCTAAACGAGAGGTGACAAGGGTGTGGATGAGGATTTTGGTAGAGTGCTCGGAAAGAAAGGGGCGGATTTTACGGATGTTGTAAAGAAAGAAACGACAGGTCTTGGCAATGTGCTGGATATGAGCAGAGAAGGAGAGAGAAGAGTCAAAGATGACCCCAAGGTTTCGAGCTGAGGAGACAGGGAGAATGAGAGAGCCATCAACAGAAATAGAAAACGGGGGGGAGCGGGGAGGTGGGTTTGGGGGGGGGGGGGGTACAATACTTAAATCTGGAAGGTTATGATAGGATGAACAACTCTACACATACCATGTCATTAGAGGGAGGATATTAGGCTAATCAGTGTTTTCCAACCAGTGTGTATGATACACACCAGGAAAAGTCACCATTTCCTGTTGCTCAGGTCTAGACCAGCACCTGGGCACAGGCCTCAGTACCTTGCTGTAACAGAATACAGGAGCTCTTCTGTAGGCGCATATATAGTCCTCTTGCCTCTGTCTTAGCTATCATATAACCCCTTCTATATGGAAATTAATGGGCATGGACAGCATACAGTACATGATTCACACAAAGCCTCCTTTTTTCCCCTCAGTTTCTTCCTCTTATTCCTTCTAGTTTCTGATTTGTTCCCAGCCTGAGTGCCTTGAACACCAGTTGTGAGTTGCTCTGGCTGCTGTGGAAGAGCTGTAGCAGCTGTATATGACAACCATGCCAGCTCTCCTTACCATATGGATTTCTAGTTTCTCTAGTTTATAAAGGGAACTGAAGTCTGGAATTGCTCGTATGTTTATGGAGAGGGACTTGGGGGATGAGATATAGTGAGAAGGCATTCATGAGTGGTGAGAAGCTAGGAGAAGGAAAGGAGCAGGGCTCCCAAGGTGGTAAGGAGCAGGAGTATCTGCAGGGTGAGGAACTTGGATAGGTAAGCAATGTACCAATGTTAAAATAAAAATAATAAAGTCTGAGCTTAGAGAGTGAAGTAGAGAAAGAAAGAGGACAGGACACCGAGTCTCTGTACAGTAGTAGGGACAAATTGTGGTTAAAGCACAAGGAAATTACTGAATGTGCTGAGAATGTTAATCTACAAATAGAGCTTGTACTTTATCCTGTATCATGGAGATGGCAAGAGAAAATTCAAAGGCAGTGACTGGAGGAACAAAACTAGTAGCAGTTATCTGCTCAGTATATGTGTGTGTATTTATTTAAAACAATTTATAGCCTACTTGTGTGTATCTCTTATTTCTCCAAGGACAAGCATGCCATTGTTCTCACAACTGGTTAACGTGACCTGTGTTGCCCAGTCTGGTGCTTGTAACAAACATAATAGAGCTTTGTGGAGCACGAGCCACGCTCCACTGCGCATGGGCGAGAGCCTTCCTGCCTGTCGCGAGAGCGCAGTTCTCACAGTTCTTCTTTTACTGCGGTGAGAACAGGACATGCTTTTGTCTTGTCCAGTAGAGCTCTCGAGTGCCTTTCGGCTGCTTTTTGGCAAGTTTTTTTTTTTTTCTCCCTTGTTCTGGTCTCTTTTTCCCTCCCTTTATTGTGTTTAGTGAATTTTGCCCCTTTTTAAGTTTCCTTATTTTTTCCCACATTGGGCCGCTTTTAGGCCTCGACTCCGGTCAGGTTCTCCCTCCATTTTTTTTTCTCTGGTGCATGGCCCCTTTTTTTGTCACTGTTTGATTTGGCCACGGAAGTTCCCTGTGGCTTTAAGTTCTATTCCCGGTGCAATCAGACCATCTCTGGTACGGACACACATTCTTGGTGTCTTCAGTGTCTAGGGCCTGACCTATCTTTTGTCTTCATATGAAGAAAAGGACCCAAGTGGCCAGAGAGGTTCAGTGTGAGAAGTTTTTTTGATCCTGGTCTGAATCGTCAGCATCGGCGTCGGGTGTTGCATCGGGGGCATTGGTATGTATGGCTCCTAGACCTGTTGACACTGGGAGTAGTTATGCATTGAGTGGGTCTCCACCTGTCTTTGACACCGAATACTGTTCAGGGCCCTCAGGATGGACCTGTGTCAGACCCGTCCCCGAGGCGACATGAGGATTCGACGTCCTTGTTGGTACCCTGAGGAGCCTTGATGACCGACTTCGAGTGGAGGCCAAGAAGCATCAGCATCGATCCTCCTCAACGTAGAGTGCCAGGAGCTCCGGGGCACTGAGGGATTAGGCAACCGAGAAGCATCGGATCCAAGAGAGGGGAAGCAGATCTCCTGGTTCCGACATTTCTCAAAAGGGCCAAGAGTTCTAGAAACTATGCTTCGGCGCCCCCAGGCAGGGAAGCTAAAACCTTGGACTCTTGGGCGTAAGATGTTCCAGGTCTGTATGCTCGTGTCCCGTATTTAATCATACCAGCTCTTCATGAGCATTTACTTGTGTGGTTCTGTGTGCAAGATGCTAGATTTGGCAGACTCCCACCGGAGCAGGCCGAACACTTCGCCAGTTGACCAAGCAGCAGAAGGTGTATTGTTAGTACTTGGCCAGGGGTGCCTATGACACTTTTGATGTGGCGTCCAGGATTTCTACCCAAAGTATAGTGATGCACAGACTGTCATGGTTGTGTGTCTCTGACTTGAAACCAACGGCTCAGCAGAGGTTGGTGGATGCCCTATGCCAGGGTGGGGGGATAACCTTTTTGGAGAGAAGGTTGAGATCATCGCTGACCAAATCAAGAAACACACTGATACCATCCATTCTCTCTCCTGCTGGGCACCTTCTGCATCTGCCTCCTCTAGAAGGTATTTTGGCAAGTCGAGAAAGGGTGCCAATTACTCACAGAGACATAGTTCTGCTGCCTCTTCTCGCTTGCCTCAGCAGGCACACGCCCAGCGTGCTCGTTCCCATCAACAGCCTGCGCCTAAGGCCCCTTTAGCTCCCCATTCGAAGCAAGGGGCTAGCATTTGACTGGCTCCAGCAGAGCATAGTCGCGGTACCAGTGATCATCCCAAATGACTTGCCGGTCGGGGGGACGCTGAAGTTTTTTCACAAAAGATGGCCCCTTGTAACCTCCGACCGGTGGGTTCTTCAAATAGTCCACCTTGGTTACGTCCTGAATTGGAGACAAAGACCACCAAATTGCCCACTGAGAGGTCATTACTTCAGCTGTCAGCACGAGCAGGTTCTTGCAGAGGAACTCGAAGCCCTTCTAAAGACTCATGCGGTCGAGTTGTTCCACCAGGGGAGGAAGAGTGGGGATTCTATTCCAGGTACTTCCTTGTGCAAAAGAAGACGGGGGGGGGGGGGGGGGGGGGAATGGGGACGCGTCCCATCCTAGACCTAAGGAACCTGGTCAAAAGAAAGTTCAGGATGATTTCCCTGGGCACTCTTCTCGCCATGATTCAGGAAAATGATTGGCTATGTTCTCTGGACTTAAAGGATGCTTACAGTACATCCCGATACTTCTAGCTCACAGGAAGTATCTTTGGTTTCGGCTGGGAACACAGCACTTCCAGTACTGCGTGTTGCCTCACATTAGTTCCCAGGGTATTTACTAAATGTCTAGTTGTAGTCACAGCATCGCTATGCAGACTGGGAGTTCATGTGTTCCCTTATCTCATCGATTGGCTGGTGAAGAACATGTCAGAGGACTAATCGGGTACTCAGGCTACTAGGGTTCATTTTAAACTACCCCAAGTCCCATTTCTACACTGCCCAGCAATTGAATTCATTGGAGCCTGGCTCAGTACGCAGAAGGTTCAAGATTTTCTTCTGTGGCCAAGAGCGGACACTCTAGTCGCACTGGCTTCTTGGGTTTGATCCTCTCAGCAAGTCATGGCTCCACAGATGTTAAGGTTGTTTGGCCACATGGTGTCCACAGTTTGTTTGTGTTGCCCATGACAAATCTTCACATGAGGTCTGCCCAGTGGACCCTGGCTTCTCAATGGTACCAAGCCACGGGGAGTCTGGAGGATGTTATCCGAGTGTCCCCAGAGTTTGCTCATTCCCTCTTGCTGTGGACAATTAGATCTAGTCTGATTCTTGGACTCCCATTCCAAATGCCTCAACTTCAAAAAGTGCCGACCGCGGTTGCATCTCGCCTAGGGTGGTGGGCTCATGTAGATGGGCTTCACACTCATGGTTCTTGGTCTGCCCAGGAAACGAATCTCCAGATCAATTTCCTCAAGCTCTGGGCAATCTGGAATGCACTAAAAGGGTTTCAGAGATCGGTTGTCTCAAAAAATTGTACTCATTCAAACGGACAACTGGGTTGCGATGTATTAACACCAACAAGCAGGGGGGCACCGGATCACGCACTCTGTGTCAGGAGGCCGTTCAGATGTGGCGTTGGGCTGTCCAACATGATATGCTCCTTTGCGCCACTTATCTGGTGGGCAAAAACAACAGCCTGGCTGACAGACTGAGCAGGGTCATGCAACCGCATGAGTGGTCTCTCAACATGGGCGTTGCCCGCGAGATCTTCCAAGCATGGGGCACTCCCTCAGTGGATCTCTACCACTCAGTCCAGTCACAAAGTCCCTCAGTTCTGTTCCAGGCTCCAGGCCCATGACAGCTTAGTGTCAGATGCCTTTCTCCATTGGGGGTCAGGCCCTCTAGGTGTATTCTTACATGCTTCTTGTGAGAAAGACTTTGCTTAAACTCGAGCAAGACTTCAGGACCATGAGTCTGTTCAATCCTTACTGTCCTCAACAGATCTGGTTCCCTCTTCTTCTGGAGTTATCCTCCGAAGAACTGTGGAGATTGGAGTGTGTTCCAACCCTCATCACACAGAACGAGGGCTCTCTTCTTCATCCCAACCTCCAGTCTCTGACCCTCACAGACTGGATGTTGAGAGCCTAGAATTTGCTTCCTTGTCTCTTCGTAAGAGTGTCTCCTGGGTCTTGCTGGCTTTCTACTACTACTACTACTACTATTTAGCATTTCTATAGCGCTACAAGGCATACGCAGTGCTGCACAAAAATAGAAGAAAGACAGTCCCTGCTCAGAGAGCTTACAATCTAATAGACAAAAAATAAATAAAGTAAGCAAATCAAATCAATTGATGTGAATGGGAAGGAAGAGAGGAGGGTAGGTGGAGGCGAGTGGTTACAAGTGGTTACGAGTCAAAAGCAATGTTAAAGAGGTGGGCTTTTAGTCTAGATTTAAAGGTGGCCAAGGATGGGGCAAGACGTAGGGGCTCAGGAAGTTTATTCCAGGCGTAGGGTGCAGCGAGACAGAAGGCGCGAAGTCTGGAGTTGGCAGTAGTGGAGAAGGGAACAGATAAGAAGGATTTATCCATGGAGCGGAGTGCACGGGAAGGGGTGTAGGGAAGGACGAGTGTGGAGAGATACTGGGGAGCAGCAGAGTGAATACATTTATAGGTTAGTAGAAGAAGTTTGAACAGGATGCGAAAACGGATAGGGAGCCAGTGAAGGGTCTTGAGGAGAGGGGTAGTATGAGTAAAGCGACCCTGGCGGAAGATGAGACGGGCAGCAGAGTTTTGAACCGACTGGAGAGGGGAGAGGTGACTAAGTGGGAGGCCAGCAAGAAGCAGATTGCAGTAGTCTAAACGAGAGGTGACAAGGGTGTGGACGAGGGTTTTGGTAGAGTGCTCGGAAAGAAAGGGGCGGATTTTACGGATGTTGTAAAGAAAGAAACGACAGGTCTTGGCAATCTGCTGGATATGAGCAGAGAAGGAGAGAGAAGAGTCAAAGATGACCCCAAGGTTTCGAGCTGAGGAGACAGGGAGAATGAGAGAGCCATCAACAGAAATAGAAAACGGGGGGAGCGGGGAGGTGGGTTTGGGGGGGAAAATGAGAAGCTCGGTTTTGGTCATATTTAATTTCAGGTGGCGTTGAGACATCCAGGCAGCAATGTCAGACAAGCACGCTGAAACTTTGGTTTGGATGCAAGGTGAGATACCAGGGGTAGAAAGGTAGATTTGGGAGTCATCAGCATAAAGATGGTAGGAAAAGCCATGGGATGAGATTAATGAACCAAGGGAAGAAGTGTAGATAGAAAAGAGGAGGGGACCAAGGAAAGATTCCACCAAGAGGTGTTACTCTTTTAAATGGAGGAGGTTTGTCATCTAGTGTGAGGGCAAAGCCTCAGATCCTATTTCATGTCCTGCTTTAACACCTTCTACACCTTTCTGATTCTGGTCTTAAGACCAACTCCGTAAGAGTTTACCTAAGTGCAATTAGTGCTTATCATCAATGTGTAGAAGGTGAGCCCATCTCTGGACAGCCTCTAGTTGTTTGCTTCATGAGAGGTTTGCTTTTGTCAAAGCCCCCTGCCAAACCTCTACCTCTATCATTGAACCTCAACATTGTTCTCACCCAGCTTATTGAAAGCTTTCGAGCCACTGGATTCCTGTCATGCCACTGGATTCCTGTCATCTGAAGTACTTGACCTGGAAGATTATTTTCTTGTTGGCTGTTTAGCTCGCAGCGTCAGTGAGCTTCAGGCCTTAGTGGTGGATGTGCCTTACACTAAGTTTATCACAACACAGTAGTGCTCTGCACATACCCTAAGTTTCTGCCTAAGGTTGTGTCTGAGTTCTATCTGAACCAGTTGATTGTCTTGCCAACATTCTTTCCCTGACCTCATGCCCATCCTGGCGAGAGCGCCTTGCACTCTATCGACTGTAAGTGAGCATTGGCCTTTTACTTGGAGCGGCCTAAGCCCCACTGAGAGTCCTACCAACATTTTGATTCTTTTGATCCCAACAATATGGGGGTTGCTATCGGGAAACGCAGTCGCTAATTGGCTAGCAGATTGCATTTCTTTCACTTATGCCCAGGCTGGGCTGACCCTGGAAGGGACATGCCAAAGCTCACAATGTGAGAGCCATGGCTGCATCTGTAGTCCACTTGTGGTCAGCTTCCATTGAAGAAATTTGCAAGGCTGCAATGTGGTCTTCAGTCTATACATTCACATCTCACTACTGCCTTGAGCAGGATACCCGACATGACAGTCTGTTTGGACAGATAGTACTACAGAATCTGTTTGGGGTCTAGAATCCAACTCCACCCTCCTAGGCCCATTTTATTTTGTTCCAGACTGCACTCTCACCCAGTTTGTATATAGTTTGTGGTTGATCTGTCTTCTGTCCTCACCATTGCGAGGCCCAATTGACCTACGGTTGTTGTTGTTTTCAGTGAGTCTGGATGCTAGGGATTCCCCACTGTGAGAATAAATAGGTCTGCTTGTCCTTGGAGAAAGCGAAGATACTTAAGCGTAGCAGGTATTCTCAGAGGACAGCAGACCTTATATGCTCACAAACTCCTCCCACCTCTCCTTGGAATTGTTTCCTATTTTTATTTTTTTATGCTTTAACTAGTAAAACAGGCCCGTTTCTGATAGAAATGAAACGGGCGCTAGCAAGGTTTTTCTCGGAGTGTGTATGTTTGAGAGAGTGTGTGTGAGAGTGACTGTGTGTGAGAGAGAGAGAATGAATGTGCGAGTGTGTGTGTGACAGAGAGAGAGTGAGACAGCTGGGTGCGAGTGTGTCTCCTCTGTCCCCTTCCCCCCCCCCTCCAGCCACCCAGTGATTCTCCTATCTCCCCTGCCCCCCCCTCCAGCCACCCTGCGATTCTCCTCGCTCCCCCTCCAGCCACCCAGAGATTCTCCTCGTTGCCCGTCTGTAGCCTTCCCTTCGACTTTGTTCCCTCTGAGTCCCGTCTGCTGAAGTCATTTCCTCTTTCCGTGAGGGCAGGACTCTGAGGGAACAAACTTGAAGGAAAGGCTATAGATGTTGAGTTTGTGCCTCGTGCTGCTATCCTGTGGTTAGTCAGTGCTGTTTGTGACGAACCTGGAAGTACGTGATGTCAATTCAGAAGAAGGATACAGCGTTAAAGGCAGCACGAACCCTTCAAATTTTCACTGCCACGGAGTCAGCTTCAGAATGTTGGAGGTGTTTTTTTATTATATAGGATATTGTACTCCATGAACCGCATTCTCATGGCGGACGAGAAGGCACTCGTGCATGCGCAGTGGAGCGTGGTCCGCACTCCACAAAGCTGTGTTATGCTTGATACAAGCTCTGGACTGGGCAACACAGGCCGCATTACCCAGTTGTGAAAATATAAGACTTGCTATATGCGTGTGTGTTATTTCAGTGCTTTGAACTGATGCTGTCGTGGGGGGGGGGGGAACTTCGGATCCTCCTCCTATGACACCAGCATGGTCCATGTATGTTTCCCTTTATTTAAAATTGGGAAGGGACTTTCAGTGCAGGCGGGGTCTTTGGTGCTTCCCTAGCACTTTTATTTTTTGTTCGTATGAAAACTTTCTTGACTTACACGCTCACATTATAGAATATCGCTGTGCGTACACATAGCACTTATGAATGGATGTCGCAGTATTCTGTAATCTTAGTATGCAAATCACCCCAATGTTTAGGTGCTAAGGTTATAAAATTAGATCATCTGTTTTTTTGTCTTTGCCAACAATTAGGGAGCCCTCAGAGCACGGACCTTTTCATGTAGCACTGCTCTATTAAAACAATTAGTAGTTTTGATTGCTATAATTAGCTTCTTTATCTGTGATGATCCGTTATGGTGCATGTTTTAAACAGTGGTTTTAACAGAATGGCTAAAAAAGTGGTCATATAACATTAATTCCTCTTGTTCATGTCTTTGTTTTTTATGGAAAATGACATAGGCAGCACCTAGATGACCTTTGTGTACAGAATCATTTGTAGTCCAATATTCCTGACAAGACAATATTGGAGGCTATTTTAACTTCTCTGCAAGTAGCTGAAATCTGCTCAACTGTTAGTCATGTAAACACAAATGATTATTTTCTCTGACATTCCTGAATGCTTTCCTCTCTGTCTGGCATAGATACTATTTATTGTGTTTATAGCACAAACTTTAGTAGCTGCTGAAAATATTTGCCATGACCATACTCCTTTCTCAGATCACTGCTTCCTTTATTCCACTGGTGCTAAAACTGGTCCTCAGAACCTCCCTAGCCACTTAACATTTTTTTGAGATATAAATATACATGCACTTTCATACTCAGGGACCCCATATGTTTAGGTTATTTGTCCCCTCCCTATTGTAAGATGACTATTCGCCTCCTGGAGCTACTGGGGTTTGTGATAAATTATCCAAAGTCCCACCTTCTCCCAGTGCAGAAACTCGAATTCATAGGAGCTCTGCTGGATTCTCGGACGGCTCGCGCCTATCTCCCAGAGACGAGGGCCAACAACTTGTTGTCCCTAGTCTCGCGGGTGCGGACGTCCCAGTAGATCACAGCTCGGCAGATGTTGAGATTGCTGGGCCACATGGCCTCCACAGTTCATGTGACTCCCATGGCCCGCCTTCACATGAGATCTGCCCAATGGACCCTAGCTTCCCAGTGGTTTCAGGCTGCTGGGGATCTAGAAGACGTGATCCACCTGTCCACGAGTTTTCTCAAGTCCCTGTATTGGTGGATGATTTGGTCCAATTTGACTCTGGGACGTCCTTTCCAAATTCCTCAGCCACAAAAAGTGCTGACAACGGATGCGTCTCTCCTGGGGTGGGGAGCTCATGTCGATGGGCTTCACACCCAAGGAAGCTGGTCCCTCCAGGAACGTGATCTACAGATCAATCTCCTGGAGTTACGAGCGGTCTGGAACGCTCTGAAGGCTTTCAGAGATCGGCTGTCCCACCAAATTATTCAAATTCAGACGGACAACCAGGTTGCCATGTATTACATCAACAAGCAGGGGGGCACCGGATCTTGCCCCCTGTGTCAGGAAGCCGTCAGCATGTGGCTCTGGGCTCGCCGGCATGGCATGGTGCTCCAAGCCACATATCTGGCAGGTGTAAACAACAGTCTGGCCGACAGGTTGAGCAGGATTATGCAACCTTACGAGTGGTCGCTCAATTCCCGTGTAGTGCGTCAGATCTTCCAGGTGTGGGGCACCCCCTTGGTAGATCTCTTCGCATCTCGAGCCAACCAAAAAGTCCCTCAGTTCTGTTCCAGGCTTCAGGCCCACGGCAGACTGGCATCAGATGCCTTCCTCCTGGACTGGGGGGAGGGTCTGCTGTATGCTTATCCTCCCATACCTCTGGTGGGGAAGACTTTGTTGAAACTCAAGCAAGACCGAGGCACCATGATTCTGATTGCTCCTTTTTGGCCGCGTCAGATCTGGTTCCCTCTTCTTCTGGAGTTGTCCTCCGAAGAACTGTGGAGATTGGAGTGTTTTCCGACCCTCATCACACAGGACGAAGGGGTGCTTCTGCATCCCAACCTCCGGTCCCTGGCTCTCACGGCCTGGATGTTGAGAGCGTAGACTTTGCCTCTTTGGGTCTGTCAGAGGGTGTCTTCCGCATCTTGCTTGCTTCCAGGAAAGATTCCACTAAGAGGAGTTACTTCTTTCTATGGAGGAGGTTTGCCGTCTGGTGTGACAGCAAGGCCCTAGATCCTCGCTCTTGTCCTACACAGACCCTGCTTGAATACCTTCTGTACTTGTCTGAGTCTAGTCTCAAGACCAACTCTGTAAGGGTTCACCTTAGTGCAATCAGTGCATACCATTACCGTGTGGAAGGTAAGCCGATCTCAGGACAGCCTTTAGTTGTTCACTTCATGAGAGGTTTGCTTTTGTCAAAGCCCCCTGTCAAGCCTCCTACAGTGTCATGGGATCTCAATGTCGTTCTCACCCAGCTGATGAAACCTCCTTTTGAGCCACTGAATTCCTGCCATCTGAAGTACTTGACCTGGAAGGTCATTTTCTTGGTGGCAGTTACTTCAGCTCATAGAGTCAGTGAGCTTCAGGCCCTGGTAGCCCAGGCCCTTTACACCAAATTTCATCATAACAGAGTAGTCCTCCGCACTCACCCTAAGTTCTTGCCAAAGGTTGTGTCGGAGTTCCATCTGAACCAGTCAATTGTCTTGCCAACATTCTTTCCCCGTCCTCATTCCTGCCCTGCTGAACGTCAGCTGCACACATTGGACTGCAAGAGAGCATTGGCCTTCTATCTGGAGCGGACACAGCCCAACAGACAGTCCGCCCAATTGTTTGTTTCTTTTGATCCCAACAGGAGGGGAGTGGCTGTGGGGAAACGCACCATATCCAATTGGCTAGCAGATTGCATTCAGGCTGGGCTGGCTCTTGAGGGTCATGTCACGGCTCATAATGTTAGAGCCATGGCGGCGTCGGTAGCCCACTTGAAGTCAGCCACTATTGAAGAGATTTGCAAAGCTGTGACGTGGTCATCTGTCCACACATTCACATCTCATTACTGCCTGCAGCAGGATACCCGACGCGACAGTCGGTTCAGGCAGTCAGTGCTTCAGAATCTGTTCGGGGTTTAGAATCCAACTCCACCCCCCCTAGGCCCATGTTTGTTCTGTTCCAGGCTGCACTCTCAGTTAGTTGGTAAATTTTTTAGGTCAATCTCAGTTATGTCCTCGCCGTTGCGAGGCCCAATTGACCATGGTTGTTGTTTTGAGTGAGCCTGGGGGCTAGGGATACCCCATCAGTGAGAACAAGCAGCCTGCTTGTCCTCGGAGAAAGCGAATGCTACATACCTGTAGAAGGTATTCTCCGAGGACAGCAGGCTGATTGTTCTCACAAACCCGCCCGCCTCCCCTTTGGAGTTGTGTCTTCCCTTGAAGTGTATTGTCTTGCTACATACTGGACTGGCCGGCTCGAGCCGGTTTCGGGCGGGAAGACGGCCGCGCATGTGCGGTGCGCGCGGGCGCGCGAGGACTAGCAAAGGACTTTGCTAGAGAAGTTTCCGATTGGAGGGGCTGCCGTGGACGTCACCCATCAGTGAGAACAATCAGCCTGCTTGTCCTCGGAGAATACCTTCTACAGGTATTTAGCATTCACTTTTCTTCTGCCCCTCCCCCCTTCCTTCCTCTGTTCCCCTGGCCTTCCGCCCGTTTGCATTCCCTTAAAAGGGGTCTGCCTTCTTCTTTACATTTGAAATAACTGAAACAGTCTGATTCCTGTGTGCGCTTGAAAAAAAATAGCAACAGGATGGATGTTAGACTTTATAGAGTGCTTTTGATGGTCTTTATAACTGCTATCGGTTTTCTTTATTGCAACTTGCCTTTAGCTACAACTGAAAAGGTGTGAGCTAAATCCAAAATCCCTTCTTTTTATTTCTATATTTCAACATTTTTATTGATGAAACAAAATAACTACATCCAATATCTGGCATAAACATAATTGCCACCGTCAAACTTTCAAAATAGAAATACAATGATAAAATCCATCATCAAAACTTTTTAACAATTTCTCCCATCCCCTCCTAACCCTCCCTCCTTCCCCTCTGCTTTTATGTTGAAACAGTTTTTATTGAAATTACAGTAACATAAATGTTGACTTACAAGGCTCTGCTGATAACAGTCATCAAACCTCAATCTAATTATTCAACCATTGATCAATGAACATGTATCATTTTCCTTCTTTTTATTTCTATAAATATAAACAGTACTACTTTTCTGATTTATGTTAAGTTAAACCTTTGAACACAGGTTAAAGAAATTAGTGTGTCAACATGTGTGACACATAAAATTTTCACTGTCTCTTATCTGGAATGTATGCCCTACTATGGCTAAAGTAGGAGGTTACTATATTGTTTTACGTTTGTGTTAGAACAAGAAATAGGCTTGGCTTCTGCAGATGCTTTCTGCAAGTTTGTGTGTAACCGGCTTATGCTTGTTTTCTAATTTCAGTTTACACCAGAATTGATTGTGGTAACTGAGCAAACTGGAATAAGCTTTAGCTGCCTTCCTCAGGGGAAGCCATAGGGATTTTGGGGGGAAGGTCTGTGCTGCAAAAATAATGGACCTAAAAACCTTTCAGGTTTGTTGAAATTCTGTGATATTTCTTCCAGTGAACTAGATTTGGTGGCTTTCTGTCCCGTCATTGGAGAGTTAATTTGCCCCTGCATGGGCAGACGGACACATACCTCTTTTGTATAATTTCTTTTCAATGTTCTGTTGATTGGAAAGCATTTAAAAGAAAATAAAATTGGTCCTTCCCCTCAAGCTGGCTAATGCTAGAGCTTCTGCATAACAGCATTCACAGCCCCTTGGAGGGACAGATGCTTGTTAAAACTCCATAGCATGCTTATTGTGAAGACCGAAGAGAAATGAAATTTATTCCACTCAGAAGACTGTTGCCGAGGAAACCCCCTCCCCCCTGTATTTATAAATGAAAGTTCATGGCTCACTTTCCTCAGTTACAGCAAGCTTTGGTGAAAGTACAAAAAAGAAACACAACAAATCTCTTGAGCATGTTTACTAAAGTAGAGTAAGAAGTTAGTGTGACTTGGCTTGCAGTAACAGGTACTGCATACTATGTTTCAATGTTTTTATTAATTTTCAGACTGTATAACGAACATAACCAAACCAGATGCAATAAGCATTGAAAGTCAGCAGGTTAGGAAACTGCAGAGGGCCTGTTTTGTTCTGACCCTCCACAAGGAAGGAAAACACATCTTGGAATCCCTGTGGATTGAAATTCCATGTGTAAAGGGGAAAAGGATAGTGATAAGAGTGTACTACCGTCCGCCTGGCCAGGATGAACAGACGGATGCAGAAATGCTAAAGGAAATTAGGGATGCGAACAAACTGGGCAACACGATAATAATGGGTGATTTCAATTACCCCGATATTGCCTGGGTAAATGTAACATCAGGGCATGCTAGGGAGGTAAAATTCTTTGACGAAATTAAGGACAGCTTTATGGAGCAGCTGGTACAGGAGCCGACGAGAGAAGGAAAAATTCTAGACCTAGTCCTTAATGGAGCACGTGAACTGGTGCGGGAGGTAATGGTGCAGGAGGTAATAGTGCTGGGGCCGCTTGATAACAGTGATCATAATATGATAAGATTTGATATTAGCTTTGAAGTAAGTATACATAGGAAATAAAAAATACGTCTAGCATTAAACTTCAAAAAAGGAGACTATAACAAAAAAAAACTTGGAGGAGCGGCTGCGAGGGTCAAAACTTTACATCAGGCATGGATGCTGTTCAAAAACACCATCCTGGAAGCCCAGGCCAAATATATTCCACTTATTAAAAAAGGACAGAATACCAAACGACAGCCAGCGTGGTTAAAAAAATGAGGTGAAGGATGCTATTAGAGCTAAAAGAAAATCAAACATATAAACGGCGAGTGACCGTACTCACTCGCAAATGCGCAGTAGACTTCCCTCTCTGTCCCGCCCTGCGTCAATACGGGGGGGGGGGCAGGGCAGAGAGGGAAACTGTGCGAAGGGGAGGGAACCGCCGAGGTTGCTACCGCTCCCCCTTCACCCCCCCCCCGAGGTCGCTGTCACTGGTACACCCCCCCCCCCCCCCCCGGAGTCGCCGCCACCCCTCCACCCGGCCCGTCTCTTCGCTATTCAACTTACATCTCCGGAGCAGGCAGATCAGCTGAGCTGCCGTTGGCCTTCCTTCCCTGCCTGTGTCCCGCTCTCGCCGACGTTACGTCACATGAGGGCAGGACACAGGCAGAGAAGGAAGGCCGACGGGAGTTCAGCTGATATGCCTGCTCCGGAGATGTAAGTTGAATAGCGAAGAGACGGGGCAGCGGCGGCGACTCGGGGGGGGGGGTTACCTGCAGAGGCGACCCAATAGCCCGTTTTAACGGGCTCAATGGCTAGTCAAACATATAAATGGCAAGTGACCGTACTCACTTGCAAATGCACAGTACAAACTTCCCTCTCTGTCCTGCCCTTGCGTCATGACGTCAGAGGGCGAAACAGAGTAGAATTGTTGGACGACGACGCTTCCTGGAAAGGAACATCGCACGAAACAACCTCCCCCCATCCCCGTCGCCGCTCCCGCCCCCTCCGTATCGGGCCCCCTGCACTGACCTGACAGCGCCTTTCACCTCCGTGTGGAAGCGCTGCAGGCAGCAGCAGAGCGATCTGCTGCTGCCTGTAGTGCTTTCACACAGAGGTGAGAGGCGCTGTCAGGTCAGTGCAGGGGGCCCGGCATGGAGGGGGGAGGGAGTGGCGGCGATGAGGGTAGCTGGACATGGAGGGAGGGCAGGGGGAGAGGCCATGGTTGCTGGACTTGGGATGAGAGCAGGGCACAGAGGAGGGTTGCTGGACATGGGGGGAGGCCAAGGGAAAGAGGAGGGTCTCTGGATATGGGGGGAAGGATCGGTGGACGGGGTGAGGCCAGGGGAGAGAGGAGGGCTGCAATACTCACCAGTTTTTACGGGCTTAACGGCTAGTCTTTCATAAAATGGAAGAAGGAACCGACTGAAAATAATAAGAAACAGCATAAGGAATGTCGTCAAATGCAAAGCGCTGATAAGGAAGGCTAAGAGGGACTAAAAAGATTGCATTGGAGGCAAAAACACACAGTAAAAATATTTTTAGGTATATTAAAAGCAGGAAGCCGGCAAAAGAATCGGACCGATAGATGACCGAGGGGTAAAAGGGGCGATCAGGGAAGACAAAGCTGTAGCGGAGAGATTAAATGAATTCTTTGCTTCGGTCTTCACTGAGGAAGATTTGGGAGAGATACTGGTGCCAGAAATGGTATTCGAAGCTGACAAGTCGGAGAAACTGAATGAATTCTCTATAAACCAGGAGGATGTAATGGGGCAGTTCTACAAATTGAAGAGTAGCAAATCTCCTGGACCGGATGGTATTCATCCCAGAGTACTGATAGAACTGAGAAATGAACTTACGGGAGCAATTGTTAATAATATGTAATTTATCCTTAAAGTCGAACGTGGTACCGGAAGATTGGAGAGTGGCCAATGTAACGCCGATTTTTAAAAAAGGTTCCAGGACATGAGAAAAATTCCTAGGGAGCCAATATGCCCTGAGGATGGAGACACATCTACTGCATTTTCAACCGACAGGAATAACATCAGCAACACTCCGCCTGGCATCGATGTGGTTGGTAGCAGGAAAGATTGCATTTGCCTCAGCATGGAAACAACCCTTTTTGCCACCAGTGATAAGGGTGGTACATAAGATGGACTACATTTACCAAATGTCCAAAATGACAGCAATAAAGACAGGGCGGATTACGCAATTCTATAAGCAATGGGACAAGTATGCAACATGGAGGCTGGCAGATGGTGTGGACTTGGATGCGCCCAGATTAATGACAGCTCCTTGATCTGGTTATAGAGTAAAGATATATTATGTAACTATACCGGTTATTAGCAATACTATAGGGAGGGTAGGGGGGGACGGGGGGATAGAACAATTGGAGTATGGTTAAATTGTTGATATCAGCATTTGTTCTAAGTATGTAAAAACCTTAATAAAAATATTTAAAAAAAAAAAATGGTTCCAGAGGAGATCCGGGAAATTATAGACCGGTGAGTCTGACGTCTGTGCCGGGCAAAATGGTAGAGACTGTTATAAAGACAAAATTACAGAGCATATTCAAAAGCATGAATTAATGAGACAAATATGCTAATTTTCAAAGCACTTAGCCTCCCAAAGTTCCATAGAAACCTATGGAACTTAGCCTCCCAAAGTGCTTTGAAAATATGCCTGAAAGCCAACATAGGTTTAGTGAAGGGAAATCTTGCCTCACCAATCTACTACACAGCACAGACCCCTTGGAAACCCCACTAGCTCCCCTTCTCCATTGAGAATAATAAGCATTTAACCCTACTCTCTGATTTCTGTCTTTTAACCAGTTTTTAATCTACAGTAGAACACTACCTCCTATCCCATGACTTTCCAATTTCCTCTGGAGTCTTTCATGAAGTACTTTGTTGAACGCATTTTGAAATTCCAGATACACAAGATCAATCTGCTCACCGTTATCCACATGTTTGTTCACCCCTTCAAAGAAATGTAGTAGATTGGTGAGGCAAGATTTTCCTTCAGTAAATCCATTTTGGCTTTGTCTCATTAATCCATTCTTATGTATATGCTCTGTAATTTTGTTTTTTATAATAGTCTCTACCATTTTGCCTGGCACCCACGTTAGGCTGAACGGTCTGTAATTTCCCGCATCACCTCTGTAACCCTTTTAAAAAATCGGCGTTACATTGGTCACCCTCCAATCTTCCAGTATCATGCTTGATTTTAAAGATAAATTACATAGTACTAACAATACGTAATAATACGTAATAAAACATTTTAATTGATGGTGAAGGGTAAAGCAAAGATGGAAATATAGATAAGTAAGAAGAGTTAGAAAGTAAGGTGACTATTTTAAAGAAAGTTGTACATGAGTGGGAGGAGTGGCCTAGTGGTTAGCGTGGTGGACTTTGGTCCTGGGGAACTGGGTTCGATTCCCACTGCAGGCACAGGCAGCTCCTTGTGACTCTGGGCAAGTCACTTAACCCTCCATTGCCCCAGGTACAAATAAGTACCTGTATAATATGTAAGCCGCATTGAACCTGCTATGAGTGGGAAAGTGCGGGGTACAAATGTAGTAAAAAAAAATGTAAATAAAAAATAAAATAAATGAGGTCAGAGAGATTGTTAAATATTATCTCAGCATTTGAAATCATTGTGGGTTTTGCAGCTGATTCTTCAGTGGCAGAGTGGTAGATTGTTAGCATTCAAGTTTAGGAGAAGTGTTGGATAAATCATGTACTGGTGCCAATGTGGTGGTCCTGGATGGTTATAGACCATGTCCGTGGAGGACAGAGGCAGTGCGGTGGTTTTACAGTGTGAGTTGAGGAATTCAGAGCAAATTTGGAGAAAATCAGGTGATGGTGAAGATTATGAGAGTTAATTGAATATGTGGCAGTCTGTGAGGAGGAGCATATCATACTGTGCAGTGGTTGGTGAAAGAGACTGCGAGAAGTGTGTCTCACGTTGGACCTGGCTCTGATGATCTTGACAAAAACCTTGTAAACCGCTTAGAACTGAAAAGGTATTAGCAGGATATAAACCCAAAATGTAATGTAATGTATTTGCTGAATATCTGAGGAAGAAAATAACTTACTTGGAAGATAGGGTGAGTGAGGTATTTTATTTATTTATTTACGTATTCATTCCTACTTGTATACCACAATTATCCAAAATGAGTTTTGGTTCAATGTGGCTTACATTTAACAGTTAGACATTGATACATTGATTCAATTACATTTACAAGGTTGTATGATGCTGTGTTTTACAATTATTGGCAAGATAACTATTAGTGCATATGGAGTAGTCATTGGGTTTCTTGAGAAGATATGTAGGGTTTGTTGGTGGCAATGATGATGGAGATGGTTATATGACAGAATTGGTCTGCATTTCAATTGTTGGAGGAATCGGAGGTGATGAGTATTTGCCGAGGGATGCGTCCTACCAAGGTATTGGTGGATCCATGTTCATTAGGCATTGTGATTCAAATGTAGAAAATAAGGAGAAATTAAATAAAGAGCATCAATGCGTCTGAATGTGAAAACAAATATCACAGTTATAAATGAGGAAAAGGCCTCAAAGTCCCCAGCCTAAATACTAGCTTCGGGGACTGGACTTACTCATCATCGGCATTGTGAAACAGTTAAGTGTGGATGTGGCCCCCTCATTGCAGAAGATTGTGAATGCTTCCTTGGAGTTTGGGTTTTTGCCAGTGGACCTACAGAGGGCTACAGTGAAGCCACAGTAGAAGAAGGAAAATTTGAATGGTACATGTTTGTGGCTAAAGTTATTGAAAGAGCGGTGTTGAGTAAGCTGATTGATTTTATGGATCATTCACAGGTATTAGACCTGTGTCAGTATGGGTTTACTCTGGGGCACACTGTAGAAGCTTTGCTGGTGTCAGTGTGTGTGTGGGGGGGGGGGGGGGGGGGGGGAATTGCATTGTGGACTTGATGATAATCGGACCTATTGTTTGGTTTGTTTAGCTATTACTTCCACATTTGACACGATGATGTGGATGTGTTGTTCTACAGATTAGGTCAGATGGGAATTGGTGGTCAGGTGTATGCCTGTTTTGTGTCCTGTTTTAGCGAACGTTCAGTACAGGTGATTTGGTGTCCGGTGGTGTTCTGATGACTAGAGGGGTGCTTCGGGTCAGCACTATCTGCATTGCTTTTTGATATTTACCTGTCTTCCCTAGGGAAGGGTTATAGAGATTTAGATGTAAGTTTTTGTTTTTATGCAGATGATGTGCAGTTTTCTTTCCCAGTATCAAACTGGGAGAATGAACCGTCAGTGAGGTTGACAGGAGTTTTTAAATTTATTTTTTTTAGAAATAAGTAGCCGGATGTATGTGAATAGGATGATGTTGAATGTGCACAAATACTACTACTACTACTTAACATTTCTAGAGCGCTACTAGGGTTACGCAGCGCTGTACAATTAAACAAAGAGAGACAGTCCCTGCTCAAAGAGCTTACAATCTAATAGACAAGTGAACGGTCAGTCCAATAGGGGCAGTCAAATTGGGGCAGTCTGGATTCACTGAACGGTAAGGGTTAGGTGCCGAACGCAGCATTGAAGAGGTGGGCTTTAAGCAAAGACTTGAAGACGGGCAGGGAGGGGGCTTGGCGTAAGGGCTCAGGAAGGTTGTTCTAAGCAAAGGGTGAGGCGAGGCAGAATGAGCGGAGCCTGGAGTTGGCGGTGGTGGAGAAGGGTACCGAGAGGAGGGATTTATCCTGTGAACGGAGGTTATGGGCCGGAAACGTAAGGGGAGATGAGGGTAGAAAGATAGTGAGGGGCAGCAGACCGAGTGCATTTGTAGGTAAGAAGGAGAAGCTTGAATTGAATGCGGTATCTGATCGGAAGCCAGTGAAGTGACTTGAGGAGAGGGGTGATATGAGTATATCGGTTCTGGCGGAATATGAGACGTGCAGCAGAGTTCTGAACAGATTGAAGGGGGGATAGATGGCTAAGTGGGAGGCCGGTGAGGAGTAAGTTGCAGTAGTCCAGGCGACAGGTAATGAGAGCGTGGACGAGAGTTTGGGTGGAAATTATGCTTGTTGGGAGGCAGGAAAAGGACTCATGGCCCACTTCAGTGACCATTGGTATTGTTTTCCCGTTTTCCCTGTGAAACAGTGTTTGAAAGTGTTGGGAGTTTCTGCAATGATTTTTTTTTTTATCTCTATATGACTTCAGACTTGTGTAAGCTGTGGTTACGTCAAGAGTTGACTACTGCAGTGTCTTGTTTTTGAGCATTGCAGCATCATGATACAAGGCTTTGCAGTGATTCGGCATGCTTTGGCATGGCTTTTTGTTTAGGGGGGGGGGGGGCTCTGGATTTACATATGTTAAACCAGTTTTGAGATAGTTACAGTGGGTTGCCAGTACATTTTCAAATTGAATATAAAATTCTGACTTCTCCATCAAATACTGTATAAGCAGCTTCCTGGGTATTTATCCCAAGTGGTAACACTTATTGCCCATGGCCAAGTTTAAGACTGGAAGTGGGCATGCAGTTGTTGAATGTGAAATTCACCTTTATATGCGCTATGCTGAAATGAGCAGTGTGGTGGGCCCTTTTTTGTGGAACCAGCTGCCAGGTTACTTATGCTTGTGTAGTGCAATGGAACAGTTTAAAAAGTTGTTAAAGATACATCTATGTACACATGCATTCTTGACAGTCTGGTCTTGCTGTAATGTGGTGGGTCGGAGCAGAGAGCTACTGATATATGGGTGTGGTTATGGTGATCTTTTATATGTGTGTGAGTATATTTATTGTGTATGTTTTATATTGGAACCTGCTTAGGCTTTAGACAGAATGTAAGTGGAATAAATAAATACCATCTTTGTGACCTGTTGAATTTAGATGATGCAGTTCTGCTGTAGAGGAGTCGCACAATTGTTATTTTATGTGTTTGTATTTTTAATTATTGTTTGTGTTCTGCTTTGGATAAAGTGGAATATACATGTTTTAACCATTAAAATCCAGGAGAAATTGTGACGAGGCCTGAAATTGGCTGCCCACATTTTTCTAGTAGCACCAAGTGTCAGCTCCTTGGTTGCTCTGAATGCTAGAACTTCCCCAGTATCAAATATGCCTTACAGGTCACCTCTTCAGCCTCTCCTGTTGGCTGCCTCAGTTCCTGGAGATTTAAAAGTAGATTTGGGACACACACGCATCTGAAATTGGGGATGTTCAAGCACCCATGGCATCCATAATGTTAGAATCTTAGGCAGCAGGACTTATTAGAACTGTTTAGGTCAGGAATAACCAAACTTGGTTCTTGATCAATGAGACCTGTATTGATCAAGAACCAAGTTTGGTTATTCCTGACCAAACTGACAGGTCCCTTAGTTTTCAGGATTTCCCCAGTGACTCTACATGAGATCTATGAAAGCAGTATATATAAATAAATCTTACACATATGCATTGTGGAAATTTGAAAAACAGATTGGGTTGCAACTCTTGAGGACAGAGTTGAGCACCTCTGGTTGAGAATGCATAGTACCGCTGGCTCTCTGTAGATGAAACAAAGTTATTTGGAATTAGCTGACACTTTTCTTCAGTAGTAGGTTAAGTTGGGTTTACAATCAAAGTTTGTACCTGAGGCAGTGGAGGGTTAACGATTTGAAGCCAGTCTTCCCTGGTTGTCAGCCCAGTGCTGTACCCACTAGGCTACTCCTTCACTCTAGTTCCAATTGTATTAGTTGTCAAAGAAAATGAATTGAGATAGTGTCCTAATGTCAAGTTATTAACAAAAATTGCATCAAAATAATTCCCATTTACTTTGGGTTTTCTTTTCCAAGACAGCGATCAACAACGCAGAGAAAAGCTCAAGAAGGAGGTAGCCAGGTATGAGCAAGAATTTCTATCCGCCAGAAGCCTATCAAGGCCAAGTTCTGGAGTTAGTGCAAGCCAGGGTTCATCTGAGCATAGAAAGGTAATGCTAGTTTATTTTCTTTTTATACTTGGACATGCTAATTTCTATCATTTGCAAAAGTCAAATAATTTTTAGATTTTTTTCCCATTTGAAAATGAAACCATGCAATAATAGGAAAGTAGTGTATCTCACCAGCATTTGTCAAAGCAAATTTGCATATTTTGACAGGTGACCACACCCAGTTCTGTCAGCTAATCAGAAGTGAGGACAAGCCCTGCCCACAACCCACTCAACCCCACCTCCTTTGATGTCACAGCCCAACATTTTTGCATAACCCCACTCCTAATTCCATCTTATTTGCATAGCCCTGCACTCTACCTCTTGCATAACTCTGCCCAAACCCCACCCCTTTTAGTGGCATCACAGGAAATAACATCACCACACCCTTTTTCCAAGATAGCAGCTACCACTGGACACACTACGTCACTTCCTGTTTTTACTTTTGGCTGCCATCTTGGATGGGGGTCACATGACGGGAAGTGATGTAAAAAAACCTGACATCCCCCTTAGCAGAATGTATGCAGCTTAACTTTTTTCTCACAGGAAAGAAAATAGACATTTTTAACCCCGGACTCACCATTTTGCGTTTTGTATTTTTTTTTCTTTCAGAAGGATACCTTATGTGTTTATTTTAAGCTGGCTCGAGTTGGGTCTGTCTACTTTTAAGAACAACAGGAAGAACTAATGTGCTATACACAGCCTCCTCACACAATCCTGCTTTTTTAGAGATTGTTACATCTCTGTGTGAGCAGTTTGCTTTGCAAGCAAGCTTTTCTTGTCTGTGTAAGATCAGTCTGCAGCCCCCACCACAATCCCTCCGTTTCCCAGCCACTAGCCCTATTTGTCTGCATCCTCTCCCAACCCCCCTTTCCCCTTCCAAGCCATCCTCCATAGACAGAACTAGTGTGAACGCTATGGGTTGTTCCTCCCTGCTTTTTTTCAAGAGATCATACTCTAAAAACAAAAGAAAAAAAACAGCAGCTGTTTTCAAGTTTGGCTATTTTAAAAAAGCTGGTGGTTACAATGTAACTGGGAGAAAAAAGTTACAGATAGCAAACTTTTTCCTTTTTAAATGCTCGCTCCCTCTCTCTGTGCCCCCCTCCTCCTCCTCCTACCTCTCCTTTGTCAAAACCAGACAGAAAATGCTGTTATACAGGGGTTGTTTTGTGTTACAGATAAGCAAATGTACAGGGACCTCCCTGCTTTTTTTTTTTAAGAGACCATAATAGCCAAGGCTGCCGGGGGGGAGGGCGACAACGGATAATTTGCAGGGGGGCGCCAGAGACCCAAGCACCGGCCCTGTCTATGGTATCCCATTCAATCTTCCGTGAAGGTTTATATTTATTTGTTTGTAACTTTGTTTCCTTTGCTTTATAGCAGATTTATGGTTTTTGGATTATCCAAATAGGGGACTATGCAAGTGATGCCACTGAGAAGTGTTTTATTGTACAGGCACCTTCTCCTAGGTCTCACAAGTAATTAACCTTAGATGCAGGAGATTTCCAAAACTTGGAAAACTGTTATACTCACACCACCCCTCTCCTCAAATCACTTCATTGGCTTCCGATCAGATATCGCATACAATTCAAGCTCCTCCTCCTTACCTACAAATGCACTCAGGCCGCGGCTCCTCACTACCTCTCCACCCTCATCTCCCCCTATGTTCCCGCCCGCAACCTCCGCTCACAGGACAAAGCCCTTCTCCACTACTGCCAACTCCAGGCTCCGCTCATTCTGCCTTGCCTCACCCTATGCCTGGAATAATCTTCCTTTACCCATACGCCAGGCCCCCTCCCTACCCATCTTCAAATCTCTGCTTAAAACTCACCTCTTCAATGCTGCCTTCGGCGCCTAACCGCTCGAGAAATATAAAATACCCCAATCTAACCACCCTATCAGATTAACTGTTCACTCGTCCTCTAGATTGTTCACTTGTCCTAAGTTTGTTCTCTTGTCTTTTAGATTGTAAGCACTTTGAGCAGGGACTGTCCTTCTATGTTTGAATTGTACAGCGTTGCGTAACCCTAGTAGCGCTTTAGAAATGATTGTTGTTGTTGTTGAAAAGATTTATGCTCGTAACTTTGGGGTCCTTTTACTAAGGTGTGCTAATGAATTTAGTGCGTGCCAACAATTAGCTGCACAGCCCATTGTATACCTATGGGCTGCATGGCACAACATACACTAACTCATTAGTGTGCCCTAAATCCATTAGCACACCTCCTTAGTAAAAGGACTCTAGTGAGAGCTCATAAATTGGCCTCTTTGAAAATTTAATAGGACTGAGTGTATAGCTATACTCAAAATTTCACTAAACAGCTTAATTTTGAAGTATAAAAAGTGAGTGTCAACAGGGGCGAATTTAGAGTGAGGGGGAGGAAAGGCGCTTAGCAATGATTTTCAGCACTAGGCTTATAAATTAGTCTCGTACATCTGGGCAAATGAATGGCAGCCTAAATTTAGAAGTAGAAACTTTTAGTTCCTGAATTAAGGTGAATTTTCAACTGAAAACTTGGACTCTTAAGTTTGGTTGATGATAGGGCACAAATTTAGGAACATAAACTAGAAGCTCAGCTGTTTTTGAATTTCGGAACCTTAGAATTTGTTGCAACCCCCCCCCCCCCCCCCCCCCCCCCCAAGTGTGCATATCTGGTTTGTGTGTATCTGCTACATCAGTGCTACATGGTATGATTTATGAGGACATCCTTGGAAAACCACTCCTGCACTACAGTTAACATTATCATCAATATGAATTATGTCATATTATTCAGCCTTGCTTATTATTGCCAGGGCTACCCCTAACATCATTTTTATTGCTGTGGTTGGCCCATTTCTGCCCTTTGACCATCTGACTTGAGCTTATAAACTTGATTACCTTACCCTTCAATTTGCTTTTTTTATGTTGCAATTTCTAGAGGCATGATGTATCTTTTTTTCTCATTTTGTGTTTATAGGGAAAAATGCTTAGGATATCTGGGCTGGAGAAAAAGCTTAAGTTAATAAGGCCTTTAGTGTGTGTATTGCCATACCATGTGCAGCAGCCATGTTGTAATATATTTGAGTTACTCTTTTGCATGGTTAAAAATTTCATGTGAGCACTGACCTGTTGAATTTGGTAGATCTGAGCCAGTCCAGCGTGTCACTAGTAACTTGGTTGAGTGAAGGCCATTATCTTTAAAGATGATAAATAGGACACTTCAACCTAATGGTCATAAGTACATAAGTAATGCCATAAGACCAAAGGTCCATCGAGCCCAGCATCCTGTCCCCGACGGCGGCCAATCCAGGTCAAGGGCACCTGGCAAGCTACCCAAACATACAAACATTTTATACAAGTTATTCCCGAAATTGTGGATTTTTCCCAAGTCCATTTAGTAGCGGCCTATGGACTTGTCCTTTAGGAAACCGTCCAACCCCTTTTAAAACTCTGCCAAGCTAAACGCCTTCACTATGTTCTCCGGCAACGAATTCCAGAGTTTAATTATGCGTTGGATGAAGAAACATTTTCTCCTATTTGTTTTAAAATTTACTACACTGTAGTTTCATCGCATGCCCCCTAGTCCTAGTATTTTTGGAAAGCGTGAACAGACGCTCCTCCACTCATTATTTTATATACCTCTATCATATCTCCCCTCAGCTGTTTCTTCTCCAAGCTGAAAAGCCCTAGCCTCCTTTTTTCATAGGGAAGTCGTCCCATCCCTGCCATCATTTTTGTCGCCCTTCGCTGCACCTTTTCCAATTCTACTATATCTTTCTTGAGATGCGGCGACCAGAATTGAACACAATACTCAACCATGGAGCGATACAACGGCATTATAACATCCTCACACCTGTTTTCCATACCTTTCCTAATAATACCTAACATTCTATTTGCTTTCCTAGCTGCAGCAGCACACTGAGCAGAAGGTTTCAGTGTATTATCAACGATAACACCCAGATCCCTTTCTTGGTCTGTAACTCCTAACGTGGAACCTTGCATGACGTAGCTATAATTCGGGTTCTTTTTTCCCCACATGCATCACCTTGCACTTGTTCACATTAAACGTCATCTGCCATTTAGCCGCCCAGTCTCGTAAGGTCCTTCTGTAATTTTTCACAATCCTGTCGCGAGTTAATGACTTTGAATAACTTTGTGTCATCAGCAAATTTAATTACCTTGCTGGTTACTCCCATCTCTAAATCATTTATAAATATATTAAAAAGCAGCGGTCCTAGCACAGACCCCTGAGGAACCCCACTAACTACCCTTCTCCATTGTGAATATTGCCCATTTAACCCTAATCTCTGTTTCCTATCCTTCAATCGGTTTTTAATCCACAATAGGACATTTCCTCCTATCCCATGACCCTCCAATTTCCTCTGTAGCCTTTCATGAGGTACCTTATCAAAAGCCTTTTGAAAATCCAGATACACAATATCAACTGGCTCCCCTTTGTCCACATGTTTGTTTACTCCTTCAAAGAATTGAAGTAAATTGGTCAGGCAAATTGGTCTGCCCACCCTTTCTCTGTCCTCTCTGCCCCCTTTTTTTCAGCCTCCAGTTCCAGCCCACTTTTCCCACCAGGCCCCAGTTTCAGCCCCAGCCCTTTTCGCCCACCAGTCCTGAATTTCAGCCCCCCAGTTTCAACCCCTGCCCCCTTTTCAGCTCCCAGTTCCAGTCCCCTTCATCCACCTGCCCCCTTCATTCACCTGTTCTGCATTACAGCCCCTTTTCAGCCGCTGTCCCATTCTCCCACCTGCCCCAGCCATAGCTCCATTCTCCCACCTGCTTTCTTTTCAGCCCCCCCCCCCCAAGTTCCAGCCTTAGCTCCTATTTTAGCTGTTCAGTCCCCAGCCGCAGCTCCCACCTGCCCACCCTCAGCTCCCTTGACAGCCCCCTTCTCATTTCTGCCACCTGGCGACCTGCTTTTTTAAAATCTTTGAATTGACAGTGCATCACCAGCATTCAGTGTCTGTGAAAGAAGTAGGTTGCCTTGGGCCTTCCCTCACTGTGTCCCGCCCTCCTCTAATGTAACTTCCTATTTCTGCGAGGGCAGGACATAGTGAAAGAAGGACTGAGGCAACCTGCTTCTTTCACAGACGCTGTGCTGCCAATTCAAAGATTAAATTTTTAAAATGCAGAGTGCCGGGTGGCAGAAACGAGAAGGGAGCTGACGAGCTGAGTATGGGCAGGTGCAGACTGGGGGCTGCGGAGGAGAGGCAACAGGGGCAGCCTGAATAGAGGGACTGGAGCAGCGGGAGCAGAGTAACCCCTTTTTATTTGCACTCGGGGTGGACTGCCCCGCCCTTGGTATGCCAGTGGGTATGCTAGATATTTTTGCTGTAAGCATAATCTTTTGCTGCTGCCGTACTTGAAAAGTAAAAAAAAATAATAATAATAAAGTTGTTCACCATGGGCCAGATCCAGTCATGGAAAGAAAAAAGTTAGTATAGCAATGGCAGGAAGTAAGTGTGCAGAGTGTCTTTTTTTATCAACTTAACATCATGAATAGGCTTTTCCATCATACTTGAAAGACTGTCTGACCATGTTCAAGGCTTTTTCTACAGCTCTTCTAATGAATTCTTTCTCTGGACACAAAATAAGGTCATGGGGAAGATATGGAGAGCACTGATAAAGAAGAACCCTTGAATGGGCAACATATACATGGAATATTATCCTGTCAGCACAGACACTTAATCTGTCTGATGTACTGACATACACTGAAAAGTTCAAGGTTTTAATAATTAGCAAAAATCTACTGTGTCAAGGACAGCACTTCAGATACATATATAGCTGTTGATTTCTGGCATCAGCGTGTAGCAGGTCTCTACTAGGATTCAGGAACAGTTTTATTACAGGCTGACCAAAACTGCTTTATTCAGTTTCAACCAAAACTTCCACTGAAATTGTCTGAAACCAACATTACAGCTGAAACTCGTCACCTGATTATGGTCAAAGCCAAAATCTCAAGTTTGGTTGTGTGAATGTAAACCAGTGAAGGCCGCTGGACATTGTCAGAACTTGCATCCCTCTGCTAAACCTACAGTATCCAATCCAGAATACAATAATGCCATGGTGCTTTTACAATGGCTGGCCTTGCACCACATTCAGAAGGGCGACTAAAATGATAGCGGGGATGGGACGACTTCCCTATGAAGAAAGACTAAGGAGGCTAGGGCTTTTCAGCTT
This sequence comes from Microcaecilia unicolor, assembly GCF_901765095.1. Classification (NCBI taxonomy): domain Eukaryota; kingdom Metazoa; phylum Chordata; class Amphibia; order Gymnophiona; family Siphonopidae; genus Microcaecilia; species Microcaecilia unicolor. The sequence goes on along the minus strand of NC_044039.1, from coordinate 211,927,267 downwards.
GGAGAAGAGACGGCTGAGGGGAGACATGATAGAGGTATATAAAATAATGAGTGGAGTGGAACAGGTGGATGTGAAGCGTCTGTTCAAGCTTTCCAAAAATACTAGGACTAGGGGGCATGTGATGAAACTACAGTGTAGTAAATTTAAAACAAATCAGAGAAAATGTTTCTTCACCCAACGCGTAATTAAACTCTGGAATTCTTTGCCGGAGAACGTGGTGAAGGCGGTTAGCTTAGCAGAGTTTAAAAAGGGGTTAGACGGTTTCCTAAAGGACAAGTCCATAAACCGCTACTAAATGGACTTGGGAAAAATCCACAATTCCGGGAATAACATGTACAGAATGTTTGTACGTTTGGGAAGCTTGCCAGGTGCCCTTGGCCTGGATTGGCCGCTGTCGTGGACAGGATGCTGGGCTCGATGGACCCTTGGTCTTTTCCCAGTGTGGCATCACTTACGTACTTATGTACAAATTCTTAAGCTGCAGAAAGTGCTGATGTTGGATGCATCTCTCCTGGGTTGGGGAGATGTAGATGGGCTTCATATTCAAGGTGCTTGGTCCGCCCAGGAAACGTATCTTCAGATCAATCTGGAGCTTCAGGCGATCAGGAACACACTAAAGGCTTTCAGAGATTGGCTGTCTTACCAAATTGTACTCATTCAATAGGACAATCAGGTTGCCATGTATTATACCACAAGCAGGAGAGGGGGAGCACCAGATCCCACCTTTTGTGTCAAGAGGCCATCCGGATTTGGCATTGGGCTCACCGGCATGGCATGTACCTTCGAGCCACTTATCTGGCAGGCAAAAACAACAGCCTGGCCAACAGACTGAGAAGGGTTGGTCTCTCAACATGGGCGTTGCCCAACATCTTCCGAGAGTGGGGCACCCCCTCAGTGAATCTCTTTGCCACACACATGAATCACAACATCCCTCAGTTCTGTTTCAGGCTTTAGGCTCACGACAGGCAAACCGGATGCCTTCCTCCTTCTGTGTTCATATCCTCCCATTCCTCTCATGGGGAAGACTTTGCTGAAACTCAAGCAAGACCACAGAACCATGATTCTAATCTCATCTTACTAGCCTCGGCAGATCTGTTTCCCTCTTCTGGAGTTATCCTCCGAAGAACCGTGGAGATTGGAGTGCTTTCCGAACCTCATCACGCAGTACAAAGGATCTCTTCTGTATCCCAACCTTCAATGTCTGGCTCTCACAGCCTGGATGTTGAGAGCCTAGAATTTGCTTCCTTCGGTCTTTTCAGATGCTAGCTTCCAGGAAAGATTCCACTAAGGGGTGTTACACTTTTAACTGGAGGAGATTTGCTGTTTGGTGTGAGGACAAGACCCTTCTTGAATACCTTCTACACCTATCTGAGTCTGGTTTCAAGACTAACTGTGTAAGGGTTCACCTCAGTGCAGTTAGTGTTTATCAACGTGTAGAGGGTAAGCCATCTCTGGACAGCCTGTAGTTGTTCACTTCATGAGAGGTTTGCTTTTGCAAAGCCCCCTGTCAAGCCTCCGTCTGTGTCATGGGAACTCAGTGTCATTCTGACCCAGCTGATGAAAGCTTTTGAGCCACTGAATTCCTGTTATCTGAAGTACTTGACCTGGAAGGTCATTTTTTTTGGTGTCTGTTACTTTATCTCGTAGAGTCAGTGAGCTTCAGGCCTTAGTAGTGGATGCACGCTATACTAAGTTTCATCACAACAGAGTAGTCCTCCGCATGAACCCTAAGTTCCTGCCTAAAGTTGTATCTGAGTTCCATCTGAACCAGTTGATTGTCTTGCCAACATTATTTCCGTGACATCATGCCCATCCTGGCAAGAGTGCCTTGCACACCTTGGACTGCAAACAAGCATTGGCCTATTATATGGTTCGGACTAGGCCCCACAGACAGGCTGCCCAACTTTTTTGTTTCTTTTGATCACAATATGATAGGGTTCACCATCTGGAAACGCACAATCTCTAATTGACTGGCAGATTGCATTTCTTTTACTTATGCCCAGGCTGGGCTGACCCTGGAGGGTCATGTCAAGGCTCACAATGTCCGAATCATGGCTGCGTCAGTAGCCCACTTGCAGTCAGCCTCCATTGAAGAAATTTGCAAGGCTGCGAGGTGGTCTTCAGTCCACACATTCACATCTCATTACTTCCTTGAGCAGGATACCCGACGTGATAGTTGATTCTAGCAGACAGTGTTTCAGAATCTGTTTGGGGTCTAGAATCCAACTCCACCCCTTAGGCCCGTTTTGTACTGTTCCAGGCTGCATTCTCGCTTAGTTTGTAGAGGCCCAGTTGTCCAATGTTTGTTATTTGTAGTAAGCCTGGATACTAGGGATTTCCCACTTGTGAGAATAAATAGGCCTGCTTGTCCTCGGAGAAAGCAAAGGTACCTGTAGCAGGTGTTCTTCGAGAACAGCAGGCCTTATATTTTCACAAGCCTGCTCACCACTTGGAGTTGTCTCCTATTTACATTTTTATTTTTTGCTGTAGTATCTAAATGCGGGAAATGTGCCCTCACAGCGGGTGGGAAGGCACTCATGTATGCACGGTGGAGCGTGTCTTGCACTCCACAAAGCTCTTGTTTTGAGCTTTATTAGAAGCTCCAGACAGGGCAGTGCGGTTCCGCATTACCCACTTGTGAGAATATAAGGCCTGCTGTCCTCGGAGAACACCTTCTACAGGTAAGCACCTTCGCTTTCTCTGAGGACAGCAAGCCTTATATTCTCCCCTCCCATTGTAGTTGTCTCCTGTATTTTCTTTTTTATGCTGTAGTATTGAACTGCAGTAACCATGCTCTTGCGATGGGTAGGAAGGCACTCACACATCTGCAGTGGAGGGTGACTCGTGCTCCACAAAGCTCTTAAATGCTTGGTGCAAGCTCTGGATCGGGCAACATGCGTTACCCAGTTGTGAGAATATAAGGCCTGCTGTCCTCGGAGAATACCTCCACAGGGTCTTCCTGAACCCATACGTCTAGCTCCTTCTTTACCTTTCAATTTATGCTCAAAACTCACCTTTTCAGTTCTGCCTTTGGCTCCTAACCGTCACTCATTTGCCCTCCTCCTTCCTCCCTGTTCCTCTCTACCCTATAATTCCCTTCCCTTGCCTGTAATGTCTCATCTGTCTGTTTCTACCTAGAATGTAAGTAAGCTCTTTGAGCAGGGATTGTCTCTCTCTGTGTCAAGTGTTCAGCGCTGCGTGTGTCTGGTAGTGCTATATAAATGCTAATAGTAGTAGTAGTAGGTAAGTATCTTCACTTGCTTGGGTATCTATATCCATGTTTCTGGGTATGCCTTATCTGTGTTGGCTCTGTGTGGTCTGTGACCTGGAGAGGTGTGGGGAGGAGCTGTTTGAAAAGAGCAATTCCCTAACCATTAAGGGGGCAATTCTATAAGTGGCCATCTTCATTTAGGTATTCTGAGGCCGTACGGAGGAGCCTATTTTATAATGGTACCTAGGTCCCAGTATAGAAATTAGCCTAACTCAGTATTGGTGTGCCTAAAATTTGGTGCCCGTAGTTATCAACCATAGAGCTTGCATAAGTGCAAGTACTTAAACACAGCAGGGATTTGCGTAACTTAACAGTATGTTCTGCCCATACTCCACCCTTATGTACCCCTCCCCTCCACTTTTGTGTTTATGCACTGTCACATATACATAGTAACATAGTAGTTGACGGCAGAAAAAGACCTGCACGGTCCATCCAGTCTGCCCAACAAGATAAACTCATATGTGCTACTTTTTGTGTATACCTTACCTTGATTTGTATCTGTCATTTTCAGGGCCAGCACTATCCCTGCCTCCCAACCACCGGCTCTGGCACAGACTGTATAAGTCTGACCAGCAATATCCTCGCCTCCCAACCACCAGCCCCGCCTCACACCACCGAATAAGCGCTTAGGTAGAATATTAACATGTTCCTTTGTGTGTACATGTCCATGTCAGTATTCTGTACATTCACACGTGTAAAGCCTACGTAAATATAAACACCCTGTTTCATGTCTCAGTGCCGCAGCTACTGGTGTTGGCTTTCCAGTGTGAGCACTTTGGGCCATTTTTGGGGTGGACTTTCTCTGGTACCCCTGGGGTGATGTAGCTCATTTTCAGACTTAATATATCTTTTCCCCAGATTTTCATCCATGCCAAATTGGGAAAACGTGATGTAACGATACAGTAGTTACATCAGCTACTACTGAAAAAAGGTGTGAGCAAATCTAAAATAAAATAGTTATTTTGCTTCCAGACAGATATTCTCCTGTCACTTGTGTATAATTTCTTTCCAGTATTGTATTCAGTCAGCTAAAATGAAAAATAAACCTAGGGATAAGATCAAGAGGAACACTGTGGCCAAGGAATGGTCAAGTTGGCTTCGTGAAGCAAGTATCATCTGTTTTGCCCGAGAAGAACTATAATAATCTAATTATGTTGCTTTATTTAGACTAAAAAAATATTGAAAACAAAACACTTTTGTTTATGACCCAGAACTATGGGTTTGGTCCCAGTTTCTTTGCTTTAATGTTCTTCCCTTTATTAAAAGAATCCTATCTACCTGTGCAGGCTCTGTTTTGGTTTTCAAAACTTGTTTGTTTCTTCTTCTTTTTTTTTTTTTTACACGTATCCTGAAGATGCTATACATTATCTGGGTTTGCTGTTTGGTTTTTTTCTTTGAATTTTGCTTATCTTTTTGTTAAAAACAACCGGGAACTTCTGAAAGACCATTAGAGAGGATGTGCCAGTATGATATGTGACGTACAGTTACCACTGGACATCTTTATTTGGGGCCTTTGGTAAAATTTATTCTAATTTGGAGGAATGGGTAGTAGTGTATGAAATACACATAATTGATCACTGATGGTGAATTTGTTTCTGTTGCTTTGTAAGCCACAGTAACGTCATCTAATTTTGATTTTTGTAATTGGACACACTAAAAAAAAATATATATATATATATCAAACATATAAATGGCAAGTGACCATACTCACTTGCAGATGCGCAGTACAGACTTCCCTCTCTGTCCCACCCTCACGTCAAGACGTCATGACGTCAGAGGGCGGAACAGAGAGAGAAACGGAGTCGAATTGTTGGACACTGCTGCCTGGAAAGGAACATCGTGGGAAACAACCTCCACCCTCCCCCCCATCCCCGCCCCCCTCTGTATCGGGCCCTCTGCACTGACCTGACAGCGCCTCTCACCTCCGTGTGGAAGCGCTGCAGGCAGCAGCAGAGCGATCTGCTGCTGCCTGTAGCACTTTTCACACGGAGGTGAGAGGCGCTTTCAGGTCAGTGCAGGGGGCCCGGCACGGAGGGGGGAGGGAGCGGTGGCGATGAGGGTAGCTGGACATGGGGGGAGGGCAGGGGGGAGAGACAATGGTTGCTGGACTTGGGGTGAGAGCAGGGCACAGAGGAGGGTTGCTGGACATGGGAGGAGGGGGGGAGGCCAAGGGAAAGAGGAGGGTTGCTGGACATGGGGGGAGGATCGGTAGACGGGATGAGGCCAGGGGAGAGAGGAGGGCTGCAATACTTGCCCGTTTTTACGGGCTTAACAGCTAGTGTATATATATATTTCTTGAGAGTGAACCAGGATAATGGTATTTAGAATGTATTGTGGATGATAATGTTCTTTTTGGTTAGAGAGGCCAAACAAACCACTCTACTACTACTTATCATTTCTATAGCACTACTAGACGTACACATCAGCCCTGTGCTCTCTAGTTACTGATGCTGTCTTGGGCAAAATGTTTATGGGCCACGACCCACCCCATACTACTGCATATGGCCTGCAATACAGTAAAAAAACTGGTAGTTTAAATAATCTTCAGACTTTTCTCAGTGATCATATATGATGTTCATCCTTCTAAATTTATATTCTCTTTTGTATTTCCAGAGTTCATATGACATTCCAGACAGCATTGATACAGAAAATGGACAGTTATATTGCACAAGATCACTTTTTTCTCCACCCATCCCTTACCTGGTTTCACCCTCCTTGGCTCTTAGCACAGATTCTGCAAAAAAAGTCTCTGGCACCTACCACAAGACCTCCACACCACGAAAGCATTTCTCTGCAGTCTCTCTCTCTTCCTCAGAAGGAAGCCTTAAATGCAGTCCTAATTTTCAAAAGTTTCAGGATCACCAGAAGAAAACATATAGTGGGGACCTTCTCGATTTGCATTCTGAGCAGTTCACTAATAAGCAGCAGCGATTTACTCCACGAACATTAAAAACTGAAGCTAAATCTGTGCTTGCTCAGTACAGATATTATACACCCGCACGAAGAAAAAAGAAGGATGAGGTGTCAGAAGCAGAGGCACAGACTGAAATAAGCAGGTGACTTTTTTTAATTTGTCACATCAAAGGTAAAATCTACACGGTTGTTAATGAATAGTGCCTTACTGTATGTTGTTGCTTCACTTCCAGTACTAGTTAGAACATCAGGTTTTGCTTCCCAGTTTATTGCCACCTAAATTCTCTGTTTTCCCCTTATTATTTAAGTGTTTATCCTCTGTCTCTCTGTACAGCTTGCATAGAGCTTTATAGTTAGTGTCTCAGATCTATCTCTGCATTGTCTGTTTAGGAGCTGATGTTGAAAGGTAGCTTTGTTAGCAAGATCTGTGCGCATTTATATGCGTGCACAGTGCAGAGAAGTTTCATGCAAAAGACCCCTCCCTCCTCTCCTGACACACGAAAACCCCTGGCTGTCTAGCAGTCCCCTCCCCCCAAGTTTAGAAAATAAATTCCTAGTAATGTAATGAAATGCGCTTCCCTAACCCTCCCCTCCTATCTGCCTCAAAAAGTGAAAATGCAGGAGTGATGCCCACTTGTTCCTGCCTCCAGTGCCATGTTATTCAAAATGGCAGTGCCTTCTGACACACCATTAGAGGTCAGCCTACCAAATAAGGGAATCCTTCCTTCAGTTGGAAGATTGAAATCTAGCAGTACATCAGAAACGCACCACTAGGGATTAGGTTCTGTCATCTTGAATTACAGCGGTGCAAGATACAGTAGTGAGTGGACATTGCTTCTGCCTTTTCAACTTTGAGGTGGGTAGAGAGAGTCCAGGGAAGAAACGGGATACAGTTGGATATAAAGTCTTTGCTGCTAGTTCCTATAGGACTTGGGGAACAGAACTGGTATGGAACAGCAAACAGAGTAACATCTGGAGAGCCTTGTATACCAATGCCCGTAGTATGGGAAACAAACTTCTATATCTAGAGGCTACAATGATGGAAGCAGACTTGGATTTAGTGGTGGCCACAGAGATGTAGTTCACGGAGAACCATGACTGGGATTTTACTATGCTTGGCTATAATCTATTCAGAAAGGACAGAGTAGGAAATAAGGGTGGAGGTGTGGCATTATATGCTAAGAATGATATCAAAGTGACAGAACTGCAGGACACGGGTATGGAAGAAGTGCTGTGGGTTAAACTGGAAAGAGGGAAAGGAAAATGTATATATATCGGAGTAATATACAGGTCACCCTCACAGTCAGAGGAAATGGACAGGGACTTAATTGAAGACATCCACAAGCTAGCTAGGAAAGGGAAAATACTACTGTGTCCTTGCTGCGGGGTCGTCTAGAAGCAAAGAGATCTTGGATTCCCTACAGTAAGAATTGTTTCAGCAGTGGGTAACGGAACTGACGTGGGATGGAGCTATTCTGGACCTGGTGTTTACAAATGAAGAGAACATTTCTGACGTCAAGGTGGGAGACCATTTTGGCATCTAGTGATCATTGAATGGTGTGGTTCAATATTAAAACAGGATAGAGGGCTCATTCGAGATTGAAGGTTCTGGATTTCAAAGGAACTATGTTGCCTTGGGTCCTGTAGCCCATTGGCTTCTAGAAAGTTAACTATCCTTTCTTTCAGCAGCGACTCCATTATTTTTCCTACCACCGACGTGAGACTTTCCCACTTCTTCCCTATCTCCACTTTTGTGAAAAGGGACCACATCCGCTCGTCTCCAATTCTGTGGAATGTCTCCCGTCTCTAAAGATCTATTAAATAAATCTGATGGGACCTATTAAAGATTTATTTAATAGATCTTTAGAGACAGGAGAGGTTCAATGGGATTGGAGAAGAGCGGATGTGGTCCCTCTTCACAAACATGAAGACAGGGAAGAAGTGGGGAAAAATTGGTTGAATGGAAGGACACAGAGGGTAGTGGTAAATGGAGCTTGCTCTGAAGAAAAAGATGTGTGAGTGGAGTACCATAGGGATCGGTCCTTGGCCCGACTCTTTTTTACGTCTTTGTGAGCGATATTGCGGCAGGGCTGTCTGGTAAGGTTTGTTTCTTTGCAGATGATTCCAAACTCTGCAACAGGATGGACACCCTGGAGGGTGTGAATGACATGAGGAAGGACCTAGCAAAGCTGGAGGAATGGACTGATATTTGGCAACTAAGATTTAATCCCCAAAAATGCAGGGTCATGCATTTGGGTCATGAATCCAAGAAAACGGTACAGTATAGGGGGTGAAGTGCTTCAGTGTACGAAGGAAGAGCGGAACTTGGGTGTACCCATCTAATGACCTTAAAGTTGCCAAACAGGTTGAAAAAGTGACGGTCAAAGTCAGAAGGATGCTTGGGTGCATAAAAAGAGGGATGACCAGCAGGAAAAAGGAGGTGATAGTGCCATTGTGTAAGTCTCTGGTGAGGCCCCATTTAGAGTACTGTGTGTAGTTCTGGAGACCTCACCTATGAAAAAATGTAAACAGGATGGAGTCAGTCCAGACGGTGGCTACAAACTTAGTAAGCGGTCTTGAATACAAAAAAATATAGGGACAGACTTATGAATCTCAACATGTATACGCTGGAAAAGAGGAGGGAGACAGGAGACATGATAGAGATGCTTAAATATCTCAAGGGCATTTATGTACAGGAAGAAAGCCTTTTTCAACTGAAGGAGAGCTCTGGACCAAGGGAGCATACAATGAATAGGCTTAGGAGTTATCTAAGAAAGTATTATTTCACGGAAAGGGTGGTGGAGGCATGGAATGGAGGTTGGAGGTTGTGGAGTTGAGGACTGTGTCAGAATTTAAAACGGCATGGGTTAAGCATGTGGCATTGCTTAGGAAAAGGAAGAGTGAGGGGTTACAGAGGACTGGATAACCATATGGCCTTTATCTGCCATCATGTTTATCTGTTTCTATTTTTCTTTCCACACGTTCTGAAGATGTTCTTTTCATAGTCATTCCTGTCAGGTGGGAGATAGTGTAAAATTTGTGTGGTATTGACTTAAGGGGGTAAAAGTCATGTACTTGCATATGAAGCCCTTTCTAAGGAATAGGAGAATCTCTTCATGGATCCAAGAGGCATCTGATTGCTTGACACCTTAGTTACAATGTATGAAATTAATTTAACATATACAAACTGATGTGAGTAGAAATCCATTCTGACTATAGTTATTGGGATTTTGATAGCCCAGGTTTTCCCTCTTCTTTAGTCCCCTTCCCACCACCACCTCTACAAGCAGCATGACTAGGCAGAGCATAGGTTTCTGTGCCTGCTAGGAAGATTGGAAGAAAGTGACCTTAGAAATTATCCCTAGGGTTTGCCTTTAGCTAGTAAATATTACTGCAGTAATGTTTGTCACTTATTTCCTTCCTCGATATTAAGTGTATCTCTTCTGCTTTGTGCCCAGCTCCCAGCTGGCTCTGATGGACAGGAGACCTTTGAATCTCTTTTGCTGCAGCACTGAAGACTGAGCTTTGGGGGCCAGTCCAGTTACTTTTTTAATTTTATTGTCTGCTTTTAAGTAGAATTAAAGATCAACAAAAAATATATCACATGATATGATTTTATTGGACTACTTAATACATTTCTCCAAGAATAAGTAGGATATTAAGCCCTCAGAGCATGAGAGAGGTCATCCAATAGAACCAGCACAGGGAAAAAAAAAGCCTCTCCAGCTCAAGAATGATCTGGAAAGCCTTTGAGAGACACTACCACATGTGCCTAACTTCCCACAGGACCTTTTAAGTCTCCTTTTGTGAGAATTTGCTTGTCATGCACAGGCTGTCTCCTTGTATTCCCTTTTTAAGGTCCTTGATTCATTTTCCTAAGTGTCCTTTATTTTTATGCATTCGCCTGCTGTCACCCCCTTTATGATAGTTTGATGTTCTAGCACTGGTCCCAATACAGATCACTGTGGCACTCCAGTCTGCGCCGTCCTCCTTTGAGAAAAATGGCCATTAAACCCTACTTCTTGTTTTCTGTCCAATAACTAATTCCTAATCCACAAAAGGACATTGTCTGCTATCCATGACTTTTTACATTTTCTCAGGAGTCTCTCATGAGGGACTTTGTCAAAAGCTTTTTGAAAATCTAGATGCACTACATCAACCAGCTCACCTTTATCCACATATTAATTCATGCCTTCAAAGAAATTAAGCAAATTGGTGAGGTGAGACTTCACTTGGCTGAACCCATGCTGACTCTGTCCCATTAAACCATGTTTGTATATGTGTTCTATAATTTTATTCTTTATGATTGTTTCCACTATTTTTGCCCAGTACTGAAGTTAGGCTTACTGGACTGTAATTTCCTGTATCACCCATGAAGCCCTTTTTTTAAAATCAGCGTTAAATTGGCCACCTTCCTATCTTCAGGTACTATGGATGATTTTAATGACAGGTTACAGATCTCTAACGGCATATCAGCAGTTTCATGTTTGATTTCTTTCAATACCCTGGAGTGTATACCATCTGGTCTAGGTGATTTATCACTATTTAACTTGTTGATTCAGTTCAGTACATCTTTCAAGTTCACCAAGATATTTTTCATTTGCTGCGCATCAACACCCTTGAAAACCATTTCCGGTATAGGTAGATCTCTTACATCTTTTTCTGTAAAGTCTGAAGCAAAGAATTCATTCAGTCTCTCTGCTGTGGCCTTGTCCTCCATGAGTGCCCCTTTTGCTCCTTCTGCATCTAATAGTCCCACAAGCCTCATCAGAAACTGTTGTGGTTGAATCCACTCTCACATGAGCCAAAATGTCTTAAATCCCATTCCTTGGTGCCCCCAGAGAAAGATGTTCAGATGTTGGATTCTCCTGGAAGGAAAGGTTTTTTTTTTTTTTTTTTTTTTAAAGAAAGCTGTGCTTTCTTCTTAACCAGCTCTTCATGGACCAGTGTATGTAAAATTCTTTACATGAGGAGTTAGCGGATTCTCTTGTTCAGAACAAATGTGTTGAACTCTGGTCACTAATGGGCAGACAGAATAAATATGAAAAACATATTGTCAGTTCAACTTCAGGAGCTTCTGTCATAGGTATTGCTGCTCACAGACTGTCATGGCTGCAAGCTTCAAGACCTTCATTAGGACATTGAGGATAAGCTTGCTAACAAGCCATACCATGGAGAGAATTTCTTTTGAAATGAGTTCAAGGAGCCAACATCTCTTATCAAAAAGCACTGTAAAATGGTCATCCCTCTCCTGGACTTCCACCAACACATCATCCTCCTCTTCTAGAAGGTTTGGAACTTGGGGTCAGAGAAGATTCTGTTACTCTCAAGGTTCTGTTACTTTCCCTTCCATCCTCTAATTCCCATCAAACATAACAAGGATTTTACCCTTGTCCCTGACAGCAAAGATTCCAAATTCTTTGAATAGATTTTGACTGCCTCCTCAAAAACGTAACTAGGTTTCCTATGTCCATTGGCCTCATAACAGTTGGGTTCTTCAAATTGTTTGTCACAGATACCGCAGATAGCTGCAGTATATATCTCCAAATTGCCCAACAGGAACATCTTGGTCAAGCTCTCAGCACCGTGAAATACTTATGAGCTCTTTCCCTCTTAGAGGCAATGTGTTAGAATCTATGCCACTAGGGGAAAGAGAGCAGAGGTTTTATTTCAGGTATTTCATGATCGCAAATAAAGAGTTATCCTGTCTCACCCTCGATCTAAGTGCCTTAAACTGATTTCTAGTTTGAAAGAAGTTTATTTTCCTTGATTCCCTTTCACCAAAAAAGAGGGTTTTGTTCTCTGGGCTTGAAGGATGCATACATCTACATCAGTGGATGTATCTTGGATTTGTCAGAGGGAACAATTGCCATCAGTATTGCATTCTGCCCTTTTGTCTAGCATCAGCTGCACATATATTTACAACATGTCTAGTGGGTATGGTAGCCATGTATATGCACAAACTAGGAATGCTGGTCAAGAATAGGAAGATCAGAAATCAGTGCAAATAACCATCTGGATCGTCACTAGATTTTTCATCATAAATTCTCCAAAATGACACTTCAGCCCATCACCTTGATTTGAAGTCAGGGGAACTCATGTAGACATGACTCAAGCAAAGGTTGCTCTTCTTCAAGAAAGGATCCATGACGTTGGTGAACCTGATTTGGCAGATTTCACTGACCACATAAAGTGTTATATGAATATTTTATCTGAATAACTTTGTGGATTTTCAGCCACTCTGTCATTTAAGTTTTATAGCTGAAAATGCTGACATAACTTAGAATGGGTAAGTTGTCTCTAAAAGCTAGGCTTGAACCCCAACAAATATATTTCATCCATTCAGAGGCTGAGTTTGCTGCTGACAAAAATAAGACCTGCTTCCAATTGTACAGCCAGTTCTACTTGAATGTTGATCTTTATATTGGCAGAATTTGGCTGTATAAGTGGGAAAGGGTTTTGGCCCCCAGTTACTTAGGTGATCAATACTTACTGCATAATCATTTCTGAATATCAACCTGACTTTGTCTAATTGATTTGTTCTGCCGCTTTGCAGAGATTGTAGTACCATGTTTTGTCTTTCATTTTCTTTAAAAGTGAATTCTGCTTAAAATCTTTTTTTCCATGGGAAGGTACTATTTTTTTTTTTATTATTTTTACTGTGAAAATTGGAGGGAGCTGCCAGAAGAGAATGTAAATTTACTTTTGCTATATGATAGATTTATGTCGACTTTGTTGCAAGTTAGTAAACAAGATTCAATTTTAAAAAGCATTTGGTCCTGCTGCCCAGTCAGTGTTTATAGAGAAGTGAAAGACAAGGCAGATGGTTATGTGATCTGCTGAGTGCTGAATGGAGAACTCCAAATGATCTCGTAGCATGCCAAATGAAAGAACAGAAGTGTGGCTGTCCATACTCATCCAATATGCCTTACTAGGATGGTGCTGGAGTTCCATCTTAATTGGCCAGCTAACACTTTTCCCTAAGTTACTTGCCCACAATGGTGAATATGCCTTACATAACTTTGGATTGCAAGCAAGCCTTAGCTTTCTACCTAAGCAAGCTAAATCCCTTAGAAGTCCACCCAACTTTGTTTTGACCCTAAAAACACTTGATGCTACGATTGTTAAATATATACTGTCCAATGCTAGTAGACTGCATCTCATCACTCTTAAAGTGTTTAAATGCTGTATTCTATACATTTTGTAAACTTACCTTATGCCAGGAAATTCAATCATGTAACTCCATTGTTGATCAAGTATTAGTGGTTAAAATGGCATACAGGGTTAAGTTCAAGATTTTGATGTAGTGATTTTAGAAAACAAACTGAAGAGCACCAGTCCCCACAGATAAAGCAGAAAGCACAGATGAGCAATGACAACTCAGAAGAGTAACAAAATGCTCAAGGCCACTATAGTTGGAAAGGCTTTATTGTAATTATCAATAGGTATCAAAGGCATTCACTGTGACCTCGCACAGCTGTGTTTCAGTAAGGTCTGCCTGCATAAAAGGTCCAAAATTGTTTAATATATATAAATACAAATAACACACTTTAAGAACTCACATACGTATATGCTGACAAAGGACAAATTCAAATTAAAACTTACATTGATTATAAAAATGTAAGGATGATTAAAAATAATTAAATTATGTAATATAGTAACATAGTAAATGACGGCAGAAAAAGACCTCCACGGTCATCCAGTCTGCCTAACAAGATAAACTCATATGTGCTACTTTTTGTGCATACCTTACCTTGATTTGTACCTGTCCTTTTCAGGGCACAGACCGTGTAAGTCTGCCCAGCACTGTCTCCGCCTCCCACCACCGGCTCTTGCACAGACCGTATAAGTCTGCCCAGCACTATCCCCGCCTCCCGCCACTGCCACCCAATCTCGACTAAGCTCCTTAGGATCCATTCCTTCTGAACAGGATTCCTTTATGTTTATCCCACGCGTGTTTGAATTCTGTTACCGTTTTTATTTCCACCACCTCCCGCTGGAGGGCATTCCAAGCATCCACTACTCTCTCCGTGAAAAAATACTTCCTGACATTTTTCTTGAGTCTGCCCCCCTTCAATCTCATTTCATGTCCTCTCGTTCTACCACCTTCGCACCTCCAGAAAAGGTTCGTTTGCGGATTTATACTTTTCAAATATTTGAATGTCTGTATCATATCACCCTGTTTCTCCTTTCTTCCAGAGTATACATGTTCAGGTCATCAAGTCTCTCCTCATATGTCTTGCAAGGCAAATCCCTTACCCTTCTCGTAGCTTTTCTTTGCACCGCTTCAATTCTTTTTACATCCTTCGCAAGGTACGGCCTCCAAAACTGAACACAATACTCTAGGTGGGGCCTCACCAACGACTTATACAGGGGCATCAACACCCCCTTTCTTCTGCTGGTCACACCTCTCTCTATACAGCCTAACAATCTTCTAGCTATGGCCACAGCCATGTCACACTGTTTCGTTGCCTTCAGATCCTCAGATATTATCACCCCAAGATCCCTCTCCCCATCTGTACCTATCAGATTCTCCCCGCCTAACACATACGTCTCCCGAGGATTTCTTTTCCCTAAGTGCATCACTTTGCATTTCTTCGCATTGAATTTTAATTGCCAACCCTTAGACCATTCTTCTAGCTTCCTCAGATCCTTTTTCATGTTTTCCACTCCCTCCCGGGTGTCCACTCTGTTACAGATCTTAGTATCATCCGCAAATAGGCAAACTTTACCTTCTAACCCTTCAGCAATGTCACTCACAAATATATTGAACAGAATCGGTCCCAGCACCGATCCTTGAGGCACACCACTACTCACCTTTCCCTCCTCCAACCGAATTCCATTCACCACCACCCTCTGGCTTCTGTCTGTCAACCAGTTCCTAATCCAGTTCACCACTTCGGGTCCTATCTTCAGCCCATCCAGTTTATTTAAGAGCCTCCTGTGGGGAACCGTGTCAAAAGCTTTGCTGAAATCTAAGTAGATTACGTCTATAGCTCGTCCCTGATTCAATTCTCCTGTCACCCAATCAAAGAATTCAATGAGATTCGTTTGGCACGATTTTCCTTTGGTAAAACCATGTTGTCTCGGATCTTGCAACTTATTGACTTCCAGGAAATTCACTATCCTTTCCTTCAGCATCGCTTCCATTACTTTTCCAATAACCGAAGTGAGGCTTACCGGCCTGTAGTTTCCAGCTTCTTCCCTATCACCACTCTTGTGAAGAGGGACCACCTCCGCCGTTCTCCAATCCCTCGGAACCTCTCCCGTCTGCAAGGATATATTAAACAAATCTTTAAGAGGACCCGCCAGAACCTCTCTGAGCTCCCTCAATATCCTGGGGTGGATCCCATCTGGTCCCATGGCTTTGTCCACCTTTAGCTTTTCAAGCTGTTCATACACACTCTCTTCCGTGAACGGTGCTGTATGCACTTCAATCTCATTTGTACTTTTTGCAGTCCATCGTGGTCCTTCTCCAGGATTTTCTTCTGTGAAAACAGAACAAAAGTATCTATTTAGCAAATTTGCTTTTTCTTCATCATTATCCACATAGCGGTTCGCAGTATCTTTTAGTCTCACAATTCCCTTTTTAGTCATTCTCCTTTCACTTACATACCTGAAGAAATTTTTGTCACCCCTCCTTACATTTCTAGCCATTTGTTCTTCCGCTTTCGCCAGACGTACAGTATCTCTCTCTTGGCTTCCTTCAGTTTCATCCTGTATTCCTCCTCGTGTTCCTTTTCTTGAGTTTTTGTGTATTTCTGGAACGCCAACTCTTTAGCCTTTATTTTCTCAGCCACTTGCTTGGGGAACCATATCGGTTTTCTTTTTCTCTTGCTTTTATTTACTTTCCTTACATAAAGGTTCGTGGCCCTATTTATAGCTTCGTTCAGCCTTGACCACTGTCCTTCCACTTCTCGTATTTCCTCCCAGCCCATCATCTCCTTCCTCAGGTATTCCCCCATTTTACTAAAGTCAGCACGCTTGAAATCCAGAACTTTGAGTTTTGAGTGGCCGCTCTCCACTTTAGCTGTAATATCAAACCAAACCGTTTGATGGTCACTGCTACCCAGGTGGGCACCCACTCGGATATTTGACACGCTATCCCCATTTGTGAGCACCAGATCCAGCGTCGCTCCCTCCCTCGTGGGTTTCGTCACCATTTGTCTGAGCAAACTGCTTTGTAAAGCATCCACGATCTCTCTACTTCTTTCCGATTCAAAGTAAATCAAGAGTCAACAGTTGTACTATATAAGATTAAACAAATAGTTATTCAGACCTGGGCATGTTCCAGATTCTATACACTATCTTCATATAGTGTGGAATACTTCAACAATTGTTAAAAAAAAAGAAGAGGAGGAAAGAACAATTGTTCACATGTTGTATATCTATATTGACCCAATAGGACATCAGCTTGAAGGTAACAAATATCAGTAACTCGGACATCTTTAAAAACAAACAAAATATTATATAAGATACTTGGGGTCCTATTACTAAGCTGCTGTAAAAAGTGGGCTTAGCACGCCTTACAAGTATCTTTCCCACATGTTTTTCTGTTTGCTGAATAAATGGCCACATGCTAATGTTGCCGTTAATTCAGCATCTCTTCTAAACATAAAGAACTCAACCACTCATAAGAATCATTTTCCATACATTAGCGTGGTTATGACACACTGGCAAATGAGCTACAACCTCTTTATGCAACTCTCAAACTACTAAGAAGGAAGCAGTGTGCTTTGGAGGAAAAAGCCTCTGCATGTCTGTAGTCTGTGTTTGCTGAAGAGTTAGAAGACCTGAAGATTGGCAACAAAGTGAACACTCCAGAGGGAGTAGAACATATGAGAAGTGATCTATAAAAATCAGAAGCTTTGGATAATGTTGATACTTGGTAGGATGATGCATTTGAGATGCAAAAATCTAAAGGAGCTATATACAACAGGAGGTAAGAGGCTGATATGCACAGACTAGGAAAGAGCACCCTGGATGATAGTATCGGAGGATTTCAAGGTGGTGGAACAATGTGACAAGGCAGTGTCCAAGGCCAGAAACAGCTTAGATGCATTGAGATGAGCATAATCAGAAGGAGAAAAAAAAGAAGTGATAATGTCCCTGTACAACTCATTAGCGAGACTGCATTTGGAGAATGTATCTTGCCAGTAATGTAAAAAGACTCAAAGCCATTCAGAGGAAAGTGATCAAAATGGTATGGGGTCTGCGCCAGGAAGATGTATGAGAAAGCAAGACTTGAACATGTATACCCTGGAGGAGAAGAGGGATAAGCATTTACATTTTTGAAAAATATTAAGAAACAGAACAGCCTTTTCTAAAAATGGAGATGCAATGAAACTAGAGGGTAAGAAAAGAAGTCGCAAGGAGGAAAATGTAAAAGCAACATAGCTTTTTCACAGAGATGGTGGTAGATGTCTGGAATGCTCTTTTACAGAAGGTGGTGGGGTCCTTATTTATTTATTAGGATTTATTTACCGCCTTTTTGAAGGAATTCACTCAAGGCGGGTATATGGCATGAAGGTGGAATAAAAGTATAGAACATTTCCACACAGTAAAACTTTTAAATAACCTTTATACTTTAAAGAATTAAAATAAAATAGTCTTAGAGGGGGTAGACTACACGGAGTCACAGATACAATCCCAGCAGCCTTTCCTGGCTTTATCTGCTATAATTTACTGTTACTTGCCTTCCCCCTTCCTCAACCTCCTTACCACTGATGAATAAGCATAACCACTTCAAATCTCTATGTCGAATATGGTCTCTCCATAGTCGATGACCTAAAGAATGATACAACCCAATTTCGTACTCAGGAACGTTCATGTATTACCATAATTTATTCTTCCTTAACATATATATGCACATGATATATATCTATACCATGATCTGTTCACGTATGTTACCATGTATGTATGCAACTTAACACATTACCATTTGTAATTCTCTTACCCGGAAATGGCAACCGCCGTTACGGCAAATGTAAGCCACATTGAGCCTGCAAATTGTTGGGAAAATGTGGGATACAAATGCTACAAATAAATATACAAAAGTTTATGCCAAAGCAGTTTACATCCACATCATCAGTAGAAATTCTCTTGAACATACGTTTTATCTGTGAACTGTGTACAAAACTGAGTTGTATTAAAATGCAGTATGTATGGTACGACTTTTCCATGATCACTTCTTAATGGTTGAAAATGCACGTTTTACTACTGTAACCCTGAAATATTTTGATTAAATGTTTCTTTTTAAATCTCAGTTTTAAAAAATATGCTGAGCCATCTGAGAAAAAAGATCCGCTAGAAGAATCCCAGTGGGCTGTAGATGAGGTAATGCTACTTTGCTACCTAAGCATGTAAGTAGAAGTCATAGTGGCTTTGTAATATTGTGACTTTCAAGGGGGTAATGCTAGTTACATTAATTTCTCTCCTTACTTTCATAATCTGAACTTGCTAAATGAGACATTGTACATTATGAGAGAAGATGTGGTGTTCAGCTTTCCTCATACACTGTATGCAGCATGAACAAATGTATTCCTAATCTGAACCAAGAGATAGCTGTGCATATGGATGTTGTAGATGGCTCTTACTATGTAGTGAATCCGTCAACTCGGAGAGCAATTTTCAGAGCCATTTATGCTGGTCAAACTGTGCTTTACCTGCAGAAATGGGTTTTTTTAAATTGTCCACGTGTTGCCAAAGGATGTGATGAAAGCAATTTGTATAGAGTTTCCAGAGGAAAGGTCCATAAACTATTATTAGCCACGCAGACTTGGAAAAAGCTACTGCTTATCCCTGGGTGTGATCAAGAAGGCTTGAATCTACTCTTCTGGATCCTTCCAGGTATCTGGGATCTGGATTGGCTATGGTTGGGGGTAGGATGCTGAGCTTGATGATGTCATGACCCAGTATGGCATTTCTTGGGTAGATTTATTATTATTATTAGCATTTGTATGTGCGTAGTGATACTATGCACATACTTTAAATCCACAGTGAGGAGAGGCATATACAGGGCAGGGTTAGAGTGTGGGACTTAACAAGTGTGTAAGTACTTTTATCTGAAAAAAGTACAGTAAAGCCTTCACATCCTTATACATTTTTCATGTTGTGCCGTCTAAACAGACTTTGACAAATGTTTTTTTGAATTTAGGATCCAGCCTACAGCTGAGGCCATTCGCCCCCCCCCCCCCCCCCCCCCCCCCCCCCCCCCCACCACCACAACCTGTACTGAAGATCAAGAGTGGCATGGGGAAAGGAACAGATTCCTCCAGGATCTACCACAACTCTGTTGGATCACGATTTACTAAGGCTGTTTTCCTATTTCATGTCTAAAGGAAAAGAAAACTTAGTAAATTGGGCTCTTAATGTACTGCCACAGGCCACTGGCAGAAATACAAAACCAGTATATTCTTCCCCAACCTAGTCTCTCATTTCCCCACCCTGTCATCACCAGTGCCCTTTACTTATCTCTTCCTCCTTCCCTGTCAGTTCCCCCCCCCCCCCCCCCAAAAAAAAAAAAAACTAGCTATCACTACCCAGGAAGATGTCCTTTTGGCTCTAATAACCTCTTTCACTTCCTTCTTTAACCATGCTGGCTGTCGTTTGCTCTTTCTGCTTTTATTAATACATCTGTGGAATACATCTGTTCTGGGCTTCCAAGATGGTATTTTTAAACAATGAAATATGAAACAAAAAAGTGAGAACCAAGGAGGATATCAAAAAAACTTTGAGTAGTTAAAAAACGACCCGACACGGCCTTGTTTCAGCCCTAAGGCCTGCCTCAGGGGTCTTGACCAATCTCAGATGTTGCAGTGTAATATTACACACTGCGTTGTTGTTTAGGTAGCGATTGGGTTGTTCCAGTTCTTGGAGTGGGCATCATCTTCCTGTGAAGCATATTGGTATTTTGTTCCATTCGGTTGGAGTTGTTGCTGGTATCCCCATTATCCACATTGTTATTGTATAGTAGAAGATCCATGCCCTTAGGTTGGTCATTTTGGGGGGGTTACTTCTGGCTTGGGGGTGTTTGCCTGTGAATATTTGTGTGTTTGGGCTCTGAGGTCCTTGTGTTTGTGTATTGCATAGGGCTGTTTCTTTTTTTTTTTTTTTTTAACCTTGGCTGGGGGTTTGTCGTCATCAGTGAGAATGATCAGATATTATATCTAACTCTTCATTTAGTGCTGTATACTTTAAAACTCCTGAGGTTTCCTGTGACTTTCAGCTTTGCTCTACACTGATGCTATGGTAAACTAGAGTAGTCCTTAACTGCTAGCCTATGAAACTGTAATAGAGACTTTAAATGTTAAACGGTGTGAAGATTTATGAAAGTAGGACCTTTTGGTTTCTTATTCTTAATTGCTTTTTGAATGTCTATAATTGTTCTTGTGTTTTGAACATGTAGATTATTATATAGATCAGTGAGACAAACTCCTGCTTTAATACATTTTGAGCTGTTTTTTAGATAGAATGTGAAAAATGTTCCGTGGTATGAAGATATTTAGAGGGCTCTGTACTTGCACAGAATTGTTGCAGGTACTTTTTCCCCATTTGAAAACTGGTGCAGAATCTGTAGGTAAAAGGTAGCACAGACTTTGCATTTCTGTGACAGTTTGAAAATTGCTGTACTGGGGGTGGGGAGGAGAGTTAAATTTAAATTACATAGTTTTTCCATATATAAAGCCTGTTTTCCTTATCATCCCACCAGACCAATCCAGACACTTGGGTTTGTGCCGTCCTGCAGACAGGTGGAGATTGAAACTACTGAGCTGTGATGTCATCTCTTAAGAACCCTGTGCAACCCTCTGGGCCAGTCAGTCTTTGAGTATCCACCAGGTGGTAGGCCTCCTCAGAAATTTCTGATGGTCTAGTAGGATTTTATTTCCATTTCCTTGGTCAGCCATATTAAAATAAAATAGATACAGGCAACCTAGAAGGGTTTTCTTAGATTTTAGAGATGTAACACTTGGGTGACCTAGGTCCCTCCCCCAACCAATTCTTTTCTTGGGGGTTAGATGTTTCTTGTGCCTTGGACTTTTCACTCGGGAGAATTCCTTGAGTGCCTGAACTTAATTGCTGCTCAGCAGTTTGACTAGCAGTTGTCTGTATCAGTGCCTCTTTGGTTTTTATTTTCCCACCGTGGTTTACCTGGAAAAGAAAAAAAAAGCTCCTCTGGAAAGTTTTTTTTGTTTTTGATTCTGTTGGTTTTCTTTCTCAGACTAGCCTCTGTGCAGAGTCCTGGGTGTGTTTTCACTATGGCAGCACTACAGGATAAAAAGAAGCAAAGGTCAGCTGCCATGGTGGTGGGAAAATGCCATCAGATGAGTTAGCACTCTGGTTCCTATGACTGAGCAGAGCCAGCCATTAATGTGAAGCGGCAGCAGATCCAATTTTGGCAGGAACCGGTACCATGTTTGCAGCATCCACAACAGTTGCTGCCAGAGATGACCCTCCTCAGTTGTCTCCCTCCCTGCTGACAGTGACAGATCCTTCTCTCGCGAGTAGTTCACAGGACTTAACGTTTTGCTCAAAGTTTCTTGCCTGAATTTATTCTCTTGTTGAAGAGGAGTGTGATAGCCGTGTTAGTCCACTCTTAAGGTTATCAATAGAAATCAAACAAAATAAAACATGGAAAAGAAAATAAGATGATACCTTTTTTTATTGGACATAACTTAAGTTAAGGTTAAATTATGTCCAATAAAAAAGATATCATCTTATTTTCTTTTCCATGTTTTATTTTGTTTGATTTCTATTGATTCTCTTGTTGTACAAAGCCTTTAGTTTGGGCAGAGATTTACCCTCTACTACTTTTGCTTTGCCTAATGTCTCTGCTTCTCCTAATGTAGCTGTGGCCAGGACCCAAAATATCCGGGTAGATTACCTCAGCAGGAATTCCATGGATATAGGAGAATGGAGACTAGCAGAGGATTTTTCTTGAAAGTGGTACACCTTTGGGGGTTATCTGGTCATGGCCCTAATCCACCTGGTCGTCCTATTGTCTCTGGCAATGGCTCCGTACTCCAACCTTCTATCACAATATGTGGATTATTTTTTTACGTCCCTATGTTCCACAGATACCACCTTTTGTGAGAGATTCTATCCATGTCATTACTCTTCTAGTAGAGCTTACAGGAGATCTGAGGGAGGTGGTGGAGATGAAAACGGTAACGGAGTTCAAACATGCGTGGGATATGCATAGAGGAATCCTGTGCAGAAGGAATGGATCCTCAGAAGCTTAGCTGAAATTGGGTGGCGGAGCAGTTGGGGGGAAGAGAGTGTGGTGGTTGGGAGGCGAGGATAGGGGAGGGCAGACTTATACGGTCTGTACCAGAGCCGGTGATGGGAGGCGGGACTGGTGGTTGGGAGGCGGGAAATACTGCTGGGCAGACTTATATGGTCTGTGCCCTGAAAAGGACAGGTACAAATTCAAGGTAAGGTATACACATATGAGTTTGTCATGGGCAGACTGGATGGACCATGCAGGTCTTTTTCTGCTGTCATCTACTATGTTACTATGTCGTTTTGGTCACCCTAAACATTGAAGCATTATACATGAACATACCACAGTTGAAATCACTTCTTATAATTGAAAATATATTAAAGAACAGACAAACACATCTGCGCATACCTAACTATCTTATTGAGTACATTTCATACTTTCAATAAAACTCCTGGTGTGAACTGTTTTAGTCCTGTGGACGTTTTGCTTTGACGTCATCTCTGGTGTCACCCTTGCTGTGTTTTGCCTGATGGGCACAGGCCAGAATGCAAAGGTTCCAAACTTTTTCAGTCAGAGAAGGGAATGGAACAGCTGCAGTTGGGTCTTCTCATGGCCACTCCTAGGCAGAGTCATTCGAAGGATAAAAAAAAGCATCAGGGTCTAGTAGTATTGATTGCTCTGAACTGGCCAAGAAAACCCTGTTACAAGGATTTTGATGCATCCAAAGGTAGAGGATCTTCTCTCTCTGGCAAGCAGGAACGTAGGTTAAAGACATGATCATCATGCCAGTCAAGTCTCAGTTTTGTCTTACAGTTTGGCTCAAGAGGGTGAAATTAAAGAAGAAAGGCTATTCAAGTAAGGTGATAGTTATCTTGTTACATTCTAGAAAAAAAGGTCTACCTCATTAGCATACATAAGTGTTTGGTGGATTTTTGAGAACTGGTGTCAAGATGTGTGTTTTTCCTCTGCATTCTTCTTCTGTTCCAGGTGTTTTGGATTTTTTTAATAAGATGGTTTAAACAAGGGGCTGGTGTTCGCCTGATTGAAGGTTCGACCAGCTGCTTTGTGCTGTTTTAGAGGTCTAATGAAAAGAGAGAACATGGCTTTGAATCTGAATGTAGTGTGTTTTTTTTTTTCTGTGGGTTTAAACTATCAATCCTTCACATCTATTGATCCCTCCCTGGGATTTAAACTTTGTCTTGTATATCATAGTTCAGCCTCATTTTGAATCTCTGGATTCCGCAATCTTAAAATATAATACCCTTAAGACAGGAGTCATTCTGCTTTTTGGGCGGAGCACTCCTTTGTTTCCTCTTCATGAAATTTGCAAAGTGGCAACCTGAAATCTGTACATTCTTTTGTCCACCATTACATTTGGATGTTCAAGCTTGAAGTGATGCTGCCCTTGGGGCCAAAGCATTAGCAGCAGAGATTTCAGTGTCCCACTCTCAGGAAGTACTTCTTTGGTAAATCTCAGACATCTGGACTAATCTGATAGGATGATAAGGAAGGCTAAATTTAGTTCTTACTTGCTAATTTTCTTTCCTTAAATCCCTCCAGACCAGTCCAAAACCCACCAGTGGGTCTTAGCATCAGTTTGTTTTCTATCGTCTGAAGGAACACAGATTTTGACTAGTTTGGTATTCCTGTTGGATCATGAATCTGGAGGGCTTTATCCTTTATTAGTGGTTCTCTGTTGAGCAGTTCATTAGCTTCTAAGGGAGTATTATTATTTTAATTGCCTTTGCTCTTCTGCTTTGTTGTGATAAATACTGTCTGGCCAGTAGTTTTCAGTCTCCACCTGCTGGCAAGACAGCACAAACCCCAGTCTGGACTGGTCTAGAAAGGGCTCAAGGAAAGAAAATTAGCAGGTAGGAACTAATTTACCCTTTACATAAAAAGGGTTTTATAAAATTGTTTCTCCGAGGACAAGCAGGCTGCTTGTTCTCACTGATGGGTGACGTCCACGGCAGCCCCTCCAATCGGAAACTTCACTAGCAAAGGCCTTTGCTAGTCCTCGTGCGCTCATGCGCACCGCGCATGCGCGGCCGTCTTCCCGCCCGAACCGGCTCGTGTTCGTCAGTCTTCTTTTGTCCGCGCTCGGTACGGTCGTGTTTTCGCCGTGTTGTGCCCCGCAAAGTCGACCTCGCGCGTTCTCTTCGTGTTAAAAAAAAAAAAACATTCTGTGTGTGGAAAGGGACTCTTCGGTCTCTTTTCCCCCGATATTTCCAGCTTTTTCGCCCCGGTAAGTTTTCTTTCATCGTCTGGGTAGGCCGCTTTTAGGCCTCGGGTCGAAGTTTCTTCCCCTTGTTTTTGTGGTGCCTTTTCCGCCATTTCGACTTTTGATCTCGCCGGCGTGATTTTTCCGCCCATGACATCGAAGTCTCCCAGCAGCTTCAAGAAGTGCACCCAGTGCGCCCGGGTCATCTCGCTCACTGACAGGCACGCGTCGTGTCTTCAGTGCTTGGGGGCTTGGCACCGCCCGCAGGCCTGTAGTCTGTGTTCCCTTTTGCAAAAGCGGACTCAGGTAGCGAGATTGGCCCAGTGGAACGTTTTGTTCTCGGGCTCTTCGTCGACATCGGCACCGGGGGTATTGAGTGCATCGACGTCTTCAGCGTCCAGACCTTCATCCTCGGTCACCAGTGCATCGAGGCATCGGCCCTCTGCATCGGCGCTGAGACATCGGACAGCTGCGTCGACGTCGGTGGTACCGGGACCTCGTCTGCTGATGTCGGACGGTGGTGCTTCGTCTGGAGTGCAGGTGAGGGCTGTCCATTCCCCTGCTGGTGGCGGTGAGCCTTCGGGTGGGTCTCCCCCTACCCTGAGGGCTCCTGCGGTACAGCCCCCCCGAGACCGACCTCCTTCGGCCTCGGCCCCGAGGAAGCGACGGCTGGATTCTACGTCCTCCTCGTCGGTGCCAGGAAGCTCCGGTGACATGCTTCGTTCCAAGAAGTCGAAGAAGCATCGTCATCTGTCTCCTTCCCGTGTCGGCACCGAGAGCTCTGGGTCGCCGAGGGAGTCGGCACCCAGTAGGCATCGGCACCGAGAGGACCGCTCACCCTCTGTTCAGGAGGTGTCGATGCGCTCCACTCTGGACAGCCCGGAACAGCCTCCACGCCCGGAACAGGTTCTGGCGTCGACGCCTGCATCGACCTCCATGCCTTTCTCTGCAGCCGCTCTGAACGAGAGCCTCCGGGCCGTTCTCCCAGAGATTCTGGGAGAGCTGTTGCGCCCTACCCCTCCGGTACCGGCGGTGCTTGCGCCGCCGGTACCGTCGAGCGTGGCGCCGGCTGGTCCATCGCCCGGGGTGAGGTCTCCGGCGTCGGTGCCGCGTGCGGTACCGGCTGCCGTCGCCTCCCAGGAGGGCTCCCCGACTACGTCGGCGGAGGGAGCTTCGCCGATGCGGGCGAGGGAGTCTACCTCTCGATGCCCCCATCGTCGACGTGGCTCCACAGAGTCGAGTCGGGCACGGTTGCAGACACAGGTCCTTGAACTTGTGTCTGACACCGAGGGTGAGGCCTCGTGGGAAGAGGAAGAAGACACCAGATATTTCTCTGACGAGGAGTCTGAGGGTCTTCCTTCCGATCCCACTCCCTCTCCTGAGAGACAGCTTTCTCCCCCCGAGAGTCTGTCTTTCGCTTCCTTTGTCCGGGAGATGTCTACGGCCATCCCCTTCCCGGTGGTTGTGGAGGACGAGCCCAGGGCTGAAATGTTTGAGCTCCTGGACTATCCTTCTCCACCTAAGGAAGCGTCCACTGTACCCATGCACCATGTCCTAAAAAAGACATTGCTGGCGAACTGGACCAAGCCTCTAACTAATCCCCACATTCCCAAGAAGATCGAGTCCCAGTACCGGATCCATGGGGACCCAGAGCTGATGCGCACACAGTTGCCTCATGACTCTGGAGTTGTGGATTTGGCCCTAAAGAAGGCTAAGAGTTCTAGGGAGCATGCTTCGGCGCCCCTGGGCAAGGACTCTAGAACCTTAGACTCCTTTGGGAGGAAGGCCTACCATTCTTCTATGCTCGTGGCCAAAATTCAGTCCTACCAGCTCTACACGAGCATACACATGCGGAACAATGTGCGGCAGTTGGCGGGCTTGGTGGATGCGCTCCCCCCTGAGCAAGCCAAGCCTTTTCAGGAGGTGGTCAGGCAGCTGAAGGCGTGCAGAAAATTCCTGGCCAGAGGAGTGTATGACACCTTTGATGTTGCGTCCAGGGCCGCTGCTCAAGGTGTGGTGATGCGCAGACTCTCATGGCTGTGTGCCTCCGACCTGGAGAATAGAATCCAGCAGCGGATTGCGGACTCGCCTTGCCGTGCGGATAATATTTTTGGAGAGAAAGTCGAACAGGTGGTAGAGCAGCTCCACCAGTGGGACACCGCATTCGACAAGTTCTCCCGCCGGCAGCCTTCAGCATCTACCTCTACAGGTAGAAGATTTTTCGGGGGAAGGAAGACTGTTCCCTACTCTTCTGGCAAGCATAGGTACAATCCTCCTTCTCGACAGCCTGCGGCCCAGGCTAAGCCCCAGCGCACTCGCTCTCGTCAGCAGCGTGCGCCTCAGCAAGGCCCATCGGCTCCCAAGCAAAAGCAAGGGACGAGCTTTTGACTGGCTCCAGCAGAGCATAGCCGACATCCAAGTATCAGTGCCGGGCGACCTACCAGTCG
Source organism: Microcaecilia unicolor (assembly GCF_901765095.1). Taxonomy (NCBI): domain Eukaryota; kingdom Metazoa; phylum Chordata; class Amphibia; order Gymnophiona; family Siphonopidae; genus Microcaecilia; species Microcaecilia unicolor. Next base: position 211,900,193 of record NC_044039.1, on the reverse strand, counting down.
GGGGGGAGGTTAAAAGCTTTTCACCAAAGGTGGCCTTTCATAACCTCCGATCAGTGGGTTCTTCAAATAGTCCGGCACGGGTACACCCTCAATTTGGCTTCAAAACCTCCAAATTGTCCACCGGGAGCTCAATCCTACAGCTTCCAGCACAAGCAGGTACTTGCAGAGGAACTCTCCGCCCTTCTCAGCGCCAATGCGGTCGAGCCCGTGCCATCCGGGCAAGAAGGGCTGGGATTCTATTCCAGGTACTTCCTTGTGGAAAAGAAAACAGGGGGGATGCGTCCCATCCTAGACCTAAGGGCCCTGAACAAATATCTGGTCAAAGAAAAGTTCAGGATGCTTTCCCTGGGCACCCTTCTACCCATGATTCAGCAAAACGATTGGCTATGCTCTCTGGACTTGAAGGACGCCTATACGCACATCCTGATACTGCCAGCTCACAGACAGTATCTGCGATTTCAGCTGGGCACACGTCACTTCCAGTACTGTGTGCTACCCTTTGGGCTCGCCTCTGCGCCCAGGGTGTTCACAAAGTGCTTGGCTGTAGTAGCAGCGGCACTTCGCAGGCTGGGGGTGCACGTGTTCCCATATCTCGACGATTGGCTGGTGAAGAACACATCCGAGGCAGGAGCCCTGCAGTCCATGCAGATGACTATTCGCCTCCTGGAGCTACTGGGGTGTGTGATAAATTATCCAAAGTCCCATCTTCTCCCAGTGCAGAAACTCGAATTCATAGGAGCTCTGCTGGATTCTCGGACGGCTCGCACCTATCTCCCAGAGGCGAGAGCCAACAACTTGTTGTCCCTCGTCTCACGGGTGCGAGCGTCACAGCAGATCACAGCTCGGCAGATGTTGAGATTGCTGGGCCACATGGCCTCCACAGTTCATGTGACTCCCATGGCCCGCCTTCACATGAGATCTGCCCAATGGACCCTAGCTTCCCAGTGGTTTCAGGCTGCTGGGGATCTAGAAGACGTGATCCACCTGTCTACGAGTTTTCTCAAATCCCTGTATTGGTGGACGATTTGGTCCAATTTGACTCTGGGACGTCCTTTCCAAATTCCTCAGCCACAAAAAGTGCTGACCACAGATGCGTCTCTCCTGGGGTGGGGAGCTCATGTCGAGGGGCTTCACACCCAAGGAAGCTGGTCCCTCAAGGAACGCGATCTGCAGATCAATCTTCTGGAGTTACGAGCGATCTGGAACGCTCTGAAGGCTTTCAGAGATCGGCTGTCCCACCAAATTTTCCAAATTCAGACAGACAACCAAGTTGCCATGTATTACGTCAACAAGCAGGGGGGCACCGGATCTCGCCCCCTGTGTCAGGAAGCCGTCAGCATGTGGCTCTGGGCTCGCCGTCATGGCATGGTGCTCCAAGCCACATATCTGGCAGGCGTAAACAACAGTCTGGCCGACAGGTTGAGCAGGATTATGCAACCTCACGAATGGTCGCTCAATTCCTGAGTGGTGCGCCAGATCTTCCAAGCGTGGGGCACCCCCTTGGTAGATCTCTTCGCATCTCGAGCCAACCACAAAGTCCCTCAGTTCTGTTCCAGGCTTCAGGCCCATGGCAGACTGGCATCGGATGCCTTCCTCCTGGACTGGGGGGAGGGTCTGCTGTATGCTTATCCTCCCATACCTCTGGTGGGGAAGACTTTGTTGAAACTCAAGCAAGACCGAGGCACCATGATTCTGATTGCTCCTTTTTGGCCGCGTCAGATCTGGTTCCCTCTTCTTCTGGAGTTGTCCTCCGAAGAACCGTGGAGATTGGAGTGTTTTCCGACCCTCATCACGCAGGACGAAGGGGCGCTTCTGCATCCCAACCTCCGGTCCCTGGCTCTCACGGCCTGGATGTTGAGAGCGTAGACTTTGCCTCTTTGGGTCTGTCAGAGGGTGTCTCCCGTATCTTGCTTGCTTCCAGGAAAGATTCCACTAAGAGGAGTTACTTCTTTCTGTGGAGGAGGTTTGCCGTCTGGTGTGACAGCAAGGCCCTAGATCCTCGCTCTTGTCCTACACAGACCCTGCTTGAATACCTTCTGCACTTGTCTGAGTCTGGTCTCAAGACCAACTCTGTAAGGGTTCACCTTAGTGCAATCAGTGCATAACATTACCGTGTGGAAGGTAAGCCGATCTCAGGACAGCCTTTAGTTGTTTGCTTCATGAGAGGTTTTCTTTTGTCAAAGCCCCCTGTCAAGCCTCCTACAGTGTCATGGGATCTCAATGTCGTTCTCACCCAGCTGATGAAACCTCCTTTTGAGCCACTGAATTCCTGCCATCTGAAGTACTTGACCTGGAAGGTCATTTTCTTGGTGGCAGTTACCTCAGCTCGTAGAGTCAGTGAGCTTCAGGCCCTGGTAGCCCAGGCCCCTTACACCAAATTTCATCATAACAGAGTAGTCCTCCGCACTCACCCTAAGTTCTTGCCAAAGGTTGTGTCGGAGTTCCATCTGAACCAGTCAGTTGTCTTGCCAACATTCTTTCCCCGTCCTCATTCCTGCCCTGCTGAACGTCAGCTGCACACATTGGACTGCAAGAGAGCATTGGCCTTCTACCTGGAGCGGACACAGCCCAACAGACAGTCCGCCCAATTGTTTGTTTCTTTTGATCCCAATAGGAGGGGAGTGGCTGTGGGGAAACGCACCATTTCCAATTGGCTAGCAGATTGCATTTCCTTCACTTACGCCCAGGCTGGGCTGGCTCTTGAGGGTCATGTCACGGCTCATAATGTTAGAGCCATGGCAGCGTCGGTAGCCCACTTGAAGTCAGCCTCTATTGAAGAAATTTGCAAAGCTGCGACGTGGTCATCTGTCCACACATTCACATCTCATTACTGCCTGCAGCAGGATACCCGACGCGACAGTCGGTTCGGGCAGTCAGTTCTTCAGAACCTGTTCGGGCTTTAGGATCCAACTCCACCCCCCGAGGGCCCTGCTTGTTCTGTTCCAGGCTGCACTCTCAGTTAGTTGGTAAATTTTTTAGGTCAATCTCAGTTATGTCCTCGCCGTTGCGAGGCCCAATTGACCTTGGTTGTTGTTTTGAGTGAGCCTGGGGGCTAGGGATACCCCATCAGTGAGAACAAGCAGCCTGCTTGTCCTCGGAGAAAGCGAATGCTACATACCTGTAGAAGGTATTCTCCGAGGACAGCAGGCTGATTGTTCTCACAAACCCGCCCGCCTCCCCTTTGGAGTTGTGTCTTCCCTTGCTTTGTTTGCTACTTATGGGACTGACGAACACGAGCCGGTTCGGGCGGGAAGACGGCCGCGCATGCGCGGTGCGCATGAGCGCGCAAGGACTAGCAAAGGCCTTTGCTAGTGAAGTTTCCGATTGAAGGGGCTGCCGTGGACGTCACCCATCAGTGAGAACAATCAGCCTGCTGTCCTCGGAGAATACCTTCTACAGGTATGTAGCATTCGCTGTGACCACATATGTAAATTTTTAAAAAATATATGCATCTACTTTTTTTGCAATCTGTGTAGAAAACTCCTTAGTGCATTTCATTAAGCAGGCCCCTTAATGAGATAAGATGAGATAAAACAAATTACATTGCAGATCTTTTACGCTGACTACTTTTCACCACTGTTTGTGCTTTTCTTCTCTGGAGAACTGGTGGTTCAACACATTGTATATGTGTTATAGGATGAACATTCTGAGATGTCACTGACTGCAGAGGACATAGAACAAAGGATGGTTTCTTTCCAAGATGCAGAAAATCTACCAGGGTGGAGCAAGCTAGTTGATCATCCATTTTCTTTGTCAAGGTACGTAATAACCCACATCAGAAGTCACTTCCCAGATACTGATTTGGATTGTAGAGTTAATTACTTGCCTTTGCAAATCTAAGCTTAAGACAAGTTATGTTTCTGCTACAGTAAAGTTTTTGTACCTGAAGCAGTACGGGGTGAAGTGACTTGCCTGAGGTCATAAGAAGCATCAGTGAGAAATGCAGGATTTCAACTCTAGTTTTTCTGGTTACATTAGAAGGTAAGAATAGCCATACTGGGTTAGATCAGTGGTCCATCTAGCCCAGTATCCTGCTTCCAGCAGTGGTCAATCCAAGTCACAAGTACCTGGCAGAAGCCCAATTAGTAGCACCATTCCATGCTATCAATCACAGAGCAAGCAGTGGCTTTCCCCATGTCCATCTCAATAACAGACTGTGGACTTTTCATCCAGGAACTTATCCAAACCTTTTTTTTAAACCCAGATATGTTAATCGCCATTACCACATTCTCTGGCAACGAGTTCCAGAGCTTAATTATTCTTTGAGTGAAAATATTTCCTTCTATTTGTTTTAAAAGTATTTCCATGCAATTTCATTGAGTGTCCCCTGGTCTTTGTAGTTTTTGAGTAAGTGAAAAATCAATTCAGTTTTACACCTCTCAGGATTTTGTAGACCTCAATCATATCCACCCTCAGCTGTCTGTTTTCCAAGCTGAAGAGCCCTAACCTCTTAACCTTTCCTCATATGGGAGCAGTTCCATCTCCTCTATCATTTTGGTCGCTCTTTGAACGTTTTCTAAATCCGCTATATCTTTTTTGAAATACGGCAACCAGAATTGAACACAATACTCAAGGTGAGGTTGCACCATGGAGTGAGACAGAGGCATTATACTATTTTTGCTCTTATTTTGCATCTCTCTTCTAATAATTCATAGCATCCTGTTTGCTTTTTTGGCCACCGCCTCACACTGGGCAGAAGATTTCAGTGTATTGTCTACAAAGACACCTAGGTCTTTTCCTTGAGTGCTGACTCCTAAAGTGGACCCTAGCATCAGATAACTATGATTTGGACTATTCTTCCCAATGTGCATCACTTTGCATTTGTCTACATTAAATTTAATCTGCCATTTGTGTGCCCAGTCTTTCAGTTTCCTAAAGTTTTCCTGCAATTTTTCACTATCCGCATGCATTTTGAGAACTTTGAATAGTTTCGTTTCTTCTGCAAATTTAATGACCACACTCGTTGTTCCGATTTCCAGATCATTTGTAAATATGTTAAATAGCACCAGTCCCAGTACAGATCCCTGCAGCACTCCACTATTCACCCCACCTCCATTGAGAAAAATGGCCATTTAACCTTACCCTCTCTTTTCTGTCCAGTAACCAATTCTTAATCCACAGAAGGTCATTGCCTCCTATCCCATGACTCTTTCATTTTCACAGGAGTCTCTCATGAGATGCTTTGTCAAAAGCTTTCTGAAAATCTAGATACACTACATCAACCGGCTCACCTTTATCGACATTCACACATGCAAAGAAATGAAACAAATTGGTGAGGCAAGACATTCCATGGCTGAATGGAAACAGTACAAAGCAGATCGTTGATAAACTGAGATGTATTTAATTAATATAACAGAAATAAAATATGTATACAAAAACTCATATACATGTACATATCATAGCCCGACACAGGCCGTGTTTCGCCCAGTAGGGCGAAACACGGCCTGTGTCGGGCTATGATATGTACATGTATATGAGTTTTTGTATACATATTTTATTTCTGTTATATTAATTAAATACATCTCAGTTTATCAACGATCTGCTTTGTACTGTTTCCACTTTGGAGTTTGCAGATCGTCTGCCCCTTTGTTTTCTTGGACCATTCCATGGCTGAATCCATGTTGATTCTGTCCCATTCAACCATGTTTCCCTGTGTGTTCAGTGATTTTATTCTTTATAACAATTTCCACTATTGTGCATGGCACTGATGTCAGGCTTACAGTCTGTAATTTTCCGGATCACCCATCGATCCCTTTTTAAAAATAGGTGTTACAGTGGTCCAGTCTCCAATCTTCAAATGTTATGAACAATTTTAACGACAGGTTACAGATCACTAACAGCATATCTGCAATTTCATATCTGAGTTATTTCTGTATCCTGGGATATATACCATCCAGTTCTGGTGATTTATCACTCTTTAACTTGTCAGTTTGACTCTACTACTACTACTACTTATCATTTCTATAGCGCTACTAGACTCAGTACATCTTTCAAGTTCACCAAGATTTCTTTCAGTTCCTCCACATTGTCACCCCTGACAGGTAGATAGATCTCTTACATCTTCCGTAAAGACTGAAGCAAAGAATTTATTCAATCTCTCCTCTATAGTTCTCAGCTTGCTGCTCTTAACTACTGGGTTATTCCTCTACTTATGCATATGAGCAATGCTTCAGTTGGTTCAAACGCCATTTTATAACACGCAAAGAAAATACTAGCAATATATGGTCAATTTTTTCCATTGTACTTTGGGGCACAGAAAAAGAGAGCAGTAGGGATTTCATTGTTCACAGCTTCTTTTACTCATGGTCAACAGAGGATATGTGCCAAAGGAGCAGCCAGCTGCCCGCTTTAGGCAGAACTTGCATTAGATCTTTTTACTGAAAATGAATTTACACTTCTGGAAATATATTAGAACCTCATTGTGCACAGCAAAAAAAAAAAAACAAATCACTTAGTGTGAAGTATTTTGCATAAACATCCCAGAATTACAGCTCAATCAGTCCCATTCTGTTCAATGTGTGTTATTCCTCCTGAAGAAGAAAACGAAACAAGGGAGAACCCTTGTTGAGTATTATAGACCCTGTGGTGCAGCGTTTGGATATTAAACAGAATGGGACTGATTAAACCATAATTCTGGAATGTTTATGTGAAATACTTAACTCTAAGTTAAGTGATTCAGTTTTTTTTCTGTGCACAGTAAGGTTCTAATATATTTATATTTTTCAGTTATAAATGAACAATGATAGTGAAATGACTGCAATATTTTGAGAGTTTAATAGGTTGTTTTTTTTTTTTTTTTTTTTTTTGCAACTTTTTTCTCCAATTTGGGAATTGTTTTCACTGTTGCTTTTTTGGTGCTTGAATCGGAAACCAGTGATAAGAGCCACTGTGAATGGTCAAGACCTTCTATGGCAGTTGATGTTTCATTTGTTTAAAATTGATACTCAGACGGCAGTCTTTTCCTTCAGTGTTCAGAACAAAATATTTCTTTTTTTGGATTTTATTAGATATTTGATGTAATTTAAAAGTAATTCTGTGTGTCTTATCTCTTTCACGGAGAGAGTGGTGGATGCTTGGAATGCCCTCCCGCGGGAGGTGGTGGAAATGAAAACGGTAACAGAATTCAAACACGCGTGGGATAAACATAAAGGAATCCTGTTCAGAAGGAATGGATCCTAAGGAGCTTAGCCAAGATTGGGTGGCAGAGCCGGTGGCAGGAGGCGGGGATAGTGCTGGGCAGACTTATACGGTCTGTGCCAGAGCTGATGGTGGGAGGCGGGGCTGGTGGTTGGAAAGCGGGGATAGTGCTGGGCAGACTTATACGGTCTGTGCCCTGAAGAGGACAGGTACAAATCAAGGTAGGGTATATACAAAAAGTAGCACATATGAGTTTATCTTGTTGGGCAGACTGGATGGACCATGCAGGTCTTTTTCTGCCGTCATTTACTATGTTACTATGTATGGTTGCATATGCTGTATGTAAAATTGTGCATTTAGTAAGGTAAATATAATGCAACTAGACCATCCTTTCCTGTCTGCTATTCTTCAGAGTTTTATATACATAAATAAACAGTATACTAGCTCTAACGATAGCCTCAGGCCTGTATATTTTCCATTCTTATATCTCTATTGCCCTGTGGCCTGCAAGAGTAGAATTAGCTTGAAAGCAATAAATAATTACACAGGAAGATCTGTATGTATATTTATGAATACTATTAATGTTGCCTAATTTATCTTTTTTTCTTAATTGCTTAGAGTTTCTTCCTCTAATAGCGTGAAATCACCTTCTCCTGTAATGAGAAAGGTCAAAACTGAGTAGGTATCTTTTTACATTTTTTTGCCACCTAAATGAAACATGAGAATTGTTAATTCAATGTTGCCTCTCTCATTTTTTTATCATGATATATGTGTACTTGAACTAAAATAAAAATGCTACTACTGCCAATTGGTGAATGTTTAGAGGTGCATGGGACAACAAGACACAATAGCAGAAAAAGGTTTAGTTCCAAGGGCTAAATTAAGAATCCCGCATGCTCACTGCAAAAGACACATTCACTAAGTTATTTCAGTAACAGGCAAAGAAAGACTGCGTGTATGCACAGCCAACAAAAAATTCCACAAATTTATGGGAAGTGTAGTTGATTATGTAAAAAGGCAATGTGCAAAGGAACACAAAAGTATATCTTGAAACCTTCCATATATGGAGATTATAGCATGACTAGGAGCGTAGCTGACATTGAGCGAGTTCAGCAAAAAGCCCAAAGCCTCCAAATGGTAAGAATCACCTGCTGCCCTCTGCTCTCCATCCCCGTTGTATGGAATCTGTCTCCCTTCATCGACTCCCCTCCCGCACCTTTCAGTGTCCAGTATCTCTACCCCCCACCCCCACCCTATGAGTCTAGCATCATCTTGTAGGCCCCCTATCCAAAATTGCAGTAGGTGGCCTATAAAGACAGCACTGAGATCAAGCTGCTTCTGACTGGCACTGCTAAGGCCTTTCCACTGCCACGTTTGCCCACAGGAAGTTGCAGAGGAAAGGCCCTGGCGGGGCTGGCCAGAAGCAGCCTGTTCTCAGCACTGCCTCTGCTGGCCATCCAATGTGACTTTGAAGGACTATTGAGGTGGGGGAGAGTGAGAAACCAGATCTACATTGGGGAGGGGTGGGGGGAACAGAGAGATGCTGTGCCTGCATGAAGGTGGGGGGAGCAAGAAGAAGAGAAGTTCTGGACCAGGGAGGAAGAGGATGGGAGAGAGAGACCCAGATTCCTGGTGTAGGGGGTACAGGAAGAAAGGAAAAGATAGGAGAGAACCTGGATATGGGGAGGAACAGAGGCACAGAGAAGAGATTCTGGGCATGGCGAGAGCATACAAGGTCAGGGACATATTGGGGAAACGCTGTAAAAGATGGTTAAGGAATGTAGAGGGAAGATGGATGGTGGACATAGAAGACATGTCAAAAGAACAGGAGACCCTGGAAAGAGAGTTAAGAAAAAAATCAGAAAAGCAGAACAGGGATGCTGGGACCAAAGCAATGCTGAGGAAACAAAGGTAGAAAAAGGTTGGGGTTTTTTATTTTAATGTATTCATTGTAATTGGTCAGCTTTGGGAAATGTTCATCTCTGCTATCTTGTATTTTCAGTTCTGTTCCTATTACTATGGCAGGTTTTCTATATGCTACTAGACATATGCAGCACTGTACACTGGACATGAAGAGACAGTCCCTGGCTTTACAAAGCTTACAATCTAATTAGGACAGACAAACAGGAAAGATAAGGGAATTACTAAGGTGGGAATGACAAAACATGGGTACTGAACAAGTGAGTACGGGTTAGGAGTTAAAAGCAGCATCAAAAATGTGGGCTTTTAGCCTAGATTTGAAGATGGCCGGAGATGGAGCTTGACCTACCGGCTCAGGAAGTCTATTCCAGGCATATGGTGCAGCAAGATAAAAGGAACGGAAATCCCGGGGAGGAGTATAGGGAGAGGTAAGAGTGCAGATGTACTGAGGAGCTGCAGAGTGAATGCACTTGTAAGTCAATAAGAGGAGTGTGAACTGTATGCGGAAATGGATAGGAAGCCAATGAAGTGACTTGAGGAGGGGGCTAATATGAGCATAGTGACACTGGCGGAATATAAGTCGTGCAGCAGAAGTTTGAATGGATTGAAGGGGAGAGAGATGGCTTAGTGGGGGATGTGTGAGAAGCAAGTTGCAATAGTCTAAGCAAGAGGTGATAAGAATGTGAATAAGGTTTCTGGTAGTGTGCTCAGAAAGGAAAAGACAAATTTTGGTGATTTATATAGAGAATTAAACGACAGGTTTTAGCAGTCTGTTCAATATATGCAGGAAAGGAGAGAGAGGAGTCTATGATGATCCCAAAGTTACAAGCTGATGAGATAGGGAGGATGAGAGTATTATCCACAGAGATAGAGAATGGAGGAAGAGGAGAGGTTGGTTTAGGGGGAAAATAAGAAGCTCAGTCTTGGTCATGTTTAGTTTCAGATGGCGGTGAGACATCCAGGCAGCAATGTCAGACAGGCAGGCGGGGAGGGTGGTGTGGGTAGCGTTACCATGCCTCAGCCCATAGTGTAGAGGGCCCATGCTGTGAGCTGAGGTATGTAATATGCTGCCCAAGCAATCAGTATCTGTCCTGTGAGGTATATTCAGGGTAGATGTTGGCTATACCTCCTTGCACGTACCACACAGGCTTTGCACTTTTTGTTCAGTTTTGCACAGAACTGGGCAGTGGAGGAGTGGCCTAGTGGTTAGGGTGGTGGACTTTGGTCCTGGGGAACTGAGGAACTGAGTTCGATTCCCGGCACAGGCAGCTCCTTGTGACTCTGGGCAAGTCACTTAACCCTCCATTGCCTGCCGCATTGAGCCTGCCATGAGTGGGAAAAAGCGCGGGGTACAAATGTAACAAAAATAAATAAATAAATAACTCATGGTAAGTGCAAAAACTTTCCACCCTCTAGTAAACATGCTCCTTAGTTTGTACATGCGACAATGAATCACAAGCAGCATCAATGGAATTTGAATTGAACTTCCCTAGTTTTCAACGTACTGCTGTGACATTAGGCAACAACTCTTTTTAAAGTTATGTTGACATTTTCTGCATTTAGTCTTGATTGCATAGCCTGGCTGAAAATCTCCATACACTTATGCCGATAAGTTACCAGTAAAACTTTGTGTTATCTGTCCCACACTATTTACCTCATTATATATACTGAATAATACTCAGTATACCTGAATGTAATTCACCATGAGCTACTACTGAAAAAGGTGTGAGCAAAATCCAATTAGTCCTGATGTGTTCTCTCCATAGCTCAGGCTTCATTCTCCTAAGGCTGGAATGTTCCTGGCTTGTCCAGCCTCTGGAGAGAAATGAACTTGCTCTCTTGTGGAAGCATCTGCCAGCCAGCCAAAGAGCACTGTTAGAGGTAGATTTATTTTTTCTCTCTCTCTCTTCACCTGGCTGGTAGAACACAGTGCTGATACACAGGAAGGAGTAAACATGGTAGGGTGGGGAGGGGGGGAGCAAACAGGGCAGATACTACACACTTTCCTGTGATAGAAGTGACAAGGAAACCTGACTGGAGAAGACAAAAATAAGAGCAAATAATTGAGTTTAGCTTTTCTGTTGTCCCCTTCAGAGAGGAGGAGCTGCTATATTTGGAGTTTGTCGCACAGATCACCAATGAAATCCTGACACTTGGATTATTTTCTAGCAGGTTGGATATTATTTTACGTTTTTAGCATCTTACAGCGACTTAGAAATTCCAGTGAAAAATTTGCAACTCGTATCTACTTTTTAAATTTAATTTTATCATTTATATTCTTTAGTATTTATCTGTTTGAGGTAGATCACATAATGCAAAATAAACAATAGTGCTACTGCTGATTGATTACACCCAGTACACCACATTTATGGCATTCTGTAGAAAAATTTTATTTGCTTAGCTTTAGCTTATGTTTTTTTTTTGCAGTTGTAGATCAAGGCAAGTTGCTTTAAAGTACAACAAAAATTCCCTGCTCTCAGAGTTTACAGTCTAAGGGGTCCTTTTACTAAGCTACAGCAAAAAGTGGACTTAGCAAACCCTTGCATGGGTTTTCCCATGCACTAATGCCATTTATACTGCATGTGTAAAATGGCGAATCAAACATATAAATTGCGAGTGACCGTACTCACCCGCAAATGCACAGTAGAGACTTTCCCTCTCTGTCCCGCCCCCGCGTCAATACGTGATGACGGGGCGGGACAGAGAGGGAAACTGCGCGAAGGGGAGGGAGGGAGGGACACCGCCGAGGTCGCTACCGCTCCCCCCCCCCCAATCGGAGTCACCGCCGCCGCCCCCCTCCACCCGGCCCAGGCCCTCTCTTCGTAATTCAACTTACAGCGCCGAAAACGCAGCAGGCAGATCAGCTGAGCTGCCGTCGGCCTTCCCTGCCTCTGTCCCGCCCTCGCCGACGTTATGTCACACGAGGGCGGGACACAGGCAGAGAAGGAAGGCCAATGGCAGCTCAGCTTATCTGCCTGCTGCGGTTTGGGCGCTGTAAGTTGAATCGCGAAGAGAGGGCCCAGGCCGGCGACTCCGGGGGGGGGGGGGGGGGGGAGCGGTAGCGGTGGCGACCTGGCGAAGAGGGTAGCTGGAAATCTCGCCCATTTTAATGGGCATAACGGCTAGTTTTTTATATTAATGGCCATGCGCTATTGTCGTCATTAGTACACAGCCGCTAAAAAAATTACCATGAGCACTTACCACCATCTATTTTGTAGGTAGGAAGGGCTCACACAGTAATCCTGCACTAACCAGTTAATGTGTGCTAATGTGGGTGTGCTGTTTAGGGCAGAAACACCCATTCTCCGTGCCTCCCCCCCCCCCCCCCCCCCCCACCACCACCAACATGCCCCCTTCCAAAGAAAATACAAATATTTTTTAGAACCCAGATTAGCACATGCTACTTTGGCAGTTACCACAAGACACCTGAGTTCATCTTGCGGTACACCATTTTAAGCTGCGTTAGGCACATGTTTGCGCCTAATGCATTTTAGTATAAGGGCCCCTAAGTTTGTACTTGTGGCAGTGGAGGTTAAAGTGACAATCTGAAGGAGCTGAAACAAATTTCAATGAAACTGGAAGATACAATAAGGCAAATTGAAAAACTGAAGAGTAGTAAATCTCTGGACCAGAAGGTATACACCTCAGATTACTAAAAGAACTCAAAAGTGGACTTGTAGACCTACTGTTACTAATATTTTTAACCTATCATTAAAAATCATCTTTGTACCTGAAGATTGGAGGGGTGGCCAATGTAATGCCTATTTCTAAAAAGGACTTTGTGGTGATCCTGGAACCTACAGGTCCGTGAGCCTGATTTTGGTGCCAGGCAAAGTGGTAGAAACTATCCTATATAATAATTCTCACCTCCAACGTTCTATGCTTGGGACCGTGGCTCCCTGGCTGCAAGTGGTCTGCGAGGCAGACACGCACGGACGTTACTGACGTCAACACAGCGGTTTCCCTACTCCTCCTACTGCCTCGGAATCAGCTGTCACCCCCCCCCCCCCGTGCTATGGCCCCCTCGAAACCTACCCCCTCCCGCGAACCTGTCGATCCCCCCCCCCCCCCCGGAACGCCGAAAACCGCACCCCCCCTCCCGCCGCTGTTGTGCACTACCTTCGGGTGGGTTCCTCAATCATCTTCTTAGAAAGTTTAACTCCGTGCGTCTGACGTCAGACGCACGCATAGGAACTTCCAGACAAGATGATTGAAGAACCTACGGGAAGGGAAGAACAACACTTCAGCTGTAAGCACAGGTAGCACAACAACGGTGGCGGCAGTTTTCGCTGGCACGGGGGGGGGGGGGAACGACAGGTTCGCAGAAGGGGGGGGTTCGAGGGGGCCGTACCACGGGGGGGGGGGGGGGGGGAATTGCCTGCCTAAGGCCCGTTTCCTTGCCTACAGAAACGGGCCTTTTTTTACTAGTTAGAAATAAAATTACTCAACATATAAATAATCATGGTTGAATGGGACAAAACCAATGTGGATTTAGCCAAGAGAAGTGTTACCTTACCAGCCTGCTACATTTCTTAAAAGTGTAAATAAACATGTGGATAAATGTGAACCAGTTGATGTAATGTATCTGGATTTTGAAAAGCATTTGACAAAGTACCTCATGAGAGCTCCAGAGAAAATTAAAAAGTTGTGGGATAGGAAGCAATGTCCTGTTATGGATTGAGAACAGGTTAGAAATTTTAAAAATAAAAAAAGGAGATTAATGCTAAATGGTCAATTTTCTCCATCAAGAAAGGTGAATAGTGGAGTGCCCCAGTGATCTGTACTGGTATGACCTGGATGTGGGAACAAATAAGGTGATCAGATTTGCAGATGAGACACAATTATTAAAAGTTGTTAAATCACAAACGACTTATGAGAAATTGTAGGAGAACCTTGCAAGACTTGGAGACTGGACATCCAAATTGCAGATGAAATATATTCTCCGAGGACAAACAAGCCAATGGTATTCTCACAGTTAAGTAACATCATCTGACAGAGCCTGGTGTGGATGCTGACAAGAAGTTTCTAGTAGCGTCTCACCTTGCATGCGCTGGTGCCTTCCCGTCCGAAGCACTAGTGCGGGTCCCTCAATTTTCATTTTTCCACGGAACAGGGAGGACACGCCTTAATAGCCTCCCCTCAGTGCTTGTGGGTATTTTTCCCTCATTCTGTCATTTTTGTCTTTAATTTCACTTTTTATTATTTTTCCTTCAGGCTTTCTTTCTTTTCACAACTTGATAGGTCCACTTAGACCTGAGTACTGATCTTGATTTGGGCTCTGCCCCTTCTCGTATTCCACAATTGAGGAATTTAATTTGGCTGTGATTCTTTTCTCAGTGTCCAAGAAGACCCCCAGTGGCTTCAAACAGTGTGCCCATTTTAATCAGGTGATTTTGGAACAGACTCGCACTGTTTGTGCATCGGGTGCCTTGGACCCAACCGTGACCTTAACTCTTGGTCTCTCTGTTTAAAAATGCAGCTGAGGATGCAGAGGATCTAGCAGGGGAGGCTTTTTGGCTCCTCAAGGCTGATACGTCAGCACCGGAAGCATCGATCTCGATGGCTGTTAAGACATCAACAACCTCTGAGAGTGCACCGACATCACGGAGGTTGCCACCTCACTCGACATTGGGCGCCAAAAGTAGGACCCAGGACCAGTCAGCATCGGACCCGACTCAGAGAGCACATATGGGTTTGATGTTGTCTTCATCGACACTGAAGGACCACAATGCTGAGCATCAGGGGAAGCCCAAGAAGCAAAAGCATCAGTCCTCTTCGACACACGGTGTCAGGAGCTCCAGGGCATTGGCATCGCAAGTACCCAAGAAGCACTGGCATCGGGAGGAGTTCTCCCCCTCTTTGGTAGAGGTGCACAAGTCTCAAAGCAGCCAGGTTCCCTCGTCCGGTTCGGCACCGACATCTTCTCAGGCTGCCTCTGTCTCAGTTCCCCTGACTTTGCCAATGCCTTCCTTCAATATGTGGTACCAAACCTTACTCAGGGAGTCACTGGCGTAAATACTGCAGTTGCAATCCTCTCAGGCATCGAGGGCGCTTGTGCTAGCTGCGGATCAGCCTCACATTCTTCCTGAAGCTCCATCCATGCTTTTGGAGAGATCCTCGACATTGGTGCCTGAAAGGATATCGACGTCAACATCGACCCATGCAGTACTGCTCTCGACGTTGGGGGAGGAAGCTTCCCCAGAGACTGAGGGTAGGACGTCTGTGCTCTTCAGGACATTGATGTGGTTCCACTGAGCTGGGGCAGGCACAGACTCGCTCAAATCGGACTGGAGTCTGATTGGGACCGCTCATGGGACTCAGAAGAACACCCTTATTACTTCTCGGAGTGATCGTCTTATGGGGTCCCTTCTGATCCCTCTCCACCTCAAAAGAGATGGAAATCTCCACCTGAGCATCTCTCTTTCACCAGTTTCATCAAGAAGATAGCTTTGGCCATCCCATTTAAGTTAGAGATAGAGGAGGAGCCCAGGGCAGTGATGTGAACTGTTTTGAAATACGAGTCGCCTCCTAAGGAAGGGGTAACAGTACCATTGCACCCTATCCTTAAAGATACACGGACGAGGAACTGGGAATCTCCCCTCTCAGTGCAGGTCGCATCAAAGAAGGTGTATACACAGTATCATATCCAGAAGGCTTCTGGATTTGAGAGGGCCCAGTTACCTCACCACTCCTTTGCTTGTTGAATCTGCTCTCAAACAAGCTAGTTCCAGGACTCATGCTTTGGCTTTCCCAGATAGAGAGGCTTGGACACATATGGGAGGAAAACCTTTCAGGCTTCGATACTTATTGCCCGCATCCAGTCCTACCAGCAACAGTATGCTAAGTCTTGCAGATTCTGTCCCCCAGGAGTAGGCCACAGAGCTTTGCCAGTTGGCCAAAAGGCAGCTGGAATGCAGGAAGTATCTGGCCAGGAGCGCTTACAATTCATTTGATTTTGCATCCAGACTCTTCACCAAGGATGTAGGGATGCTTAGACTCTCATGGCTGCAAGTCTGTGACCTGGAACCAGCAGATTAGGAGTGGTTGACTGTCATACCTTGCCAAGGAGACAATCTTTTTGGGAACAAGGTGGAGGGGGTCGCTGACTTCATCAGAAACATACTTTATACCATCCAGTCCCTGTCTCAGCAGCCTTGAGTTTCAGCTTCTTCTAGGAGGTTTATGTGCAGGCCTAGGCGTCAAACCTATTACTCTCAAAGGTGTAGGTTTCCGCCGCCTTCTCTGCCCAGAACCCCCAGGCCCAGGGTTCTCGACTTTGTCAGTCCTGACCACAGAAGCCCCAGCAGGCTTCCCAGTCAAAACAAGGGATGGGCTTTTAACTGGCTCCAGGAGAGCATAGCTGCAGTACAAGTAATCATCCCAGATGGCCTACTAGTAGAGGGAGAGGGAGTGATCAAAAGTGGTCCCTTTTAACCTCCAACCGATGGGTTCTTCAAATAGTCCATCTTGGTTATGCACTACATTGCTGTCAGAGACCACCAAATTGCCCACCAAGAACATTTGCATAAGCTCTCTGCACAAGCAGGTACTTGTAGAAGAAATCTCCACCCTTCTACAGGCCAATGTGTCAAACCCGTGCCATCAGTGAAAGAAGGGACGGGATTCTATTCCAAGTACTTTCTTGTACCCAAAAAAAAAATGGGAGGATTTTGTCCCATCCTAGACCTAAGGACTCTGAATAAATTCCTGGTCAAAGAAAAGTTCAGGATGATTTCCCTGGGCACCCTTTCCCCATGATTCAGGAACAAGATTGGCAATGCTCTCTGGACTTAAAGGATGCTTGTACCCACATTTCGATACAGGAAGTATCTTGGATTTCAAATAGGGAAACTCCACTACCTGTACCGCGTTCTGCCATTTAGCTTTGCGTCAGCTCCAGTGGTGTTCACCAAGTGTCTAGCGGTGGTAGCAGTGTATTTATGCAGAATGGAAGTCTACATGTTTCCTTATCTGGACGATTGGTTGGTCAAGAGCACATCACAAGATGGAGCGACGTAGTCAATGCACCTAACTATTCAGGTGTAAGATCTGCTAGGGTTCGTGATAAATTACCCCAAGTCCTACCTTCTCCTAGTTCAGCAATTGGAGTTCATAGAAGCCCTGCTAGATACTTTGCAGGCTCAGGCTTTTCTTCCTCAATCGATAGCAGAGACCTTGATAAAACTCTTCTCACAGGTCCAAAACAGTAAGCAGGTCACAGCTCAGCAAATGTTGAGATTAATGGACCACATCCTTGACAGTGCATGTCATTCCCATGGCATGTTTCCATTTGAGAGAGGCCCAGTAGACTCTACCTTCCCAGTGATCTCGGATGGCTGGAAACCAAGCGGATGTTATCCAGATTCCTCCAGAGTTGACTCATGCTCTTCTGTGGTGGACAATTGGGACAAATTTGACTGTGGGACTACCTTTTCAAATTCCACCGTCTCTGAAGGTGTTAACAGATGCATCCATGTAGATGGGCTTCACACCCAGGGATCTTGGTCTGCTCAGATAGACTTACCATATCAACTTCCTCGAGCTTAGGGCCATTTCAAACACAATAAAGGCTTTCGGAGATTGGTTACAAAACCAAATTATTCTCATTGAAATGGACAACCAGGTTGTAGTACTCTGTGTGAACAAGCAGGAAAGTATGAGATCCTATCCCTTGTGTCAGGAGACAGTGGGGATGTAGCAGCGGACCCTCCTTCACAGAATTGTCCTTCAAGCCACATATCTGGCAGGCAAGAACAGACTGAGCAGGGTTTTGCAACTGCATGAGTGATCTCAATATGGGCATAGCCCACAAGGAGAGTGGGGCACTCCCCTCAATGGATCTCTTTGCCATGCATCTCAACAACAAAGTCCCCCAGTTCTGTTCCAGGCTTAGTTCACATAGCAGGCTAGCATCAGATGCCTTTCTCCTATATTGGGGGGGAGGGTCTTCTGTATATATATCCTCTGATACCTCTCATAGAGAAGATTTTGCTGAAGCTCAGATAAGACCAAGGAACTATGATCCCAGTTGCTTCTTATTGGCTGAGACAGATCTGGTTCCCTCTTCTTCTGGAGTTATCCTCTGTAGATCTGTGGAACAAAGGATCCTTTCTGTGTCCCAACCTCCAATCCCTGGTCTTCATAGCGTAGATGTTGAGAGCATAAAGTTCGGGTCCTTAGGTTTGTCTGAGGGTGTCTCGCATCTTGCTGGCTTCCAAAAAAGACTCCACTAAGAGGTGTTAAAGTGGAGGTGGTTTGCTATCTGATGTGAGGGCAAGATCTTCAATCCCCTCACTTGCCGTACACAAAAACTGCTTGAATAATTATGGCACCGCTCTGAGTCTGGTTTAAAAACAAGCTCAGTAAGGGTTCATCTCAGTGCAATCAGTGTTTTATCAACATGTAAGAAGTAAGCCCATCTCTGTATAGCCTCTAGTTGTTCACTTCATGAGAGGTTTGCTGTTGACAAAATCCCCATCAGACCCCTACCTTGTAATGGGATCTCAATGTGGCCCTCACCCAGCTGATGAAAGCTTTTTTTTTTTTTTTTGAGCCACTTGTTCCATCATCTGAATTATTTCACCTAGAAAGTTGTGCTTTTAGTGGCGGTCATTTCAGCTCGCAGGGTGAGCTTCAGACCCTAGTAGCTTATTGACCTTACACTAAGTTTCATCACAATGGAATCGTTTACCCTAAGTTCCTTCCTAAGTTAGTTTCTAAATCAGTCACTTGTTCTACCAACATTTGTCCTGAAACCACAAGCCCATCCTGGTAAAAGTGTACTGCATACATTAGATTACAGGTGAGCCTTAGCCTTCTATCTGGAGCAGACTAAAGCCCATAGACAGTCCATCCAGCCTTTTTGTTTCTTTTGACCTAAACTGAATGGGGATGGTTATCTGCAAATGTGCAATTCAAATTGACTAGCAGATTGCATCTCCTTTACTTATACCCAAGCTGGACTGACTCTTGAGGGCCATGTCTAGGCTCATAATGTCAGAGCCATGGCGACATCAGTAGTTTACTACTACTACTACTACTTAACATTTCTAGAGCACTACTAGGGTTATGCAGTGCTGTACAGTTTAACAAAGAAGGACAGTCCCTGCTCGAAGGAGCTTACAATCTAAAGGACGAAATGTCAAGTTGGGGCAGTCAAGATTTCCTGAATAGAGGTGTAGTGGTTAGGTGGCGAAGGCGACATTGAAGAGGTGGGCTTTGAACAAGGATTTGAAGATGGGCAGGGAGGGGGCCTGGCATATGGGCTCAGGGAGTTTATTCCAAGCATGGGGTGAGGCGAGGCAGAAAGGGCGGAGCCTGGAGTTGGCGGTGGTGGAGAAGGGTACTGAGAGGAGGGATTTGTCTTGAGAGCGGAGGTTACGGGTAGGAACGTAAGGGGAGATGAGGGTAGAGCGGTAAGGAGGGGCTGCAGATCGAGTGCATTTGTAGGTTAGTAGGAGAAGTAGGTTAGTAGTAGTAGGTTAGTACCTGATCGGAAGCCAGTGAAGTGACTTGAGGAGAGGGGTGATATGAGTATATCGGTCCAGGCGGAAGATAAGATGTGCAGCCGAGTTCTGAACGGACTGAAGGGGGGATAGATGGCTAAGTGGGAGGCCAGTGAGGAGTAGGTTGCAGTAGTCAAGGCGAGAGGTAATGAGAGAGTGGACGAGAGTTCGGGTGGTGTGCTCAGAGAGGAAAGGGCGAATTTTGCTAATGTTATAGAGGAAGAAGCGACAGGTCTTGGCTATCTGCTGGATATGCGCAGAGAAGGAGAGGGAGGAGTCAAAGATGACTCTGAGGTTGCGGGCAGATGACACGGGGACGATGAGGGTGTTATCAACTGAGAGAGTGGAGGGAGAGTATAGCGAGTGGAAAATGGCCAGTACCCTCCCCTACACCCACTTATACTCGCCCTTGTGGGGGGGGGGGGGGGGAGTAACACACTTACACCACAGTGCTGTCAGCAGCAGCGCAATTCTTTGTCTCTTGCAAGGATATCAACCATATATGTAAAAGCAGCCTAAGTGACTCTGGGCAAGTCACTTAACCCTCCATTGCCCCATGTAAGCCGCATTGAGCCTGCCATGAGTGGGAAAGCACGGGGTACAAATGTAACAAACAAATAAAAAAATAATACAAAAGCACAGGTTGTGGAGAAAACCACTCCCGGCTAACTCCTTACCCAGGGAAGGTAAACTCCTCCCAACATTTAATTTTCCTTTCTTTTATAGAGGTATACAAACAACTCTCATATGACAGAAAATTATGCCACATAGCATCCTCATAACAACCTTGACTTTTGGACCTGTCCATAATTATAGCTTACACAAAACAAAGTGGGAAGTGGACCAATGACTTCAGGACGTAGAGATTATGGTGATATATAAAGGAGCTAATTTTATTGTAAACTCGACACAGTACTGTGTTTCAGGCACAGGCCTGCCTCAGGAGTCTATAAGAATTATTTAAAATAAAAATACATGACATAAGTACACAAACATATGGTTCTAAAAATTTGTAAGGACGAACGTACATGTAATATCAAACGCACAAATGAATTAAATGTATATATAAAAACATTAATTAAATTCAACCACAGAAAAATAGATAAACATACGTTACATAAGTACACACAAATATGTTTCTAAACATTTTTGGACGAACGTGAATGTAATTATCAAACATATAAATACATTGAATATATATATAAACATTAAATTCAATCATAAAAATATTAAAAAATAGCTAAGGACAAACAGGTAATAAAAAGCAATAAATAATATAATAATATAGCAATAAAAGCAATAAATAACAATAAATGAAATGTATATATAAAAACATTCATTAAATTAAATCATAGAATCTTCAAAAACATGACTTGAAAATATTGCTATACTTTGATACCATTACATATAATTTTTTAATATGTTTTAATCATATGAACGTTATATCAGGAAATGTTATTGAAAATATGTATAGTGAATGCCTTATTTATAATAGAATTTATAATAGAAAGAAACATGCATAAAACCACCATCAAAAAATATACATATATAGTGAATCTAAAAGGGTTATTCTTGAGAAAATATTGGTATTTGAAAAGTCATATTTAAATTTTGAAACTATGAGGTTAATTAAAAAAGGACCTTTCATATAATTTAGTAGAGACCCAGGAAATGTGAATTTATAAAATTACTTCATAAAAAGGTAAGCAGGATATATACATATATATGAAAGTTGAAAAAAACAGATTTTATTAAAAATATATGAAAAATAATAATAAAAAATACATATTTTTTATTTTTTCATTTATTTTTTTTTATAAAATCTTTCTGTGAAGGTACATAAGCACTGCCATGCTGGGAAAAGACCAAAACCTAAAATTTAATAACGATCAATGGACTTTTCTTTAAGGAATCTATCCAGACCCCCTTTAAACTCAGCAAGGCCAGCTGCCATCACTACCTTCTCCGGCAATGAGTTCCAGAGTCTAACTACGCACTGAGTAAAGAAAATCTTTCTCCGATTTGTTTAAAACCTACCACATTCTAATTTCATCTTGTGTCCCCTGGTTCTATTATTGTTAAAAAGCATAAACAAATGCTTCACATCAGTCCGCTCTACCCCACTCATTATTTTGTACACCTCTATCACCCCTCAGCCGCCTTTTCTTTAGGCTAAAGAGTCCTAGCTGTCTTAACCTCTCCTCATACGGTAGTTGTTCCATCCCTTTTATCATTTTTGTCGCCCTTCTCTGCACCTCCTATTCCCTTATATCTTTTTTGAGATGAGGCAACCAGAACTGAACACAATACTCCAGGTGCGGTCGCACCATGGAGCGATATAACGGCATTATAACATCCTCATGTTTGTTTTCCATCCCTTTTCTAATAATACTCAACATTCTGTTCACCTTCTTAGCCGCCGCAGCACATTGAGCTGAAGATTTCAACGTCCTATCCACGATGACTCCCAGATCCCTTTTTTGATGCGTAACTCCTAAAGCGGAACCTTGCATAACATAGCTGTAATTCGGGTTCCTCCTTCCCACTTGCATCACTTTGCACTTGTCAACGTTGAACTTCATCTGCCATTTGGACGCCCAATCCCCCAGTCTCTTGAGGTCTTCTTGCAATCTTTCACACTCCTCCCGCGATGAGACGACCCTGGATAACTTTGTGTCATCTGCGAATTTAATTACCTCACTAGTTACTCCCATCTCAAGGTCATTTATAAATATGTTAAAAAGCAGCGGTCCCAGCACAGACCCCTGAGGGACCCCACTAACTACCCTTCTCCATCGAGAATACTGACCATTCAATCCTACTCTCTGCTTCCTATCCCTTAACCAGCTCTTAATCCACAATAATACACTGCCTCCGATCCCATGACTCTCCAGTTTCCTTTGGAGTCTTTCATGAGGCACTTTATCAAACGCCTTCTGAAAATCCAGATATACAATGTCCACCGGCTCCCCTTTGTCCACATGTTTGTTCACCCCCCTCGAAAAAATGCAGTAGATTTGTGAGGCAAGGTACATGGTAATACTTGTAAAACAAATAAGAGGAAATATTTTTTCATTCAACAAATATTTAAATTCTGGAACTCATGACTGGAGGATGTGGTAACAGCGGTTATCGTTTGAGTTAAAAAAAAAAAAAAAAAAGAGAAAATAGGAGTACCTGAGTTGAGCAAAGGAAGGATCATAAAGAGAACTATGAGCAGATAAGAGAGGTCCAAGTTGAAATGGGGCATAGAAAGAAAGGAAAAAGATCTGGTTGGGGGGAGGGGGGCCTTAAGGCTAGAGGCAGGGGAAGAATAGCCCCCTCTCCATAGGCGCCCAGTATAAGAGGCTTGGACAGGCTAAGCCTCCCCTGCTGTGCTCTGAGGGGTTTAAATTGTTGATTTACCTCCATCCTCACAGCAGGAGCTTGCAGTGAAAGCCCTCTAGCCTTGTGTAACCAATTGTAGAAATTGGTTTATGGTTTGTTTACCTTACTGCTGGGAAAGCAGGGGGGGTTGGCTGGAGGTGTCCTGGGTTGCCAGATATTTAATGAGGATGACTTCCTGACCTGCACTGAGGACAGATAGCAGCAGAATCGGATACTGGGCCAGCATGATCAGAAAAACTCACCAGACAAAAAGGTAGAAAAGATCATTTTATTTTCATTATAGTGTTTGGAATATGTCCACTTTGAGAATCAGGTGCTCAACATTAAAAGTTTATATTTATTTACTTATTTATGGCATTTTATCCCACATTAAACATGAATTAGGGTGTTTTGTCGCTCTACATGAGAATTGTGATGATATGATCCCTTGTTTCATATTGTTGACGGTCTGCATTTTCCATATGTGTGGTATATTGGTGTATTAGGTTCTGCCCAGTGTAATATTTATGGTACAGTAAGGTTCTGAGTGTGTTTTTGCACAAAGTTGTGCATAGTGTTTTGCAGTTGAGCGATTGTGCTTAGAATATGCTTTGAGCAACCACTTTATTCTTTGACATATGATACATATCTAATATCTAAATTTAATAAAAGGTATTAATTGTGATGATTTTATTTTTATTTATTTTTTCTCTGTGTTATCAGACAATTATGTATATAAGCTCCGCCCCTGGCTCCACCCCTAACCCTGCCCCCTTTAGCCTCCCCAAACAGTTGGGCCACCGACCGCCTATGCCCCTCTCCTTTTCCCTGTTTATATCTCCCCTAAGATCCCTGAACCTCCCTCCTCTCTTTCTCCCCATCTAAACTTCACTCCCTTTTCTTTCTGTCCCACCACCAAGCCACCCTCCTCCTCCCCTACACTTATTTGTGTCATGCCCTACCCATAAAACTCTCAAAAGAGCAAACGGGGTCTTTTACAAGGCCACACTAGCATTTTTAGCTCATGCTAAAAATCAGCTTGCATTAAATGCTGAGACTCCCATTATTATTCCTATGGGTGTCTCAGCATTTAGCGCCCGCTGATTATAGTGTGAGCTAAAAGCGCTAGCGTGGCTTTGTAAGAGACCCCCTAAATTATTCAGACACAATGCAAGGTTGAAAGACCTGTTTTTATTATACAAAATAAATGTACATTACTTAATATGCAAAATCATTTTGATATATGCGAATGTGCCATGCAGTTGCCACAGAATTTCAGAAACTTTGTTAAAACATTTTCTAATTCTTGCTGCTGAAGCTATCCCTGAGCTGCATTGGAAAACTGGGAACATTTATTATAATGTGATATTTATAGCACATTAATATCAGATTGTTACTAAAATGTATTTTGTCCAATTTCAAGTCCGTAATTTTGCCTTAAGAATTGGTTCATTTTTGCCTTTACCCACCAGGGTTTTAGCACGAGTATTTGAGCGTCATATAGAAGATAATAAACACCGTTTGGATGAGGTTTGTCCATTTTACATTTAATTTCCAAAGTTTTGAAAAACATGCCAGATGATCTTAAATTATAGATTCTTAGGGATCCTTTTACTAAACTGTGCTAAAAAGTGGCCTTAGCGCGCACCTTTACGTGGGTCTTTCTTGCATGCTAAGACCATTTTTACTGTTGATGGAAATGGCTGATTTATTCCATTTTTTAAATTAATGGCCGTGCCTTTAGTGTATGGCTATTAACAAAGATTAGCGTGTGAGCACTTATTGACACCTATTATGTAGGCGGTATGAGGCGTACGCTCTAATCTGCGCTAGTCAGCATGTGGTAATGCAGATGCACTAACCAATTAATGCAAAAACTCCCATTTTCTGCCACTAGACATGCCCCTCCCAGAAAAATTAAAAAATATTTTTTAGCACGTGGTTTGCACATGCTGATCCAAAATGTACTGCTTGACACCTGTGTGATTCCCCTGGTAAGCCATTTTAAACTGCAGTAAGCATGCATTGGCACATACCGGAGTTTAGTAAAAGAGCTCCTAAGTCTCTGAAACAATCTTGGTCCCATAATCTGAAACTAGCTAGTTGTATTTGTGATTATATGAGAGTTGAGCATTTGCATCTTAGCACAGTAAGTAATAGCTATTTTATTAAATAACTGGTTTAAAAAGTGGAAGAGGGGAAGGTTTAGGTAAGTGCAGAGAGAATAATTTTCTAATGGTATTTTTGCTTGATTATGCTAGTTTACATACATAAGGTAATATAGTAAATGATGGCAAATAAATATCTGTACGGTTCATCTAGTCTCCCCAACAAGATAAATTCATAGCATAAGATATGATGTGATACTACATATGCATACTTGATTTTTCTTTGCCATTTTCAGGGCACAGACCGTAGAAGTCTGCCCGGCACTAGCCGTATTCTCCAACTACTGAAACTCATCATTGAAGCCCACTCCAGCCCATCCAGATCTCTGTAGCCACGATTGGGACACAAACTGTAGAAATCTGCTTGGCACTGGCCTTGTTACCTTGCGTCTTCCGGCGGAGCCATGAAGCAGAGCGGACGCTGAACAGCGCTGCTCACCGCTTCCCTACTTAAAAATCTGCAAATTATCTCGTTTTTTCTATTCAATACCCATCCTTTATTTGGCTGTCTCCTGGAGCTCTTACTTCGTGTGTTTGTGCTCCTGGGGGAATTTTTTCCGACTCTTATGGCTGCAAAAAACTTGCGCAAGGGACAAGACAGGAGCCGAACTGTGGAAAGCAAGATGGCGCTGCAAGCACCCCAGCCAAGTCCCTTGGAGAGCTCTGAATGGACTGCGGAAATATCTGATGTGAAAGCAGCTGTAGCGACTGCTATTGGCACAAAATTACAACAATTCTTCGATAAAATTGATAATGCTCATGAATAGTTTTGGCCTGGAGCTTGATGAGACGCAGCAATGAACTGGCTTGGCAGAGGACTCTGCTTTGGGTGGAGACTAGGCAAGACACTATGGATAAACAGTTTAAGGCCCTGGTGGACGAAATTGAAAATCTAGAACGCCGGGCTAGACGTAATAACCTGCGCCTGGTGGGCATTCTGAAGAACGTCCAAAAGGGAGATTTGTTGAACTATTTGGAGATTTGGTTATCACAGAATCTGCATGTAAGTGCATGCCACGGGCCATTCTGGATTGCGTGAGCTCACCGTTTGTTGGCCCGTGGGCCCGAAGGTTCCAGACCGCGTGTGGTGATCTTAAGGGTCTTGAGCTTTGCCCACAAGGTGGACAATTTGCACTTCTTTATCCAGCCCGCCTTCAGGTGCTCCATGAGGGCTGTGCAGTCTTCTATGACACCCCTGTGGAGGCATAGGCCTTTTTGGATTCGCTTTCTGTGGAAAGCAGCCTGTTATCTCCACATATCGGAATCTGGAGCTTGACTTTATAGCTCGGATTAATTAACTTTCTCTATAGCCTCTGTTGGAGGCCTGTGGCATGTGGCCTTGCTATTTCAGCGTCCCCATAAACAGAATGTGAACGCTATCCGAGGAACTTACTGAGGGACTAATTTTGTTGGCTTGGGACCTGTTATTTTGTGACCTGTCTAGTGGTAAATTTACAGTTTTGCTTTGGGCTTCATTGCTGAGTTGTATATTGACAAGCTAGGTTGGAGGATGGTATGTTTGGGGGATGATTGGGTGTATGAGCTTTCATTGGAGGAGTCTTTCTCTGGGTATGTGTGAAATGGGGTTGGAGATTTGGGGGGGCGGTTGAGTGGGAAGGTTGTTTGTGGGGGTTGGAAGTTGTACAGGTTTGCTTTGATTGGAGGAGGGTTGGTTCATGGGGGAATCTTTCTCTGGGTATGTGTGAGATGGGGTTGGGGATTTTGGGAGAGGGGTGGTTGGGTGGGAAGGTTGTTTTAGGGGTTGGAAGTTGTACTTCAGGTTTGCTTGTGTGGGTGACTGCGAGTATGGTATGTCTTGCTAATGGTCTGTGGTATGATGGGGGGAACCAGGTGGAGGCTGAGCACTGGAAGACCCCAAGAAATGTGTTCTTTTTGTTCTGGATGAGTATTACCATTGTGCAGTGGGAACCTTCCTGAGAGTTTGTTCTTGGAATGTGGCGGGTATTAATTTGCCCATTAAGATTACAAAGATCTTACAGTAGATAAAGAAAAAGCATGTTCATATTGCTTGTCTTCAGGAAACCCACCTAAATGATGAGGAACATCAAAAATTGAAGCGTAGCTGGGTGGGGGAAGTACATTATACATCTGGTACTACCCATAGTGCAGGGGTGGTACTCTTGATCAGTAAATCAATACCATATCAGATTCATAAGGTGCTGGTGGGATAGAAGGGTAGATATATGTTGGTCCATTTGACTGTTCAAGAGCTCAGAACTGGTCTTTCTGAATGTCTACAATCTGGTGACTGGCTTGCTTACAATCAGGTGCATCAGTATGTACGTACGCTGGATGCTTCTACCTTGAATGAAAATGCTGTAGACTTACTTTCTGAAACGTTGCTCTTATCCCGAACTTCTAAAGCAAGTTTATTCCTTTATCAGATCAGCTTATGCAGTCTGGCTCCTGCCTTTGATTATGACACTGTGCTTGGAACAGGACTTTATTGATGGAAGAACGAGTTAAGCATGATCAGTTGCGGTTGCTCATGAAACACTTGAAGCATCTTACATGTTCATTAGCTTTTCAAGAACAGCAATATAAGGTTTTTGCTCCATCTGTACATTTCCCCTCATTGGTCCTTTTTGGCTCGAATTGCAGAGTGCCCTTGTTGTAGAGCTGAGCCGGCTACATTAGTGCATATGTTCTGGACCTGCCCCTCAATAAGACCTTTCTGGATGCAGGTGCAGCAATATTGGATAGACGCCTGTCTCTCAGGGCAGAGTTGTTCTTGAACTTTGTTTCCTTGGGTCTCAGATCAGGGCCTAATCTTCTGCTGCATAAGGCATTTTTTTTTTTTAGCCAGAAAGGTTATCTTGACGTGTTGTAGACAGGCTGCACAACCCCCATCAGTTACTGCTTGGAGGAATGAATTTTTCAATTAATAAAGATGGAGAGACTGGATGCTAGTATGGGATCATTTGCCACAACATGCTTGTAGCATAACAAAGTATTGACTTTGGGGAAGGGTTAGGATGCTAAGGTTCTGTTTTGTCACTATTTGTAGATTAGACTGTCATGAAGAAGCAACGTGTGCAGTCTGATCTCTTACAGTGAATGTATGGGGGGGAGGGGGGTGAGAAGAGGGTGGTGGGGATGAAACTTGAAAAATTACCATTCAGTATTGTTATATCTCCTTTTATGCATATTATTCTTGCCATCTTGTGGTTCTAATAAAGATAATTACAAAAATAAATTACCTTGCACATATAAGTACATGCAGTAACAGGAATGTGCATATGTGACTGAAATAGGTGCATTCAGGAGCAGATTTTGGGTGCAGTTCAGGTGTCTATGTGCGCCCCCCCCCCCCCTTTTTTTTTTTAATAAAGTATTCATGTTCATAACACTCCTGAGCTGATGTAAATGTATATAGCTTCATTACAGCCATGATTTCTGCAGCTTTTATGGGACATTTTTATTAAGACACATGGAGAGGGCTACTGTTAAATCGGTTATTTTATCATGTTGGATTATTTGGGACCCTGTGTTTAAAATAACCCAACTTAACAGTAGCCCATGTTGATAACTTTCCCCATAGGCACATATTTGTATCTTTATAAAATAGGCCTTTAATAAAATGCCTACTTGGCCTCCCAGCCAAGGTGTCCTGTCATTTAATTCCTTCCTGTGTAATGTTGGGAATGAATAGGGTCACTCTTTTTTCTTTATGTGAATGTAGCAATATTGATCTTGTTCCTCTTTGTAGAAGAGGTGATTCAGGGCAACATTTACAATTTCAAGGAATAAGTTGCTGTGATCAGAAGTTTAGATCTTTATAGTAAAATTAGTAAAAAAAAAAAAAAGGCCCGTTTCCGAAACCAATGAAACGGGCGCTAGCATGTGGTTTTTTTTGTGTGTGAGTGTGTGAGGGTGGGGTGTGTGTGCAGGTTGTTGATGTGTGTCTTTTTTTTTTTTTGTTTTTTTTTTTTGCTTGGGGGGTTGGGGGATGTGCTGTGCTATGCTGGCAAAGTGGGATGGATTGGTGTGTGGCTTTGAGGGTGTGTGTCTGTTGTATTGTGTGTGTGTGGTTTTGTCTGTCAAGGAGGTTTGTGGAGGGGGGGGTCTTTCTGTTGGTGAAATGTAAATGTGGTTGTAGGGGGGTCAGCCTTTGCTGAGTGGTGGATTGTTTTTTCCGTTTTTTTTTTTTTTTTGTGTTGTGCTGAGGCAGCAGTGTTGTTTTAGATGGGCGGAAGGTAGAGGAGCACATTCTTGGTCTGTCGGTATTTTTTGGCCGTTTCAGGGCTGCTGTAGGGGAACACTGGAAGAGAAATGTGCTGTGGGAAGCAGCGCCATCTTTTTCCGTTGGGCTGGGGGGTTCTGGGCATCCTGGAGGTGGGAGACGGCTTGCTTGAGGACGGGGATGGTTGTTTTAAGTTGGCGGAAGGGAGAGGAGCACGGTCTAGGGCCATCGGGTGGTGATCCGGTATGTTCAGTCCATTTCAGGCCGGCTGCAGGGGAATGCTGGAACATGCGCTGCAGGAAGCTGCGCCGTCTTTTTCCGGGTGCTCGGGGAATCCCCGAGGTGGGAGACGGCTTGCCTGAGGCTGGGGATGGTTGGGCACGGCCGCTTTGGCAAAAGAGGAAGGGGGTGGGGAGTTACCTGTAGCTGCGTGAGAAAACGGGTATTCTTTGTTTTGTATTATTAGTTTGCATTTCTGTTGAAGAAAGAGTAGATGCCTTTTGAATGATGGAGGTGGTGCATCGGTGTGCAGTTGTTTCGTTAGTTTGGCAGCCAGTCTCCAGCGATTCCTAGGCAGGGAAGGAGTAGGGAAACACGCTCCGCGTGTTTCCCTACTCCTCCCCCTTCCTTGGTCGCTGTTTGCTGCTGGCTGGGTCGCAGGTAATCCTTCCAGCTGGGCCGCAGCTTGTCCCGTTCGCCCACGTCCCAGATGGTGACGGGCACGTTGTTTTCCAGCTCCTCTGACTCCATGTCAAGCGATCCGAAATATAGTCTTTGCTATAGGCCCTCTGGCACTCTTCAGTACTGGCATTAGGCATTTAAAAAATTCTTTCCCCCCCCCCCCCCCCTCCCCGGTCTATTTTTGCACATACCCACAGCAGGAATATTCTTCTCTCGTTCCAGCGGTGGTTCTGTGCTCTCCGTGCTGCACAGATAATGAGCCATTCTGCTGGGGAATGCTCCTCCCTTATTGTCACGTAGTTTCCTCTGATTGGTCCGTCTTACGTTGCCTAGTGTTGCCTGGGAACGGTGTTGTGATGGTCCTTTGTGTTTCAGAATGTTGAGGGTGTTTTTTCTGATTGGTCCGTCATGCGAGGGCGGGGCAGAGAGACATGGTCAGTGTTGTGGCTTCACCACCATGAATCCATGAACCCTTCAGGGAGTGACTGAGTGACTTCAGAACGTTGAGGGTGAGTTTTATTATAGTAGATTGTGTTTTTTGCTAGATGGCCTCCATCATGTTGAGTGTTGAGAAGTGGTAGGGTAAAGTAACTTCATAAAAGAAAGTTATTTGGTGGTTATAGTCTGGTAACTATATAACATGTATTTTCACTTCATTTAACAGTTAAGTGTCTAACAGAGCTTTACTTTATATTTTTCCCCAGGGTAAAATGCGCCATCTGCTGGATATTCTCAGAGTGGATTTGGGCTATAAAGCAGAGGAAGACTCAGGATCAGTCAACGACAACAGTGACACAATGGCAACTTTACAAGAGGACATTTCAAAAACTATGCAGAACCAGAGGTATCATACCAGAAACGGAAGAGGGTATGCAGACAGCACAGGATATTTAAGGACAGAAAGCAAAACTTTACAGCAGAGTTCTGAAAAACACGAATATCTAAAGAAAGATCCAAGAGATTCCCTGAGTGACAAGATGGGTATTTCGTTAGCAATACACCAGCAGGAAACACCAGACGTTTCTCAGACACAGGAAATATACAGCAGCCTTGAGGAATTTCTGAAGGTAGAACCAAACAATTCTGCATGGGATGAAACAGAATCTTCACCAATATACACAGAAACTCCTGATCTTTCAGTTGTTCTCAAAAAACATGAGAATTTTGAAGAATTTTTCCAGAAAGGACCAAAAATTGTGCACAGCAATATAAAAGACCTTTCAGCACTACAAGAGGCTCCAGATGTGCTGCTTACATTGCCAAAATATCGCCACATTGAGGAATTTCTAAAAGAAAACTTAAGACCGGCACCCAGTGGCAAAGTAGATTCCTACCCTGGGATGCTCCAGGAGGACTCTCCAGATGTGATAGACACAATAGAACCAACTTTGAACCCTGTCAAACATGACAGTGCCATTGAAAAGACAGATGAATCCAAGGAATCGTGTGATCTTAGGGGAAGTTTTGAAGAGACCCCCCAACAATCCAAGGAGAAAGGAGAAGTGGCATGCAATAGTTTAGTAAAGGATTTCATTCCAAACTCTGCAGAAACAGGCAGCGAAGGAAGTGACATAGTTGATGTTTTTGATGTTAAAAGCCTCTAGAAGTCAATGAAGCACAGATAATATAATTTATTTTATCTGAATACTGACTACAACTCCTTTGGTATAGGTGCATATATTTTAAATCATGCTTAACTGATCAAGGCTGTGACAGAATTTTACAGTTGCTCTCAGTTAATGAAAATATATATATATTGGTACTTGGTGTGAAAGTGCTGCTCATAATTTGCTGAAATGGCTGTATTTATAGTGATACTACAGATCTGGTAGTCTTCTCAGTGAAGAGTACATTCACTAAATAAATAACTGAATAATGTCTCTATAACTGGAATCATATGAAGTCCATCAGAACCTTAGTAACATAGTAGGTAACAGCAGATAAGGACCAATTTGGATTTACATACTTCCAACCCCAGCTCAGGATGAGTTACAGCTGAAGTAGAATGAGCAATTCCCTGTTCCAAAATGCTGTGAACATCGGATGCTTTCTCCATAGTAACATAGTAGATGACGGCAGAAAAAGACCTGCACGGTCCATCCAGTCTGCCCATTCTTGTCTAATATGTTTGCTTGTTTCTAATGGGGTTTATAAGTGACATGCGACAAACTGTGTTTCGGATGAGTCCATATGTACACGTTTCTGGTAAGGGAAGGAGAAGCTTCCATCCGGATTCTGTGAAAGGTTCTTGAAATATATTAGCTGAATCTATTACCATACAGCACTAAATCACAGATATTAGATTCCTGTTAATTTCCTAATGTTTTTGTTGAATGTTCCAGTTGCTCATAGGATTTATTACTATTGCAGTAAGTAAAGCGAAGGTTTCAGAATAAATTAAAGTGTTGCTTTAGTAACTATCAGGGAAAAAAACAGTTTGTAGGCAAGGAGCCGCATGAATTCATGCATTCTATCTGCAATAGTGCTATATTGTAACCTTTCAACACTGATCAAATAAGTTTTATTTATTTACCTTTCCAAACTCATGTTCAAGCTGAGTTACAGATCAGCAAGTAAATAGATATTGTCCCTGCCCCATCCCTGTCCCAACATGTCATATTTCAGCCATGCTACCTAACCTCAGTGGTAACAATTACACTTGTGTACCAAAAAAATCCAAAAACATACACTAAACTGAAGTTGCATTATATGACATTACATTACTTCAATATGGTTTTTAACCTGCCATTGAGTGATATTTGCAGCAGTAGACTCGAAACTGTGTCTGAGTGCAAGAGTAATGTTTTGGGTTTCTTTGTGTACCTGATGTGATTAAAATGTGGCATATCGAGTCCACTAATTGCAGTGTATATTCACACTATAACTTCTGCAGGTATTTGCTTGTCGTGCTTGCTGAACGGTCTCACTTCCTCTCGGAAAGTGATTTTTGACTCCTGTATTTCTCACGTGAATCTGATTGGCTCAGCTATGTAAAGCTCTCCTTAATGCCTCAAAATAGTAGCCTCGCTCTTGTCAGTAATTCTTTTAAGCATAAATTGCACAGCTTTAAAACAGTCTCCTTCAGTTACAAGTAGGAAACTGTAAGCTGGAGTGAGAGCAGTCCTGTCTGTGTGATTATACTTGTCTCGGACACAACTGTATGCCGGGTTCCAGGCTAATTTCAGCGCTTGGTTTGCATCTGTTACTGTGTTTGGAAGCCTGTTTTATACTTTTTCTATAGCTTCGGAAAAATGTCTTACCTGCTACAGCACCCTCTTCATGCTTTCTATACCCTCAATTTTTACAGGCAGAATAACCACAGGGTTCCTTGTATATTCTGTTGCTTAGCTTTGATTGTAACCACAGAAAGGCGGTATATCAAATCCCATCCCCATCCCTCTTGTCTTTTCCCCGTTCCGTCACTTTGTGCGAGTTTTGTGAAAGGGTACATCACATTCACAAAGACTGTACAAGGAGCCATTTCCTTAAAACTTTTTCCATATCAGTGGGACTCTGCAAACTAGTATCATATCAGATAAATAAGGTTTTCATTACAAAACGGAAAAAGGAAGGAAGGCTTTGAGCATATTTCAGTGATATGGTATCTCTGTAGGGCCTGATTTATTAAATTGTCTCATTTGAAATCCATAGAAAAAACTCAAACCTCTTATACTACAGTGAGTTTTGAATTGGTAGAAGTTGGCCCTTATTTTCTTGTTTGTTATTGAAACTGTTTTTTTCTGTTTATTGCTTTGTCTTCTAACTTATGAAAGATATGTTTAAAGTGCTATTTACAAACCATGTATAACAAGTTAGTAGAATGAGCAGTGTAAAAAAAAATCACAAGACTGCAACACATAAAAATATAAAAGATTAACCTGATAATCTTTTTTCTAATGTAAAATGTGACATAATATAGAAAAATGAATGGAGTGTTAGCTATTTCAATCTCCAAAAGCTCAAAATTCCTATAATTCTTTGGATTAAATGTGTCTGATGAGGATTTGATTGGTAATAGGCATGATTGCGTAGATTTTATCACTCACATTGGTAAATTGCATTTATTTATTATTAGG
The DNA here is from genome assembly GCF_901765095.1 of Microcaecilia unicolor. Lineage (NCBI taxonomy): Eukaryota > Metazoa > Chordata > Amphibia > Gymnophiona > Siphonopidae > Microcaecilia > Microcaecilia unicolor. The sequence continues at coordinate 211,866,136 of NC_044039.1, read as the reverse complement.
ATTTACATTGACCTACGATTCCAGTTACCACCAGAATACATGTAAATCAAGTTGGTTGTATGGGTCTACCAATAAATGACCTGTTTGCCCTTTAGAACCACTGTATAAGAGGCAACAAAATTCACAAATGTGAATCCCAGTCCCAAAAAATGTGGAGCAGGCTAAAGAGCAGAGGAAAACATGTCAGTCATTTAATTCCTTAGCTGTGCCTTCTCCCAAAGAAGTAGAGGAAGAATGTGTGCTGATAAAAAATATGATAGAGGCTCCCACCATATCAGCACATTTCAAGCAATGTTCCCTCTAAGGTCCAGGTATGCTGCTGCTCAAGTGACACACAGTTGGGCAGGAGTAGAGGCCACCAGGTTTGTCTCACCTGCAGCTCTGTACTAGCACTGTAGGCTTTTCTAGACTTCTAGAACGTCTATGTGCTGAGGAAGCCTACGATGGTGGCACAGAGTGACAATGGTAGATAGGATTTGCAGGCAAGTTGGGATATGTGTGTGTATGTGCATGATGTTGCATGCAAATAGCAAAGTGGGGATCGAGGCCTCTACAGCATCCATTATATTTCTATTGTGGATAGGTGGGCATTTGATCATTGTTTAAAATGAAATAAAACAAAAATCTTATGGTTTGGTGATGTGGACACATCTTTATGCAAACAACTTATTGCCAACGGGTGATGAAAAATTAATGATTGAAAATCAGTCTAAAGTGTTAGGGATTATTTTAGACTCGAATCTGTCCTATACTGACCAGATCAATGTACTTCCCAAGAAATTTATTTTCAAGCTCAGGCAGCTCCGTGCGATCAGAGCATCACTCTACCCATATAATTTCAGGATCTTGGCACAGGCAAGGTAACATCAGTTACAACTATTACAAAGCAAAGCAGTTCCTGACATTTAGTAGAGGTCACTCTGATTCTGTGTCTAACTTTATGAAAGATCTTCACTGGTTGCCCATTAAACAATAAATTAGCTTTAAGTAGCTTGCTTGGTTTCTATAGCAATTTGTGGCTTGAATTCTGAAGATATAATAGATCTTTTGTTTTTTCAGGCCGTTGGGTGGAGTAACTCTCTTACGCACTTTACAAATGGGCTATCCCACATCTAAAAACATATGTTTAAAAAGACTTCATGAGAATTCATTTTCTTTTCAGGCAGTCAAGATTTGGAATGATCTCTCTTGAGACATTAGATCTATCTCATCATATTTTACATAGTAACATAGAAAATGACAGATAACGATGACCTGTATGGTCCATCCAGTCTACTCAACAAGATAAACTCATTTTACATGGTATGCGATACTTTATACCCGAGTTTGATTTGTCCTTGCCATTCTCAGGGCACAGACCATAGAAGTCTTCCCAGCACTGTTCTTATACTAAAAGTTCTGAAGCTAACGTCGAAGCCCCTTAAAATTTACACCCTAGCCCATCCATAGCTATTCAGTCACGATCAGGGCATAGACCGTAGAAGTCTGCCCAGCACTGGGTTTGCTTCCCATTTACCGGTGTAGCCATTAATCTCTGCTAAGATGCCGTGGATCCATTCCTTCTAAACAGGATTCCTTTTTGTTTATCCTACACATGTTTGAATTCCATTACCGTTTTCATCTCCACCACCTCCCGTGGGAGGGCATTCCATGTATCCACCACCCTTTCCGAGAAAAAATACTTCCTGACATTACTGAGTCTGCCACCCTTCTAGTTCTACTGCCTTCCTGTCTCTGGAAAAGGTTTGCTTGTGAATTAATGCCTTTCAAATATTTGAACGTCTGTATCATGTCACCCCTGTTTTTCCCTTACTCCAATGTATACATGTTCAGGTCGGCAAGTCTCTCATATGGTTTAAAACACAAATCCCATACCATTTTTGTAGCTTTTCTTTGCACTGCATCCAGTTTTTTTACATCTTTAGCAAGATACAGCCTCCAAAACTGAACATAATACTCCAAGTGGGGCCTCACCAACGACTTATAGAGAGAGATCAACACTTCCACCTCCTTTCTTCCACTGGTTATACCCCTCTCTATGCAGCCTATCATCCTTCTGGCCATGGCCGTCGCCTTGTCACATTGTTTTTTCACCTTCAGATCCTCGGACACCAACACCCCAAGTTCTCCTGAGACGAGCTTACTAATCTCTCCCCTCCTATTCGGTATCTCTCTTGGGTTTCTGCACCCCAAGTGCATCACTCATTTCTTGGCATTAAATTTTAACTGCTAGACCCTCGGCCATTCTAACGTTTGGAGTTCCCTTCTCATTGTTTCAACTCCCTCCAGGGTATCCACTCTATTGGCTATCTTTGTGTTGTCTGCAAAAAGGCAACCCTTTCCTCCCAACCCTTCAGCAATATCTCCCACAAATATATTAAACAGAATAGGCCCCAGCACTGACCCCTGAGGAACTCCACTGCTCACCTTCCTTTCCACTGAGCGGATTCCATTTACCACCATCCTCTGCCACCTGTCAGTCAACCAGTTTCCTATCCAGTTCACCACTTTTGATCCTAAGTTCAGTCCTTTCAGCTTATTCATGAGTCTTCTGTGGGGGACCGTTTCAAAGGCTTTGCTGGAATCCAAGTAGATTACATCTCAGCAAAGCCTTTGATACGATCCCCCACAGAAGACTCATGAATTGACTTTTGCTTTTAGAAAGGCCTTTAAAAACATTTTTGTTTGAGTTATAATATAATTGTACTTGTTTGATGTAATTTATAGCTAACTGAAATGTAATTCTGTTGGTATGGCATTTGCATTGGAAGACATATGAGGAGAGACTTAGAGGGGCATAATCGAAAGGGACACCCAAGTTTTGTTGAGGACGTCCCCGCAAAATGTCCCGATGGAGGGGCGGGGAAACCCGTATTATCGAAACAAGATGGACGTCCATCTTTAGTTTCGATAATACGGACGCCCAAATCTTGAAATTTAGGTCATCCTTAGAGATGGTCATCCCTAGACTTGGTAGTTTCTGATTTTCGGCGAAAATGGAAACCAAGGACGCCCATCTCAGAAACGACCAAATGCAAGCCCTTTGGTTGTGGGAGGAGCCAGCATTTGTAGTGCACTGGTCCCCCTGACATGCCAGGACACCAACTGGGCACCCTAGGGGGCACTGCAGTGGACTTCATAAAATGCTCCCAGGAGCATAGCTCCCTTACCTTGTGTGCTGAGCCCCCAAAACACCCTACGCACAACTGTACACCACTACCATAGCCCTTATGGGTGAAGGGGGCACCTAGCTGTGGGTACAGTGCGTTTGTGGTGGGTTTTGGAGGGCTCGCTGTTTCCTCCACAAACGTAACGAGGGGGATGGGCCTGGGTCCGCCTGCCTCAAGTGCACTGCACCCACTACAAATGCTCCAGGTACCTGCATACTGCTGTGATGGACCTGAGTATGACATCTGAGGCAGGCAAAAAATATTTTTAAAGATGTTTTTTTGAGGGTGGGAGGGGTTAGTTACTTTATTTTTTGTCTATTAGATTGTAAGCTCTTTGAGCAGGGACTGTCTTCTATGTTTGTGCAGCGCTGCGTACGCCTTGTAGCAAATGCTAAATAGTAGTAGTAGCGATACCCCTGTGCTAAGGTGTACGTGGGCAAAACTATTAGACCTCTCAACATCTGACTGAATGAGCACAGACACACTATTGCCCACTCAAGAGCTGGGGCACCTCTTGTGCCCCATTGCCAATTATCATCGCACACCTTGGAAGGTTTTCATGTCAGGGTGATTGATCGTGTGCTCCCTAAGAAACGAGGGGGCAACCCTGACAGGCGCTTACTTCAGCTGGAACAGAGGTGGATCTTTCGTCTGCGGTTGGTGGAACCCTTTGGCCTGAATAACAAAATTGACAACTGTATTTTTTTTTTTGAATGATCATTTGACACACACGGTGTTTGGGTACTGGGGTAATTGCCTCATGTCCCTCCCATTTCCCACACACAATATTTATAGAGTGTCTGCTTGGTGGTTCTTTATGGGTGGGAGGGGGCTGGAAAGTTTTTGTTGTGTCTGTCTTGTTCGTTTTTTCACACGTCCTTGTTTTGGTTTTGTTAGCTTTTGGATGTGTGCATGTAGCTCTGCCCATTATGGGGGTGGAGCTTTGTTACAGCTGTGTATGATGAATTAGGGCAGTGCAGTTAAACTGGGTGTCCTCTTTCCCCTGAAGAAGCCCCTCCGGCGAAACGGGTCCGTTGGGCGGGGAACCCCATTTCCGAGACTGCAGTGAGCTAAGTGGCTTTTATATTGTCCTTTAAGTTGTGTGACTCACAGTGGAGATAGCATATATTTAAAAAAAAACTATTCATAAAAAACATATATGTCCACATGAGGGGAGGCGGTGGGATCGAGACCAATGATTGATTTATGGTGAGTCTCCTAAAGGAGCGCTGTCAGCAATTGTGCTGGAATTTCACACATCTGAGGTCTCTTCCCTCCTTCCACGTATTATTTCACACACCACGTTTTGCAAGATCAGATCTGCTACATAGCCTTGTTGGATACAAATGTAACAAATAATTTATTTTTTTCAGCTTTGGATTTTTGCTATTTTCTTTGAAGCTGCCTACATTTTCGTTTGATGTATAGGATGTCCTTATTGAACCAGATGGATTAGCTCTTTTTTTTTATTTATTTATTTAGATTTCATTTTTACTGGTAGCATGCAGTCTATTATTGATTTACTTAACACATCCCAATCGTTTATGAATGTTAATGAATTAGACATGGATATGAATTCAGTATTTTGAATAACCAGAAGTCATCAATTTCAGTCCTTCCTCTAGACTTAAAAGAGGGAGGGTGGACATGGGGATGAGTATCTTTCAACGATTGTAGCTAATTTAAGGTGAATACTAATTTGTAACGATCTGACCATAGCGTTGGTTCCTATGAAGTATCAAAGACTGCATGAAGTACCATCTGAATTTATCTTGAAGGTGACAAGGATAGCGCTATGTAACAACTTTTTTATGTTTGAGAAGAAATTATTTTTACAAAAATCAGGGGTTGCTATGGGTGTGACTTTTGCTCCTACTCTTGCCAATCTATATATGGCGGCATTTGAGGAACATTGGTTACATTTAAGCCCCTTTTTCTCCAAAATTGTTACCTGGCGCTGGTACATTGATGACGTGTTTGTACTATGGTTGGGTAGCCCCAAGGAATTATTGGCTTTCCACACTTGGCTGAACTGTTGCCATCCGAAAATACAATTCACCTTGTCATGATAATGTAATAGATTTTCTCGACGTAGAAGTGCAGTTACAACATGGGGTGTTCACTAAACCCACAGATAAAAACACGATTTTGGCAGCTGCCACCCCAAAGCCACTATGAGAAAGTTTACCATTCTCGCAATTTCTCCGTTTCAAAAGAATCTGTACATACTACTACTATAAATCACTTCTATAGCGCTACCAGTCGTACGCAGCGCTTTACAATTGAACATGAAGAAGACAGTCCCTGCTCAAAAGAGCATCACCTGTTGATTACAAAACTCAAGCGCAACAATTCAGTGAGAAACTTGTACAGAGAAATTACCCGGGTAAGACCTTGAAAAAAAGCATATCGTAGGGCAAAATTCAATAACAGGGACCTGTTATTACAACACAGGTCAAGTGACTTGAATGAGGACCCCACTATGACGTTTGTAATGAGGTTCATACCGGGAGGTGAAACTGCAGCCCATATTATTCGGCAGCACTGGGACATTATTAAGTCCCATCCACTTTTTGAGGGATTTCATTTAAGAACAGCTTTTTTGTGATCAAAGAATTTGAAAGAAAGCCTCAGTCCAGCAGTATTACCAAATAACATTCTCAACACACCCTCATTAGCAGTCGGTCACCATAAATGCCACAAAACACATTGCAAAACTTGTGATTTAACAATCGAAACAGACAATTTTACACACAATGGGGTGGTGTATAATTTAAACCAATGCACCACTTGCAGATCGGTAGGCGTGATATACTACATATGATGTCCATGCAATAAGGTATACATTGGTAAAACGACCAGGTCATTACATGCTAGGATGACCGAGCATCGGTCTAGGATTTGGGCTCAGAATTTAGGAGCTCCATTAGTTCAACACTGTGCACAACGCCACCATCAGATTGATAGTTTGCGGTGCATGGTGATAGAGTAGGTCAGCCCCATGTTGAGGGGCGGTGATTATAACAGAAGGCTGCTACAGAGAGAGACATACTGGATCTACCATTTGAACACCTTAGAGCCGGAGGGCTTAAATACATATTTACATTGGGGTTGCTTCATTAAGTCCACAGTAGCGATCAATCAGCTGCTTCCGGGTAGTCTCGGGGTGGCTTTGAGCAATTCGTAGGCAGCGGGAGTTTTGAATCAGCTGTTTCCGGTCTGTTTCTAGTTAAATAGATGCCACCGCCATATTGCATCTTCAATGCATGGCGTGTAGACGGCACAAGAGAGGTGAAACGGTAAGCCTTGACCATATCAGTACAGAGTATGTTTCACAAGTAAGGTGTAGACATTTTGCAGAGCTTTACATAGAATTTTTATTATTGTAGGTCCGGAGCCATTATCTCCCCTTGACAAAGCGTCCTTGCAAAACAGGCACCTGTTGGGGAAACAGGGGCATGCCGGCCGACACAGATAAGTAAAGCGCAGCCATTCATGTGAACAAGATTTGGATAATTCCGCTTTAGAAGGCGACCATAGGAAAACACCACAATAGTAGTCACCAGACATCACTAGTATAAAAAGGAGGGGGAAGGAGAGTCGATGATTATTAACATACCCAGAAGTTAAGACTCACCGCAAGGTGGAGTGAAATCAGCTGTGTAAAGTGTATGAGACGACTCCTCTAGCAGTAGTATCTGCACGATCGTGTGCTACAGCAGTGGGCAATACTCTGAACAGCAGCTCTACTCGTTTAATTTGATATTGTAGACATTATCAGTAGAGATCAGCCGCTTTTTGTTTGACAATGTTACAGAATATCCTTGATATAAGCAGTGGATTTTCCCCAAGTCCATTTTAATAATGGCTTATGGACTTTTATTTTAGGAAGCGATCCAAACCTTTTTTAAACACCGCTAAGCTAACTGCTTTTACTACATTCTCTGGCAAGGAATTCCAGAGTTTAATTACATGTTGAGTGAATCTTTTCTCCAATTCATTTTAAATTTACTACTTTGTAGCTTCATTGTGTGGCCCCTAGTCCTAGTATTTTTGGAACGAGTAAACAAACGATTCACGTCTACCCGTTCCACTCATTATTTTATAGACCTCTATCATATCTCCCCTCAGCCGTCTTTTTTCCAAGCTGAAGAACCCTAGCCGCTTTAGCCTTTCCTCATAGGGAAATCATCCTATCCCCTTTACCATTTTCGTCACCCTTCTCTGTACTTTTTCTAATTCCACTATATCTTTTTTGAGATGCGGTGACCAGAATTGCACACAATATTCAAGGTGCTGAGCCTAAATTTAGGTACAGTTTATAGAATAGCGTTTTAAGTCTCAGGGGTTGTGCTTATATTTGCGCATCCATTTGCTCCAACAAAAACGTGGTGCAAATACCCACACCTAAGTGTAGGCGGAGCCCCCTTAATAATTGCACACACAACCAAAAACCACACCCACAATCCACCCTGAATCCTCCCCATTCCCACGCCCCCTTTTTCAGGATGTGCACAAAATGCTGGTAAATGCCAATTAATTAGTGCCAATAACTGTTAAAAGCCAATTTGTGCTAATTAGAGTTCATTCAATTAAATTGTATGCATAATTTTTGGTAACAATTAGGGGGATTTTGATCACTTAATTATTTTAGCTCAAGGGTAACGATTTGTTAGATTGTATAACTTATGCAGTGTTAAATATTTTTATGTTTATTATTGTGTCATATTTATGGTCTAGCTAAAAAAAATTCTTTGCTCACTTTTGTCTCTGGATTGAGGTAGGACCTGTATTGTTATTGGTTATCTAATTTGTGTCTGTTTTGCTCCTTTGTCCATCTCCTTAGTGAAAGTACACGATGGATTTTTTTTTTGAAATATAGTTAGAATTTTGGTACAGTCTTTATTCTTGTATATTTTTAGATGCTTTATGATCATTATTGTACTCATTCTAAAATGCCTTGTGTTTTCTTCAGCTGAGGAAGATTACTAGTATATAAAAGTGAATATTATAGTATAGTAGTACTTTACCAGTTAATAATCTTCAGAGAAATATATAATTCCCTAAAAATTCTACTCCACCTTATTTGTAGAATATCCAGAACTGCAGTGCCAGCTTGAATGAAGTAGGAGACAGTTTTACTTATTTCAAATATTTATTTCCATGGCAAAAATAGACTATATAGTATATTCATTTTATCAGATATTACATATTTTACATATTCAGTAATACAAATTTTATGTTCAGCAAATGCAATTTTGTATATTAAAATGTATTTATAGCAGTTTTGCAAGAATTAAAGCTCTATAGATTACATTTTTTACAGTATCAATGTCCAGACAATACACATACTAAACCACAATCTTGACTAAAATACTTTAAAACTGGATGTACACAGAATCCTTCCATTTCCTTCGAGTCCCTATGAAGATACAGACTTACTGTCTTCTGGATAATGGCTCAAGTGAGAAGAGACAGTGGGGGGCCGCTGCTTCCTAACACAAGCCTAATGCAAAATTATTAGCTCCCCAATGCAAGCATGCAAAGTGCTGCTGCATTAACAAAAATGTGCAATCAGAAAAGATGGTGTCAGCAGTGATCTACAGCTGTTTGCTGCAAACATCTCCCTTCCTGTCAGTACATGAGTGGGAACTGGCTCATAGTGACAGGGAGAGATGAGGGGGGAAAAAATCCCATTGGACTCTCGGGTCCCCTTTTCCCTTTCCCCCAACAAATCCCTAGTGGTCTAGTGGATCTCCCACCCCTGAAACCCAAATAAACTCACTGGTGCTCTATTGAACCCTGATTCTCCTGTAACAACTCCAACACCTCCTGTCCTTCTCTGCACAACTGGAAGATGGGAAGCAGGAGCCATGTCTATTTGCCCCACACCTCTGTCTTGCAAAATGATGGCATCTGATCCCACACAGTGCCTCTGGGAACAAACAGCATGGGGTCAGGCACTGCCATTTTGCAAGGTGGCAGGAGGAAATGAGCACTGCTCCTGCCTCCCCATTCCCAGGTACACATGGAGGAGGTCCAGTCAGTCTGGGGTGGGGTGGGGTGGGGTGGGGTACTGTCAGGGGGTTGTGGTCCACTGGATTACCACTGAGTTTAGGCTTTGTGTGTTTGGGGGGGGGCAGCAGGGAGTCTGGGTCTATTCAAAGCAGAGGGTTATGTGAGGTGAAATGCCACACTCACTTCAAATCATTCTCCAAAGCTAGGAGAAGAGTTGCAGGTCCTCTACGCCACCTCAGACTTGGTGCTGAGGTCCCGGTGTTGTGCTCAACATTTCGCTCTTCAGAACACTTCTCTGCTTCTAGCTGAAGGCTAGCTCCTGCACAAAATCCCTATCTGCATCGTCTTGTCTACAACTGTGTGTGCAAAAGCCACACTAACCCTAAGCTCACTTTATTGCATTGGCCCCAGTGTAAGAAAGCAAGCTCATATACACTGTTCAAACCATTTGTCAACATCCATACATGCCTTTTCCCTGAATGCCAGCCCAGATCGCAGCAGGGGCAGCATGGCCCACACCAATGTGGAATGACTTTGCCAACTACAACTAGAAGCTGAATTGTCCAACCTTAACTACCTGATGGATCGGGACCTTGTATTGTTGAAAGCACCATAAACAGTTCTAAGTAGTAGTAGTTCTCTTTTTACACCAAAAAGATCCTTTTAAGAGGGTGTTATATCATTAGCATGTCAACATACACAGCATGCTCAAGAGCCAAGGTCCTTCCAAGGCGCCTGCTTGATCTCATCAACACCTAGAGCATGGGCTCTACATTAATGTGTCTTGGAAATTGTAGAGAAAGATAGTGCCTGATGGTCATCAAAGGCGGGAGAAAAATAACTTGCACTCCATGATTGCAAACTGCAATATAATGTAATGGCCTTTTATAACACAAAAGCATTCCAAATACAGAACACCAGTTGGATTTGCTAACTGCTGTTTGAAATGAACCTCATAATTGCTGCCAAGGTGGGATCATAATTGCTCTTGGGCAGTAAATTATGTCATTAGTCTGAGCTTGTAAGAGACATTTTATTTGGAAGGATTCTCTTTTTTTTTTCCATTCCCATCTGGAACAAATACAAGACACAAATTACATATATCAACATTTCCTGGCTTAGGCTAAGTATCTTCATCTAATGTTTTAACTACCTTCATTTAAATATCAAACATTGAGTTTCTTCATAACAAAAAGATATTTCACATCATATAAATACCTACTGTGAAAACACAGGCTGTCCTTCATATCAAAAGAGTGTAAAACAAACAATACAAAACAAAAAAAGTTATCGTGTGCTTGTTATGCAAAGTTTGGATAAGCTAATTATCTATGTATAGAAGACCCACAACCTACTGAAAAAAAGAAAATTTAAAGTGGCATAAAGTAGTTTACGAGATCCAATAGGACTTGCTTCAGTTGACTGTAAATCTGTGCTTTAAAAAATGGGGGAAGTTTGGTGGAAGACCCGTTCAAATCATTTCAGGCCACACCTATCTTTTTAGAGAGGAGGAAATCCATAGGGCAGTGATGGCGAACCTATGGCACGCGTGCCAGAGAGGGCAAGCAGAGCCATCTCTGTTGGCACGCGCGCTGTCGCCAGGGGTGTAGCCACGGGCGGGCCTGGATGGGCCCGGGCCCAGCCACTTTCCCTCCAGGCCCACCCACCCAACACCCCCTCACATGTCCTCCCCACCGGCGCTGATTACCTCCGTCGAAGTGGCCGCATCTTTGAAGGCCCTGCCTGTCTCTTGCCTTCCCTTCTTGAGTTTGTTCCCTCAGAGTCAGTCCCACCTTCTGACATAATTTCCGCGAGGGCGGGTCTGACTCTGAGGGAACAAACTCACAAAGGGAAGGCTAGAGATCGGCAGGGCTTTCAAAGACGCGGCCGCTTCGATGGAGGTAATAAAAAAGATTTACATGCAGGGCATGGATGGGAGCGGGAGGGCAGGGGAGAGAACAGAATTGCTGAGTATGGATGGATGGATGGATGGAGGGGAGGGCAGGGGAAAGGAGGGTTGCTGGACATGGGGGGAGGGCAGGGGAGAGAGGAGGGTTGCTGGACATGGACGGATGGAGGGGAGGGGAGAGAAGGGAAGACAGGAAGGAGATGCACATGGATGGCGGGGGAAGGGAGTTATGAGCATGCATTCAACAGCAAAAATCACATTAATTATTCAAAAGCATGCCAAATGCTTTTAAAGTTCTGTTATTCAGGTTAAATTGCCCTGTTGGCACTTTGCGATAAATAATTAGATTTTGGGTTGCTGTTTGGGCACTCGGTATCTGAAAGGTTCGCCATCACTGCCATAGGGGAAAGGAAAATTTGAATAGTTAAGATTTTTGGCAGTGCACCAAAATATGCTACAAACGTTACAGGCTCCACAACTTTAACAAAACTGTAATTTGTCAATGAGAATGGTTTTGAAAAGACAGAGCTACCATACATGTACCCATCATGGTGGGATGTTAAAAAATACATTAAAAAAATTCAAGGACGACCCTGCAAAGGAGATGAAGGATGCTGTGACATAAAGGAGCAAAGCTTCTATTCCTGTGATATCAAAATGCCTACTGACTAATTGGCATAGTAGAGTGGAGACCTACTGCATGCAGAAAATATACCACAGATAGCTGGGGCAAATGTGCTTCCAAATTATAGCTTAATGTTGTAAACAAACCAATCTGCTAGCCTGAATCTGGTGTCACCTCAGGTACTACAATCTGATGCCTCGGAAAAGACAATAACAGCCAAATAGAATTACAAAACAGTTAAAAAGACAGTCTAATTCTATATGTTCACTGTTTTATTATAAACCAAAAAAATTACTCCACAGCTTGTCATCTGAAATGTGAAATGAGGCATAACATTTTGATAAACCTGGTAGTTCAGATATTTGGGGCTTTCCAACCTGTCCTTCAGACCCCCAATAGAGTGGGATTTTCTGGATATTCACAGTGAATATGCAGAAGATATCTGAACACACTGGTAACCCAGACCATCCAACTGACAATGTTGTCACTAGAGCAGGTTTGGGAACCCCTGTATTTTCCTTTATGCACAACTAAATTGGTATCTGTTTCCTTCCTATAGTATCCCAGTCTCTAACAATTCCTGATCTGTTATTTCAGCTTCTTTGTTGTTCATTTTACCTTGAGGACATTTCCCAGGATTTGCCTTTTTTTAAAAAATGTCATCAAGCAAGGTTATTTCCAAATTTCTTTTGAGGTTTTTCCAAAAGGGGATCATCCCATAAAGAGATCTAAGAAGATTAACAGTTATCCATGACTTTCTGCTAATGGTACAGGGACAATTCTGGGGACAATTTTAGTATACGTGCCCTTCACTGCAACCTGTCGAAGGTAAAGGTCAAATGAGAGAAGCTCGCATCTTGGAGACAAATGCGTGGTTGGTGCCGACGAGAGGGCTTTGGTGTCGTAGACCATGGAATGATTTTCCAAGAGGTACTGAGCGGTGATGGTGTCCATCTGTCAAGGAAGGGAAGGAGTGTCTTCAGCAACAGGCTGGCTAAAGTATTAAAGAGGGCTTTAAACTAAAATTGATGGGAATGGGTATAAAAGGCCACAAAGCCATAATTAACCCCAAGGAAGGCAGGACATCTAATACCTTTATAGAGGTGAATAAAAAGAATAAAATCTGGCGAGCCTTGTATACCAATGCCCGTAGTTTGGGAAACAAACTTCTAGATCTTGAGGCTACAACGATGGAAGCGGACTTGGATTTAATGGCAGTCATGGAGACATGGTTCACGGAGAACCATGACTGGGATGTTGCTATACCTGGCTATGATCTATTCAGGAAGGACAGGGTAGGAAAAAAGGGTGGAGGTGTGGTATATGCTAAGAATGATATCCAAGTGACAGAACTGCAGGACATGTTGGGTATGGAAGAAGTGCTGTGGGTTAAACTGGAAAGAGGGAAAGGAAAATGTATCTACCACTGCAATTTCCCCACCCCTAGCTGTCTGTCCAATTTAGATTGTAAGCTCTGTTGAGCAGGGACTGTCTTTTCATGTTAATTTGTACAGCGCTATGTAAGTCTAGTAGCGCTATAGAAATGTTTAATAGTAGTAGTAGTAGTAGTAGTAGTGATATACAGACCACCCTCACAGTCGGAGGAAATGGACAGGGACTTAATTGAAGACATCTGCAAGATAGCTAGGAAAGGGGAAGTACTACCAATAGGTGACTTCAATATGCCGGATGTTGATTGGGGTGTCCCAGCTTCGGGGTCGTCTAGAAGCAAAGAGCTCTTAGATTCCCTACAGGAAGAATTGTTCCGGCAGTGGGTGACGGAACCGACGCAGGATGGAGCTGTTCTGGACCTGGTGCTTACAAATGGAGAGTACGTTTCTGACGTCAAGGTGGCGGACCATTTGGCATCCAGTGATCATCGTATGGTATGGTTCAATATTAAAACAGAAGAGAGGGCTCATTCGAGATTGCAGGTCCTGGATTTCAAAGGAACTAACTTTGCCGAGATGGGGAAATTTCTCAAGGAACAGCGGGATGGGAACAGCTGAAGGATGCAGAACAGCAATGGACAAGACTGAAAGGAGCTATATTAAAGGCAACTAATCTTTATGTTAGAAAATTACATAAAAGTAAGAGGGAAAGAAGGCCTCTCTTGTACTCGAATGTAGCAGCTGAAAAGATAAGGAGAAGGAGGCTAGCCTTTGCACGTTACAAGATGTCTCAGAAAGATGAGGAGAGGAGAGAATACCTAAATAAGCGAACAGAAGCTGGAAAAGCTATCAGGAAAGCAAAGCGGCAAATGGAGGAAAAGATAGCTAATATGGTAAAATTGGGGGACAAGACCTTTTTCAGATATGTAAGTGACAAGAGGAGAAGGGCCATAATAGCATTGTGAGGCTCAAAGCTAAGGGAGAGAAATATATGGAAGATGATAAGGATAAAGCTGAACTGCTTAACGATTATTTCAGCTCTGTGTTCACAAATGAAAGACCGGGGGTAGGGCTGCAGAAAACAAAGGCTAAAGGCGATGGATGTATGGTAGACCAAGATCTGTTTACGGAGGACTGTGTTCGTGAGGAGCTCGCCAAACTAAAAGTAGACAGAGCGATGGGGCCTGATGGGATACACCCGAGGGTGCTTAAGGAACTCGGAGAAGTTCTGTCGGCTCCGCTGATGGACCTCTTCAATGCTTCCTTAGATACTGGAGTGGACCTGGCGGACTGGAGAAGGGCGAATTTGACATGGTTCCGCACAGGCGACTGATAAATAAATTGAGTGCCCTCGGTATGGGACCTAGAGTAACGGATTGGGTTAAAAATTGGTTGACTGGTAGGAGACAGACGGTAGTGGTAAATGGAGCTTGCGCTGAAGAAAAGGAGGTCGTCAATGGAGTACCGCAAGGATCGGTCCCAGGGCCGGCTCTTTTTAACATCTTTGTGAGCGATATTGCGGAGGGGCTGCCTGATAAGGTTTGTCTCTTTGAGGATGATACTCAACTCTGCAACAGGGTGGACACCCCAGAGGGTGTGAATAACATGAGGAAGGACCTAGCAAAGCTAGAGGAATGGACCGATATTTGGCAACTAAGGTTTAATCCCAAAAAATGCAGGGTCATGCACTTGGGTCGCAAAAATCCGAGGGAACGGTACAGTATAGGGGGTGAAGTGCTTCAGTGTACGAAGGAAGAGCGGGACTTGGGGGTTATTGTGTCTGATGACCTTAAAGCTTCCAAACAGGTAGAAAAAGCGACGGTCAAAGCCAGAAGGATGCTTGGGTGCATAAAGAGAGGCCTGACCAGCAGAAAAAGGAGGTGATAGTGCCATTGTATAAGTCTCTGGTGAGGCCCCATTTGGAGTACTGCATGCAGTTCTGGAGACTGGACCTACAGAAAGATATAAACAGGATGGAGTCGGTCCAGAGGGCAGCTATGAAATTAGTAAGCGGTCTTGAATGCAAAAATTATAGGAACAGGCTTATGAACCTCAACATGTATACGCAGGGAGAGAGGAGACATGATAGAAACGTTTAAATATCTCAAGGGCATTTATGTACAGAAAGAGAGCCTTTTTCAAATGAAGCAGAGCTCTGGAATGAGGGGCCATATGACAAAGTTAAGAGGGAACAGGCTTAGGAGTAACCTAAGGAAGTATTATTTCACAGAAAGGGTGGGGGAGGCGTGGCATGGCCTCCCGGTGGAGGTTGTGGAGTCGAGGACTGTGTCAGAATTTTAAAAGGCATGGGATAAGCATGGGAGACCGCTTAGGAACAGGAAGAATTAGGGGTTACAGAGGATGGGCAGACTTGATGGGTCATATGGCCTTTATCTGCCATCATATTTCTATAAAGTCAGGCCTGGGAGTCACTGGCAACATAAAGAGAGAGGTCTAGACTGAAAACACTGAGGTACAATTGGGGGGGGGGGGGGGGGGCGGAAAGAAGACTAGGAAAGAGTAAAGGTGCGATACTGGGTTTCAAATGTCTACCCAGTTGTTACCCATCTCTCCTGAGGTCCATGCCTGTCCTTTCCCCAATATTTCAAGTCACTAAGAGAGCCAGACAGTGGTGCCCCTCTGCAACTCCAAAAAGGAAACTTTCTCTCCTCAGCCCTCTCTGTGATTTGGGTTGTTCTATGTGGGCAATTAGATTTAGATTTAGCATACACCTCCTTCAGTGGGAGAGGTACAGTCAGGGTCTTCCCTGAGGGTTTACAACCTTGTACCTGAGGCAAAGGAAGGTTAAGCTACTTGTGAACAGATCAGGTAGAACAAAGTCAAGGAGGGCCTGGTCAGTGCTGAGGCAGACAAACACAAGCAGCATAGCAAAAACTGATTTATTAATAAAAGAACATTAAAGCCAAATATTGATTGTATTGCAAAAGGTCAAAAAGGCAGCTAACCCAGACTGTAGAGATGTCATTTGTTTTTTGTAGTATAAGCAGATTTGTGGCACCCCGTATGCAGGCAGCTGCCAAAACAAGGCCCTGTCGTTCTATGACTTTGTAAATAAATTACTGTTTGTGCCATACTGCCGCATTATTGACCAGGTTTTCCTGGTTCTACCTGATCTGTTCAACTTCAGTGCTTCCACGGCCTCCCTAGTACCCAGGTTAAGAGACTTGCGCAAGATTACAAGCAGCAGCAGTGGGATTTGAACCCTGGCTTCCCTGGTTCTCAGTCCTTTAGCTGAACCATTGGCTACTATATTCATTTGAAAAAATTGGTGTTCCCTGATTTACACAGTTTTGGGGGTAGAAAAAACCTTCTAGATTAATCTGTTTAACATACTGAAACCAAATAAACTGAGTCTTCTCTTATCCCTTTTACTACAGTTACCTGTGATAAGCAGAAGACAGATTACAAAGTGCAAACCTACTGCATACAAACTGAGAACACTTGGCATTGTAATTATAACTTTTTCCTTAAAAAAAATATTTCCGATAAGCCCCTTTAAACCTGTGCCTATTGTAAGAGCCGAGGTTCTTATGACAAAAGTCCTAATTTAACAGTTGTAGAAATGAATACACCTGCTTTTCATTCTGAAGGGCGACATTTGAGACTGACTTTTCCTTCCAGTTATGATTATTACAGAAACATTCCCAAAAACCTCCCTTCACCCCGTTTGATTCTTTGAATATCCTGATTGTGCAATTGCTCGAAAAAGGACTCATGCAACTTTTTAAATGATTAGGACCCACACAGCTAAGCAATCCTTCATGACACTTTTTAACACAAGATCTTGTGCTTGCTTAGGTCGATAGAAATTCCTAGGATTGCATATTTATCTCACTACAGATTTCCAAACTAATTTATGTTACCGAATTGTGTTACTTCCTATGCCCTTTCACATTGTTTTACACTCCCTCCCACACTTTTAATCTCACAATACAGATCAAATTCTCCTTCTTAAAAACAACTGTATAGATGTGTTAGTAATGGTTGCAGGTAATCTAAAATACAAAATTAACACTAAAATGTTAAGCTTGGTAAGAGCAGAGCAAAGTGCTTAAAACCTTATTTACATCCATTTAGATTTTAGCCAGTAAAATCAGACTTCTATTCTGTGCTTATGAATAATACTGATAACGTATATGCTTCAATCTTGAACCCTCCAGGGTTTCGACATGCAAAAACGCTGAAAACATGATGTTTCATTTCTGTCATTTCTGAAAATCTGTGCTTCTGTAAATGCATGTAGTTCTTTGAAAGTCAAAAATAAAACATTTTCTTCCTAAAAATATATGACTTCCATAAATATCTGAGTGCCTTCTGGATGCTGGTTCTAGAAATCAAACCAAACATGTGCTATTTAGAAAATAGACCACTGTATCAAATACAAAAAAATACATATATTGCGATTTGTAAGACCTTGGTATTCCCCAAGTGAATCTTTCCTATTTGAAGCCAGTTTCAAAAATAGATTCTTCTGAAAATCTTAAGAGAGCAACTCCAAAAGGTCTTGCACGATAAGGATTTCTTTCCTAGGAGCAAAAAAGTCCTCTTTGTAAAAGGTCCAAAGTCTTCTGTAAGTTGAGCCTTGACCTACCACAGCAAGCTTTTGCATCTTGCAACACCCAACTGAGTGTTTTATTTCATTTTGGCTAACATTTCTTAAATGGAACAATGGTAGATTGTTGAACTTGCTCAGAACCGTGTTGGTATCATTTACACTGGAAACACACAAGTGTAATAGTAGTAGTAATAATGCACGCTCGCTGATTTATCCTCTTTAAGAAAGTGAGTTTGCACTGATACTACAGAGAATGCTCCAGATTATAAAAACTGTCATACTGCACCTGAATCCAACACTCCACCCCACAAAACAGCAATGGGTGAATTGACTCTTGGCAAATCTGTTTCAACCAAATGCAGTGGGTTTTCTGTAAGTGCTTTCTAAGCCTGGGTCCCAGAGGAAGTGGTGAGGTTTAGATAAGCCTGGCGCTCTTCAGGAACTCAATGAGCACACTGTAAACAAAAGTGTACTGACAGATAATCTGCACTGTCATCATCCTCTGCTGCCTGAGAATGTCCAACACTCTGGGGATGTCCAGTATCTGAAGAGAAAAAAAAAGCAGGTATGCAACATGACGAAAGAGGAAGCAAAGTCAAGCTGAAAGACAGGTAAACAGCACAATGTATAGAACTGGGCACAGAGGAGGGAAGCAGGCAAAGCCCGCGATGCATTACGCACATAGCCAAAGAATGACACTAAACTGCATAATTTCAGAACCTCACACCTCTATAATGCTCTACAATTTCAAAGCTCAGAATAAAAAAATATATACAAGCACAATTTGGCACCTAAAGGTATGTGTTGATAATGAAACTACAGATCCCATCTTCAACAAACTCCGTAACAATCACTTCAGTGAACAAAGGAAAAACTTCAATTATTTAATAAATTTATTTTGTGTGCTCACAGATTTTCTTAAGGACTAGCACAGACCAACTTGCTCTAATATAATCCACAAGCTGCTAATCAGCACACTGTTATGTTTTTTTAGTATACGCCAAACCGTGCAAACTCCAACAAACTGAGTAAAAGTGTCCCCTACAGGGTGCCTTTAAGAAAAATGGGTAAAAAACAGCAACAGGCCCTTTTTAGGTTTTATGAGTTTTTTTCTTTTTCTTCTGCATGGAGGCAACTGGAAATTATAAAAGGTGTTCATTTTCAAAGCACAAACACATCTCAAAAGGCCCCCCCAAAACGTCCATCTGCCAAAAATAACCAAATAGCAATTTTGGAAAGGCAAAAAAAAAAAAAAAAAAGTCCAACACTGCAGCTTGTCCAAGCAGCAAATGAGCTTGTTGGGGGCAGGTAGGTGTGTTTTGGGCGGGACTACAGAGGGCCCAAAAAAAACAAGACATCCAACAGTGATAATCAAACGGGAAGAAATGTACAAATCTTAGATTTAGGACATCCTAAGTTAGACCTGTTTCAATCATGTCCAGGGTCAAAAAAGGTGCTCTGATTGAACAGTTGACCACTTCAGGGACTAAGGCATGACCCCTCCATAATTCCCCAATGGTTACTTGTCCTCCTACCTCTCCCCTGGAAAGGAAGACCAGGCTCTACGACAGCCTCAGGTATTACAGGCATTCTGACTAAAGCAGGAAGTATCAGGAACAGCCTAGTGGTCAGTGAAGTGGACTTGAAAGCAAGAGACTCCAGTTCAAATCCCACTCAATTTTTTTCTTTTTAATTGTGAGTCATCAAACAAAAATATACCTACTGTACCTAAATATATAAGCCACCTGCAAGCCTGAAAGCTACTGAACTGGTATACATTCAGGTATAATTGGTATTTTTCTGTTCCTGGAAGGCTCACAATTACAATATAAAAGACTTAAAGTGGGATTTGAACCAGGGTCCCTTACTTTAATGTCCACTGCACTAACCACTAGGCTACCCCTCTGCTCTGCCTGGACCTCTGTGTGGCCATTTTTCTCAAAATGATACCAGCCAGGCGTCCCTAGCCTTGCTTTTTTTTTTAACCATTCATAAGTTGGATATTTCATTTTGGAAAATAGCTATTCATTTCGGACATTGTCAGCACAAAAATGCCCATCTCACAGCCATTTTTGAACAGAAATCTGGACATTATCCCATTTGAAACTGGCTGTGAGGTGGAGTTGTTTTGCACATTATAAGCAGAATATCCCAATTTTGACAAATGACTTCAAAAATGTCACTCTATACACATTGACTGTACTGTGCAGCACAAGCAATGGGAACACTACACACATCCAGCCCCCACCCCTTGCAAAACAGAACAGGAAAACGCCACACAGCAATCACCTCCCTGTGAAACCTCACTCAGTCGCACTCCATGCTGTTCCTGCTCATGGGCCACAAACTGTAGGCATCGTTTGTTCAACTTACAGGGCAGTATTATATGAGGGAAGACAACTCCTGAGGCAGGCGAGAGGCTTTGTATGAGCTTTTCGGTTTTTTTTTTTTAATTAAAAATAAATAACAGACAAGTACAACACACTTGCTTGGGAAATAGTCTCAGGAGGAATACATAACTAAATTAAGTTGTATATATCTTTTGTAAGAGAACTTCAAAGGAACAATCCCCTCTTGGTTTTCTTTGCATTTTAGCTTGGGTATTTGTTTAAAAAAAACTTACAAATAAGGAAGTATTGTGTGTTATACTTTTCTTCGAAATTTCTTGTACATTGCCTGGATTAATGCGTTTGTTTGATTCTTTGCTTCACTTGTATTGTGCAAACTTTAATAAAGCCTTCCTGTTACATTTAAAAAAAAAAAAAAAAGGAGAGAACTTCAGAGGCAGGCAGGAGGCAGCCGAAAAGCGAATGCTTTTTGGAAACTTTTGTTAAGACAACTCCAGAGGCTTATATAAGCACAGATAGTACATGGCTCCAAGATCTTTGCCTCCCATCTACCGCATACTATCGACTCTCCACTGTATCCGTTCATGGAGGTATCAAAGTGTGGGTCCTAGTACTTTTGGCCTTCTTGACAACCACCAATGAGTGGTGTGAGAAATGTTGCTTTTTGAATCCAGGACCACTCTGGACTTCTTATTTACTGGGCACACAGAGGCAGGAGGTTTCCAACACGCTCATTTGTGCATCTTTCAGGATCTTGTAAATGGAGAATGCTGTATCTCTTTTGGAGGGTCATTGAATTAGAGGATGTTCAACATTTCTGCCCTGCGTTTCTCCTCCTCATATAACTGAAATGGAAGAGCTATTTTCTTGATAAAATCAGTGAAGGAGAGGTCCTAAGTGGGGAACTCTCTCATTTCCTGTGGAGGAGAGGAATCAGATGAGCAACAAGACGAACCCTCCTCTTCAGAGAAATCTGCTAGTTCCTACTGGAAACCCCAAGACTCAGAAAAACATTCCAGTAGGAAGATCTGATTGTGTGTGCTTGACTAATGGTCAAATTCTAATAAATGTGAGTACCTATTGACCACTGGGGCCTAGACTTTGATGTTGATCGACATCTCAGGAACTCTTCCTCTCCCAAGGTACTTGAGATTGACACTGAAGTGGTTAATATCAGTTCCAAGGCTAACTTGAAGCCTTAGCATTGATGTAAAACCTTCAGGCACCTCACGGGTCAGAGGAGTCAACATGACCTCCCTCAGCCCCAAGGTTGATGTCACCAGAACATGGAATCGAGCCAAATGTCAGTTGAACTATTCTTCCTCAAAGACAACTGATGCCAATGCCAAGTAGGACACAGTAGGAGAGGCCGCATCCTGCTGCACCACCTTAGCAGTATTAGTGGCCTAGACCTTAACCCCTGAAGTCTGACATGCCCCCTCTAACATGGAGGATAAAGCCTGCCTCATACCTCAATCTTTGATTCTGAGGTGCTTGGCAGCCATATCTGAGCACTCTCAACATTATTTTCTGATGAGGACTGATATTGATGTTTCTTCACCTCAGCTTGATGCTCAACCATCAGTTACTTTCTTCAGGCAAGTATTGGCTGATGACTGATCCCAATGGCTTCTTATCGAAGCTCATTCAGGGATATCAAGTTCACCTTCTCCTTGATGCCAATGCATCCACTGGGTTCTTCAAGTCCAATGCTGATGATCTTGGATCAAGTTCTTAAGAACTGGAGAGTCTTTTGGTTTTGCTCTTCAAAGCCATGAAGCCCTCTTTGAGTCATCTGCACTTACAGGCTTTGTGATCTGGACCTATGTACTACATGCACCAGTTATGAGTACTTGCTCTGGTCTTGCCACACTGCCTGCACTTTTTAAAGTCACTGGGTGCTTCTTTTTATGATCTGTCACTGAAAATACGGCAGGGGCAATATCCAATTAATTGATTTTCAATGAAAAACAAAAGCCCAGCTGAGCTAGCAAAGCATAGAGAAAAGAGGTGGACATGAAAAGAAGAAAGACTTGCAACAGTCAAAAACTTTAACCGAGGAGACTAGAGGGGAGAGGTGACCTACGTGTATTAAACAACAACAACAAAAAACCCTGTAAAATATAACCAAATTATCACAAAAATGGATCTGCTGATGGGAATATGTTTTCTAGCTCAGTGAAAAAAAAAACAGAACTGAGGCAGCCCTGCACAACAATGGAGAGCAAAAACTCCTGCAAAGGTGAACTTAAACTACTGCAACAGTGTAAACCTGTAAAGCTAGGAAAAGCTTTCATGTTCAGGGCTCGGTCACATGACATCACCTACCTGTGTGGGCTTGATATCCTGCTTGCCCTTGGAGAAAAAGATATACTGAAGTGTGCAGAAAGGTTCATTCTCTGGTACAGTGCGGTACACTTGCTCCACCTACAAAATTCATTGTTGCAGACATATAAAAGCCAACGTATCCAAAATACTGGTCTTGGCTCCCTCTTCACACTGATCATGCTTTTGGGAAGATAGAGATTCAGAGGGTTGGTTAATTAAAGTTACCTCATTGTGTTCCAGACAGGCGATCATGATTTCAGACAGAATAATCACACCTGTCCTTCCAACACCAGCACTGCAGTGAACAATGACAGGAGGATTTGGGCTCTTGGGATCCAATGTGCTATTTGTGTGACGGCGCACTGATTGGATCTCCTCCAGGTAAGCTATGGTTAAAAATAATAAAGTAGGTATGGATAAAGCAGAACAATGCAAGTTGATCAGCATGCAGACTATAAACACACACTAGCAATGGTCAGCATTACAGTAACACAGTGGCGTTCCTGGGGGGGGGGGGGGGGGGTACGCCCCAGGTGTACGCCTCTGGGGGAGGGGGGGTGTGCTCGTTCCATGCTCCCTCTGCCCCGGAACAGGTTACTTCCTGTTCCGGGGCACAGCGGGAGCATGGAACGAACGAAGGACAGGTGCGTGCGGCCCCCCCCCACCCTGAGCGGCGTGCACCCGGGGGGGGGGGGGGGGGGTTCTTTCGCGCGGGGGGGAGGGGGGGGCAGGGCCCCCCCTAGGAACGCCACAGCAGTAACATGCTTGTATTTTCCTTTTATGAAACTGCTTTTCCATAAAAGGTGTCCCAGGTGAAACACATTCTGCACTGCGTGCATCGATGAATCCCTGCCAGGTGCACTTACAGATTCTAATTAATCTCAAATGTATTACTGGGTCATGAAACCTGAGAAGTAGAGCAGTGTGGTTCTATGTGAACACTACATTTATCAGAGATGAACTGAGTTTAATTCCCACTTCAGGCACAGGCAGCTCCTTGTGACTCTGGGCAAGTCACTTAACCCTCCATTGCCCCATGTACGCCGCATTGAACCTGCCATGAGTGGGAAAGCACAGGGTACAAATGTAACAAAAATAAAATAGATACTATTGGAGATTCTACATGGAATGTTGCTATTCCACTAGCAACATTCCATGTAGAAGGCTGCGCAGGCTTCTGTTTCTGTGAGTCTGACGTCCTGCACGTCAGACTCACAGAAGCAGAAGCCTGCGCGGCCATATTGGTGGAATAGCAACATTCCATGTAGAATCTCAAATAGTAGCAACAGTGGAGGAGTGGGCTAGTGGTTAGGGTGGTGGACTTTGGTCCTGGGGAACTGAGTTTAATTCCCACTTCAGGCACAGGCAGCTCCTTGTGACTCTGGGCAAGTCACTTAACCCTCCATTGCCCCATGTAAGCCGCATTGAGCCTGCCATGAGTGGGAAAGCGCGGGGTACAAATGTAACAAAAATAAAACAGATACTATTGGAGATTCTACATGGAATGTTGCTAGTGGGACTCTGAGCAAGTCACTTAACCCTCCATTGCCCCATGTACGCCGCATTGAGCCTGCCATGAGTGGGAAAGCGAAGGGTACAAATGTAACAAAAATAAAATAGATACTATTGGAGATTCTACATGGAATGTTGCTATTCCACTAGCAACATTCCATGTAGAAGGCTGCGCAGGCTTCTGTTTCTGTGAGTCTGACGTCCTGCACGTCAGACTCACAGAAGCAGAAGCCTGCGCGGCCATATTGGTGGAATAGCAACATTCCATGTAGAATCTCAAATAGTAGCAACAGTGGAGGAGAGGCCTAGTGGTTAGGGTGGTGGACTTTGGTCCTGGGGAACTGAGGAACTGAGTTCGATTCCCACTTCAGGCACAGGCAGCTCCTTGTGACTCTGGGCAAGTCACTTAACCCTCACCATTGCCCCATGTAAGCCGCATTGAGCCTGCCATGAGTGGGAAAGCGCAAGGTACAAATGTAACAAAAATAAAACAGATACTATTGGAGATTCTACATGGAATGTTGCTACTATTGGAGATTCTACATGGAATGTTGCTAGTGGGACTCTGGGCAAGTCACTTAACCCTCCATTGCCCCATGTACGCCGCATTGAGCCTGCCATGAGTGGGAAAGCGAAGGGTACAAATGTAACAAAAATAAAATAGATACTATTGGAGATTCTACATGGAATGTTGCTACTATTGGAGATTCTACATGGAATGTTGCTATTCCACTAGCAACATTCCATGCAGAAGCCTGCGCGGCCACACTGGTGATCTGCAAGGGCTGACTTCTACATGGAATGTTGCTACTATTGGAGATTCCACATGGAATGTTGCTATTCCACTAGCAACATTCCATGTAGAAGCCTGCGCGGCCATATTGGTGGAATAGCAACATTCCATGTAGAATCTCCAATAGTAGCAACAGTGGAGGAGTGGCCTAGTGGTTAGGGTGGTGGACTTTGGTCCTGGGGAACTGAGGAACTGAGTTTAATTCCCACTTCAGGCACAGGCAGCTCCTTGTGACCCTGGGCAAGTCACTTAACCCTCCATTGCCCCATGTAAGCCGCATTGAGCCTGCCATGAGTGGGAAAGCGCGGGGTACAAATGTAACAAAAAATACAAAAATCCAGGCAAAATGATAGCAGTGGGTACATGGATCCCTTGCCTCAAAAGTACTGTGCTCTAAATCTTAGCCACTGCCACCAGAAGCAGTGGTATGAGGAAAATGAAGTGCTCTGATTGGTGGCCAATTCAAGTATGGCTAATAAATTATTTTAAAATAAGTTTCCTAGAAAATATGAAGCAGAAATGACACTTTATGGATTTCTTCAGAGCTGTATGCCACGAAATGGCTAAGATTTGATGGTTACATAGCACCAGTTTGCAACCAAGCATTCTAAACACAGATTATCCACATGCTGAATAGTTGCTGTTTGCCAAATAAACGTTCTTATGAAGACAAAAAAATTCCTTTAGAACACAGAAAAGTATACAGAAATTTAAACAGCGAGTAATGTGTGCGAGTAATTCTGAGACTTTGCCAAGTTTTTCAGAGCCTGCTATTACTAAACCTCTCATGAAAGTACCGTAAAATGTAGACAGAAAAAAGGGTTGAAGAAGTTTACACTTGAAACTTTTCAACAGTTGTGCTAATCAAAGCTTCAGCCCTGGCTACTGTTCATTTATGCCATCTTTCAGATTTATAATAAGAGAGAAATTTATCCTTACCTGTTTAATTCTTTTCATCGAATCCTCCTACATCAGTCCAGATGTGTAGGGTTTATGACAGCAGATGGAGACAGAGGACAATTATTTTTCAGCAACATCATCCTTGGTATATAGGAGTGTTGAAGCCCAGGCACTTGCCAATATTTGAATATCAAGGCAAAAAGAACAGAGAAACCTGAACTAATATCTATGAAAATTGAAAAAAAAAAAAAAAGTCAATGCCCAGGTTTCCACTGGAGAGAGAAGGGAAAGTAGAAACTGAAACTGGCTTATGACAGAGTATCCTGAGATTTCCTCTATATAGAGATTGTGAGCCAGAACTGAGGAGCTCCCGATTCTAAGGACTAGCTATCAACAGTCATAGACATTTTGGGGGCCTAAGGTGGGAGGAAACAGGAGGTGGTGGTTCCAGACTGGTTTAGGAGAATTCAAGAAAAAGGATAACAAACATAAGAATACATTTCTCCTTCCTTATTATCCTGCTAGCCCAGACATAAGAACATAATAGCCATTCTGGATGAAACCAATGGTCCATCTAGCCCAAGTTTTATCCTGACTGATAGAAGAGTCACAGTTGGGTTTGTGAGGGGTCGCATAGCACCTAAGAAGATTCGGGTGATCTTGGTCTCTCTCGAAGAGGTAGATAGGTGGGGTTTGTCTTCGCTGAGAAGGCATTTGACTATGTTCTATGGTATTTTCTTTTTGATGTACTACATAGTAACATAGTAGATGACGACAGAAAAAGACCTGCACGGTCCATCCAGTCTGCCCAACAAGATAACTCATATGTGCTAATTTTGTGTATACTCTACTTTGATTTGTACCTGTGCTCTTCAGGGCACAGACCGTATAAGTCTGCCCAGCACCAGCCCCGCCTCCCAACCACCGGCTCTGGGACAGACCGTACAAGTCTGTCCAGCACTATCCCTGCCTCCCAACCACCAGTCCCGCTTCCCACCACCGGCTCTGGCACAGACCGTATAAGTCTGCCCAGCACTATCCCCGCCTCCCACCACCGGCTCTGGCACAGACCGTATAAGTCTGCCCAACGCTATCCCCGCCTCCCAACCACCGGCTCTGGGACAGACCGTACAAGTCTGTCCAGCACTATCCCTGCCTCCCAACCACCAGTCCCGCTTCCCACCACCGGCTCTGGCACAGACCGTGTAAGTCTGCCCAGCACTATCCCCGCCTCCCAACCAACGGCTCTGGCACTACATAAATATGGAAGAGATTCTTTTTTTCAGGAGTGCGGTTGGAATTTTTTTCTCGGATCCTAAGGCCACAATGTTAGTGAATAGGATACAGTCACAACCTTTTGATGTCTGTCGGGGCACGTGCGAAGGATGTACTTTATCGCCTCTTATTTGTCTTGATTTTGGACCATTTCATTAGGGACATATGACTGAACTGTGAGATTACAGGGGTACATTTTAATCATTCAGAGTTCAAGATTTCAGTGTTTGCTGATGATTTATTAGTCACATCACAACCCCTCAGAATTTGCTTACAGCTAATAAAGACATTTAGTGAATTTGGAGATTATTTTCCAGTTTCAAATTAAATTTTTCTAAATCCTTGGCACTGGCCTCTTCGAATGTGACATGGCATGACTGGATTGGCCAATTATCATTACAACAGGCACCATGGTCTTTTAAATATTGGAAGTCGGTGGTCAATGCTGGAACTGATTCTGTTTAATATATTTGTGAGAGATATTGCTGAAGGGTTAGAAGGAAAGGTTTGCCTTTTTACGGATGATATGAAGATTGCCAATAGAGTGGATACCATGGGAAGGAGCAGAAACCAAGTGTTAGAAGAATGGTCAAGGGTCTGGCAGTCTGGCAGTTAAAATTTCAAAAGTTCACAACACAAGCCCAACACTGGTTGAGTTTTTGAACACTTCTTTCAACGCACTAAGTGAAGTTTTTTTTCAGTCCTGTGATGGTGAGCCATGCTCGTGCCTTATAACTTTGGTTGGCTGGGTGGGGGCGGAATAGCTACTCCACTTTGCCAAAAATGCAATCACGATATTTTTTCATGCTTAGAGCGCTCACTGGGCTCTTCGATTCCATTCTCAGCGGCAGGTTTTCTCCTGGATCAGTTTAAGTTTTTGTGTTACAGGGCAGGGGTGGTCTCCAACTTATTTAAAAAAAAAAAAAAAAAAGCAGGCCTAACTGGTAAACAAGTTATAGTGTGTGGATGAGTATAGACCCTTGTCACTCACCAAAATATTACTTAATAACATACAACTTGAAACATCTCTTTGAGGAGAAGGAAAAGATTTCAGCTATACAGCTGCCTCTTAGTATTTAAGGCTAACTGGAATTGGCTATCATCAGTCACAAAACCTCCCCTACTGATAGTTTTATCATTTTAATTCATTCACTCATTTTTTTATCTTGTTTTTTATAATTATGCTAAAAATGTTCTTAGCTTCTTACAGCTAGCACCAATTTCAGTAGCTGACCTAAATTCTATTTAAGAAACAGCAACTTAACCTTTCCTAACAGCCCTTCAGCAATATCACTGACAAAAATGTTAAAAAGAACTGGTCCAAGAACCGAGCTCAACCAGTTTCTGAACTAGTCAGTCACTTTAAGGTCCACACTAACAGTGCTCAGTTTGCTTAGAGTAACCTATGTGGAACCCTACTGATAAATTTCCCAAGAAACACCTTAAGAACCTAATGCTCAGCCACTCCTGATCCAGGCATGAGGTATGTAAATTGAGAGATACTTCTCACTTCAGATATTTTTTTCAGATGAATGAATAACGTAAGATGTGAGAACTGATGGTAGCCAGAGTCGAAGTTTTGATGATATGCACTACTGCTCACAAGTTTCAGACTTGTGCTAACATAACTAACAAGTAACTTGTTTTTTTTTGCACATGGTCTCACTCTGCAGCCCCTACTGACTTAAGCGAGAGAGGCCCCACAATGAGTCTCTGCACATGGCCTCATATGTGTCACCCCTGAACAGAAATCTCATTTGTATCCATTACCACATGTCCAATATTTGTATATATTTTTGTGTATAAAGTACACTATTCTGGTAAAACAAGCTGTGAGAGGAAACTCTTTTTGAGCCCTCTCAAAATCTCTACACAGGCATGACACTACCCAGTATAGAACTGGCAACGTAGCATCACCAAAACATACCAAGAAATCCCTTCAAGTCTTGTGGGCAGCTGTGCTCTGGCCAGTCCATGTACTGTAGGTGCCACACAGTCCTCTCCTGGCCTGTCAGCAGGTGCTTGATCTTCAGGCCCGTTGTTGCATAGCAGCCAGAGTCCGTTCGGAATCGAGTGGTGATCTTAAATCTCCCATAGGTGACAGTGTTGTGCCTTGAGCCGAGCCGAGGCCAGTACCTAAAACTCTTCTCTCTTCCACCTTCCTTTAAAGCAAACCAATAAAATGCAGGTCACTGGAACATATCTACACCCTGGATTTCACTGACCTAAAAAGTTTTGCATTTTTAATTGTTCTGCAATTTGTAACTGTACGAGTGCAACCTGGTTCTGCCCAATGATTACTGCAAATGTTACCAGGGATAAATAGTTATTTTACAAGCCCTATTCATCAAATAAACGTTGAAATCCCAATTTTACAAAGCTAGAATTTACACATGTAAATCTGCATTATATGCATATGGCAAGGGGACGGTGTATTCTCCATTTGCACATCTATAAAGATTAGCATCAGGAATTACAACTGCTCCTGGGTTATATAGGCTTGTAGTGTTGCTCATTTTGGGCAGCACTCTACAAGAGAGATTAGGGGAGGTCGCATCTTTAATCCCTCAATGCCCCCTCCCCCCCCCCCCAAAAAAAACCCAATAGTGCTGAATGACTATGGGCTCTATACTTAACTGGGATCACTTAGAAGAGCAGATTTCCAAATATCAGACATACACGCTAAGATGTCAATTCAAAAAAGTATGGCAGCCACTTTAAACCAGCAGTTACACCAGATAGGAAAAGAGTGGGGTTCTTTCCTGCACCTGAAGAGACCACTAGAGCTTGTTAAGGTAGGCCTGAGGGGGGGCCTACTGATGATTGGGGGGAGGGGGGGCTAGAGGTAAGCAGGGGGACTCATCTTCTTTGGGGGTGGGGTGGTAGTCGGGGGAGCAGAGTGGACATTTTCTGTTTCAGCCGAAAATGCACCTGTATTTTTGGCCAAAACACGAACCTGGATTTTGGGCTGTTTCGGTGCCAAATCTGAAACTCAGTCGGCCTCTGGTCGTTAGTGCCAATTCTCAGCTAATTAATCTATTAAAGTTGGGTGCACACCTGACATTGTTCTATAACCTGTGCACACAATTTTATAGAATTAGGGGATAGTACTTTGGATGTTACAGGCACTATATTATCAGTGCTCCCAATGGAAACAGGGAAGTAACTTCCAGACCACAAAAAGGTAAGAGCACATTGTGGTCCCTATTCATTATTACACTGAGTAATGTGATATGTTGAGGATATATCTATGGGAAGAAAGGGACAGTTTCAATTCATTGTACACATTTTTGTTGAACACTACACCATTTAAGGTTTTATGAGGGTATCCAGTGTGAATTTCCAGGATATTTACCCTTTCCTACATGTCCACGGATCCCCTTTCTCAATGTCTATTTTTCTTGCACAGTTTGCTACTAACAGACTTTGGCCGTAATGAAGCTGGCTTAAAACGCTATCATTTCCCGCCAATGTTGTTGATTGACAATACGAGAAAGAATAAAAGCTTCAAACTTCTTATTGCAAATTAGCTGATCAAGAACATGAAAGTGGGTAAAAGAGATGGAGGAAAACAGACTAAATCAGGACGACAACAACAAAGACCCGGAAACATGGACAAAGCAGAGGCAAGCTAAGCACATAAAGAACTGGTAAACCAGAATTACCAGATGTCACAACTGAAGATGCCCCTCAATGATGATAAAAATTACCCATATAGCATTCTCTGCCATTCCCTCAAAATAGGCAACCTACCCCAGAGGAAAGAAGGCAGATCAAAGACCCCCCCCCCCCCCCCCCTCACCTCTTCTGCTGTCACCATTGCAATGATTGCAACGCCTTGTTCCCACACCATCTGCCAGAAGTCCTGACAAGTATTTTGCAAAGGCCCCTGTGTGGCAATATAATCCCAGTCAACCCCACCAACAGTGACCTAGAAAAGAGAAAAGGCAGTTAGTTTATTAATTTATTTGTTGGGCATGCATATTCAGAAAAAATCTGGGATAAGACACCAGCAGACAGCATATTTACTGGGCTTTATTAACCGTCTTTATGAAGAGGTTCACCCAAGGCGGTGTACAGCAGGTACAATTTAACATAAAACTTACAATTTTGTTAACAGCATAACAATAGTAAAATGAACAAATATAAAAATAAATATAATAAGGTAAACCTGAAAACAGCTGATAGGACTACCACGTAACAGTCAAAAACATACACAATTAACAGCACTGATGAAATTCAAACAGATATAATACGATGTCAACATAATATTAATGAAACACTAATAAGCATGGATTAGAGCATTCAAATGCTAATGCTTTTCTACAATATAGCCTGCCATGTAGCTGAAGGGCCAAGTGCATATATATAGATGGGGACAAAATAGGTAGTACAGCCTCTGTTGGGATAAATAGATGGGTGGCTAAAATCAAGGCAACTTCTTTGTACAGTTAAACAAGATATAAGGAACTGATCTAAGTTACAGAGTATGTAGAAAGCTAGTCTAGGTGTGGAATGAGTATAGTCAGTCCCAAGCCTTTAAATCCTCCTGTTCTTGTGTTTTATCTTGTTCTGTTCTCTAACAAAGTTTTCAGAGTGTTTGGAATGTTTTATTTTTCTGAAAGATATACTGTAAACCACTATGTTGGATTTTTGTCTTTTTTGAATGGTAGTATATCAAATTAATCTAAATATGTTACTCATGTCTTTATTTTTACAATAGAACACTACAATAAACCTGGTGATATCCTTCCTAAGATATGGGGTCGGATTAACACTATATTGGAACCCAAACAAACATACGTTTGTGGGCCCATACCAAAGTGTTACATCTGTGCTCACCTCGCCCTCTGGTGGCCAGAACCGGTGGCTGCTATGGACTATCACCCGTTCCAGACTTTAGCCCAGTCCAGTTCGGATCTTCCAGGCTGCTGGATTTGTCTGTCCTGTTTGACCCTGCACAGCTTCCGTAGTGGCCTAGTGATTGCTACAGCTGAGCCTCAGTTGCTGCTGGGCTTATTAGCCATTTGGAATCTCTCTGCCTTTGCATCGTCTAAGGTCCCTGGTATGTTGGTGCGTTGTGCACTTCTGCCTAGTTTGGTTTCTTGTTTGATTCTGCTGTTTGCCCAGACCCGGCTTGTTTCCTGGTTTTCTCTACTGCCTGCTGCCTGCCCTGACCCAGCTAGTATCCTGGTTTTCTCTTCTGTCTGCTGCCTGCCCAGACCCGGCTTGTCCTTTGGTTTACTCTTCTGTTTTATGTCTAGTCCTTGTCTGTTTGTGTCCTGGTGGCTGCTCTGCAGCTTTTAGTTCTGTCTTGTTATTCAGTGTTTTGTTCCCTGTTTTAGTGGCTGCTTGCAGCTTCCTGTCCTGTCCTTTAGCTTACCCTTTCCCTGCCTTGCTGTCCCTGTATATTCCTTTCCTCCCTGATCCTCAGTCCTGGTTCAGCCTAGTGGGTATCCAAGTCCTGCCTTGCCCAGTAAGTCCTGCCGGCCACCTGCAGCCAGGAGCTCAACTCCTGGTGAAAAGTGGCCAAGTGCAGGTGAAGTTTAAGGGTACCTGCTCTGCTTTAATCCTGCCTGTTTGCCTCTGCTGCACTCCAGTTCGGAGTTCCAGTCCTGTTCTGCCTAGTCTCCGGTGTGGGGTGATTTTGCCTGCCACTGCCGCTCTTCGGCAGTGGCCCAAGGGCTCACAAACCTAGTTCCTGTCTTGAAAACGTGACACAAAGACCCCATTCTCTCTCTCTCTCTCTCTCTCCCTCCTGCAGAGCCACTTTCACTCTCTCTCTCTCTGCCTGTCCCACCCCATCCTTTCCCAAGTGGGGGACTTCTATTCAGGCTTCTCTCACCAGGGTTTCCTCCAAAGCAGTTCACCTCTGGATTGTAGTAAAAGCCTAGTCAGAGAACCAGGAAAGCCAGGATTCAAATCTCCTCTCGTGGACACTCTTCGTGACCTTTGGCAAGCCAATTTTTAACCCTTCATACACTCAGGTAAAAATCTGATTGTTAAGCCCTGTTGTGCACAAATCTACCAACCGTATCTAAATTTATAACTTGCCTTGAGCTCATATTTGAACAGGTGAAGAATTAAATTCAAATTCTAATGCTTACAGAGCCTTCCTCCTGCACATAAACCAGGAGGGGACACTCTGCAACCTGTCAGTGCACACTGGTTTAGAGTCCTTACACTTACAACATGATCCCATACTCAAGAACAGCCTCTACAGATTTCCTGGGTTGCTTTGAAGAGATAAGTTAGGGAAGGATCTAAAGAGGAGTGAAGATCTAAGCAAGAGTGCAGAGAGACGGAATAGAGGCAGACAGGCAATGAGGGAAGGTTCAGTTATGTTTACCTAATAATTATCTTTCCTTGAATACTGTCAGACCAATCCAGACAAGTGAGGATACATCCTTCCCACCAGCAGATGGAGATAGTATTAAACTATTTGGCTTCTGTATACAGCCTGGTACAGCCAGGAAGTCCATCTGTATTGTGCCAAAGCGTAAGGACCATATGTCTTTCTGTTCTCCCAGGCAATACCTCCCATCAGGTGTTGATAATATTTGAGCAACAGCTCCTAAGGGAAAACATATTACTTCATCTGTC
The DNA here is from genome assembly GCF_901765095.1 of Microcaecilia unicolor. Classification (NCBI taxonomy): domain Eukaryota; kingdom Metazoa; phylum Chordata; class Amphibia; order Gymnophiona; family Siphonopidae; genus Microcaecilia; species Microcaecilia unicolor. Next base: position 211,832,688 of record NC_044039.1, on the reverse strand, counting down.
ACCATGTCTCCGTGATCCAGGCTGAACCTTCTTAGATCCCGAGATAAGTTTGCATGCACTACCTCCATTTCTATACAAATCTATCTCATGCATATTCATTGTGGATATCCTGAAAACCTGACTCTCTACGTGTGTCCTGAGGAATGGAATGAGAGCATCTGCTGTAGACCGCCTCAAGTTTTTTTTTTTTTAATGTCCTTGGAGAGATATGGCCTCCAAAACTGAACACAATACTTCAAGTTGGGCTTCACCAAAGACTTGTACAGGGGCATCAATGCCGCCTTTCTTCTGCTGATTATGCTTCTATGCAGCCTAGCATTCTTTTGGTAACAACCACTGCTTTGTCACATTGTTTCATTGCCTTGATATCCTCAGACACTACCATCTCAAGGAAGTGTGTGTGTTTGTGGAAGTAAGTGGATGTGTGTGTGGAAGTAAGTGAATGTGTGTGTGCGTGTTGGTGCATACTGCTCTCTTGGATTTCTACACCACAACTGCATCACTTTGCTCATCTTTCCATTAAAATGTAACTGCAAACATTACATATGGAGAAAAAAGTGAGGAAGTTGAATGAGGATACCAAATATGTTTATTCACATAAAAAATGACAAAATTTTCATAAAAATGACCCGACACGGCCGTGTTTCGGCCCAAAAGGCCTGCCTCAGGGGTCTCCACAACCTCGGAGAGTGTGGCTTGAAGTATGTGCTCCAAGGTGAATGATAAAATAAAATTCTCTTGGGTCTCCTCTCTTCTAAAAAAGTTTTTTTTTAAATTTTAGAAAAAGGAAGAACGGAACAGGCTCGTTAAACTCCTCTGCAAAACGACGTGTGCATCTTGTCCACTCCGCTGCAAACCTTGGTGTCATCCACAAAAAGCAAACGTTTTCTTCTAACTCTTCAGCAAAGGTTGCTCACAAATATGAATGCAATCGGCCCCAGTACTGATCCCTGAGGCACTCTGCTACTTATCTTTCTTTCCTTTGACTAAATTCCATCTACCACCACCCTTTGTCATCTGTTGGTCAACCAGTTTTCAGTCCAGTTCACCACTTTGTGACCTAACTTTAGCCTTCTGTGTTTAGTCGTGAGCCTCCTATGTGGAACCGTACCAAAGGCCTTACTGAAATCCAAGTAGACTACATCTAGTCCATGTCCACTATCCAATTCTCTGGTTACCCAGACAAAGAAAATCAATCAGATTGTTTGGCATATTTTCTTTTGGTAAAACCATGTTGCCTTGGACCTAATCCACTGGATTCCAGGAAATTAACTATCCTTTCCTTGAGCAGAATCTCCACTATCTTTCCAACCACTAAAGCAAGGCTTACCGGCATGTAGTTTCTACTACTACTACTACTTAACATTTCTAGAGCGCTACTAGAGTTACGCAGCGCTGTACAGTTTAACAAGAAGAATAGTCCCTGCTCAAAGGACCTTACAATCTAAAGGACGAAATGTCAAGTTGGGACAGTCTAGATTTCCTGAATAAAGGTATAGAGGTTAGGTGCCGAAGGCGACATTGAAGAGGTGGGCTTTGAGCAAGGATTTGAAGATGGGCAGGGAGGGGGCCTGGCGAATGGGCTCAGGGAGTTTATTCCAAGCATGGGGTGAGGCGAGGCAGAAAGGGCGGAGCCTGGAGTTGGCGGTGGTGGAGAAGGGTACTGAAAGGAGGGATTTGTCTTGAGAGCGGAGGTTACGGGTTCTCACGTCTTCTCTGTCTCCATTTTTGTGAACGGCCACATCTGCTCTTCTCCAATCCTAAGGAGCCTGTCCCTTGTCCAAGGATTTATTAGACAAACCTTTAACAGAACCTGCCAGAACCTCTCGGCTCACTGAAGATTCTGGGCTAGATCCCATCCAGCTCCATGGCTGTTCTTAAACACTTTCTTCCATGAACAGTGCGATATCAACTTCATTCTCATATTTATCTTTATTAGCTGACCGAGATCCCACACCTGGATTTTCTTCCATGAAGACAGAAGTATTTGTTAAATACATTCACTTTTTCTTCATCACTCTCCACCATAGCAGTTCACAACATCTTTCAGTCTTACGATTCCATTCCTAGACTTCCTCCGTTCAATAATGTACCTAAAAAGAGTCTTGTGAACTTTATGTTAACTATAATAGCTGAGCACGTTGGGGCTTTAACACCACGTTTAGGGGGGCTTTAACACCACGTTTAGGGAGGCTTAAAAGGTTAACTTGTTCTTTCGTGGTCACATTAGTGACCTGATGCTTGAATTAATGCTAGTCTAAGTACTGTTACAAGACAAACTAGTCAGTCTTCCTATACTTTTGTTTACAGACGTTTGTGCAGTCAAATGTTTACCTAGTAATGCAGTAAAAAGAGAATGAGGTGCTTCACATACTTTTGCAACTCATTATCACAGATCTTGTCAAACTGGCAGTACTGCTCTCATACAGTACCCATGCTGTGATGCTTGAATTGATTGTCTACCTAAGTAAAGTTAGGGCTGAAAACTAATGTCAAACAGAGCTGGAACCAGCTACCTAGCAAGCCTCCATCTTTCTTAGAGAAATGCAGCACAGATTATTCAAGTTCTTACCTGGACTTCCACCTACCTGTTCCCCACAACCTTACTAGTTTAAAGGTGCTGCATATCCATGGGAACCACCTTTTGTTCCTTGTTGTAGGTTGACCTCTATCCACTGCTTGAAAGAGGGTTAAGTGGGCCGGGTCCATCCCTCTCTTAAAGTAAATGATGGCTGTACTGCTGCTTCAATAGGAAGCCCTGAACCCCACTGCCTCTTGGGACTTGACCAGAGCCTGATGCCATAGCTCCAGAGTTCCCGAGTCTCTTGCTCTATAAGGCAGAAGGGATCTCAATGCACCAGATCAGAACAGAGCGCTCCAACGCTGGCTTCCCTGCAACCTTTTCACTACCTTTGGCCTCCACTGTGGAAGCTGTTCTTCATTGCTGCACCAATCTATGCATTTGTCCATCTGCTGGTGACCGAGAATACAGACTTCCTACCATATGCAGAATCTGTATTCAGAAGCCAAAGAGTTTAGCTCTTTCTCCGTCTGCTGGTGGGAGGGATGTATCTGCACTTGTCAGGATTGGTCTGGCAAGCATGAAATGGGGCTTGGGTGGAGACTGGAGCATTATGGAAGGGAAGAGGGAAACAGAACAGGTCTACTGCTAGGGATGATGACTATTAGCAAATTACAGACAATTTTATTACCAATTTATTTCAACTGTTTTTATTGATGATTCAACATTATAAACATTTTAACATTGCCAATACTTCTATTATTGAGCATTATAAGTAATACAGCATATTAACTTGTATACAGCAATAAATTCCATCATCAATAGTTTTATGCATCTTCCCCTGGTCTCTTTGCCTACCCTCCCAAACATGCTCATTAACAGCCAAACGTACATTTAAGGAGGGGGTGTTTTGTTAAATATACATCACAGTCATCTTTTATATTCCCCCCTCCTTCTCCCCTTCCTTCTTCTCTCCCCACCCTCTCCCCCCTGCTATTCATTAATAATTAAATTGTGCTTATGAGTTCAGGTAAGTGTACCATTATTCTATAATATTATCAAAGCTTATTGAGTACAAGACTCCGACCTCTCTGCGTTAAGGTATCCAACATAGGCCCCCCAAACTTTAAGGAAGCATTTTTTCCCACGACAGGAGCCTTTTGCATTCCTTGCTTCCCATGTCATTAAAAGATGCACCTGATTTCGCCATTGCCAGTAATCTGGGGGTTTATCCGAAGTCCAACATTGCAAAATACATTTTTTGGCTACCAAACATAATTTGCGACTTAACAATATTTCATCTGCCGTAAGGCCACTGAATGCTCTTGGGCAATCCAATATTAATTGCACCGGAGTGCCCACTATAGTACTTGAAATGATTGAATTCATAAATGCCAGTATCTTTTCCCAAAAAAGCTGTATTTTTGTGCATTCCCAAAATGCATGATAGAACGAGTTTTCCTCCAGTGTGCATTTCATACAGGTTGGTGTGTCAATCCCTCCTACTTTATAGAACTGGCGTTGTGTGAAGTATGCTCTATGTATTATTCTAAATGCACATTCTCTATAGTTTGCTCCATTAATCAGTTTAGGGATGTTCCGTATGTGTGCTGCTATGTCCCAATTAGATAAATCTACTTTTGTATCTGCTTCCCACCTACGGCGAAGTTGTGACCAATCTTTATCTGACCTCAAAGTCCACAATTGTTTGTGGAGCTGCGAAATTGTGGGGGCTTCTTCTGATATTTCATCATAAAACTGTTTAATTTTCTCCCCCAATTGAAACTTAAGCTCTTCTGCATTAAGTGTTTGTATATAGTGTTTTATCTGACCATACCCAAACACGTCCTCCCAGTGTGCAGCGTCAGTGGGTATTAGTTGACTTAGAGGTTTAATTTTCCCTTCTAAATCTATTATTGTTTTTAGACATGTGTGCCCTCTCCTTGCCCACCTCCGAAACACCTGATTTTCCAATCCTGGCGTAAACAACGGGTTCCCCCTTATGGTCAACCATTCTGTCATATTCGGCTGTCCCCCCAGTTTTGTCCCCAAGTATTTCCATGCCTCTTGTAGAGGAGCCAGTATTATACTACCCTTAAATTTCTTTGGCACCGATTTATTATTGAGATGCAGCAAGGTCACCATATTGTAAGGGCTAAAGTATATCTTTTCTAATTCTAGCGGGGTGTGTGTGTTTGCAGAAAAAATCCAATCTCTCACTAACCGCAACAGGCTTGCCAGATTATAGTATTGTAGATTAGGCAATCCCAATCCACTCTGCTGCCAGTTCCCCAGCATCAACTGCAACTTCAGTTTAGCCTTTCTCTTTGCCCAACAGAACTGTCCTATCATTCGATAGAATCGTTTGATATCTTTCTGTAACAATCTCAATGGCAGGACTTGTAATACATATAGCCATCTGGGTAATATTACCATTCGTATGAGACAAATTCGACCTATTAGTGGCACCGGTAACATCTTCCAGGTTGCCAGCTGTTGTTCTGTTTGACTGAACAATCTATTGACATTTAGGCTGTATATGTCTCCTGTCTGAGAAGCAAGCAAAATTCCCAGGTACCTAAAAGAACCCTCTACCCATCTCAGCGGGAATTCTGCTCCCCAAAGAGATTTGGTATTAACTGGTATCGCCAGGGCTTCTGACTTATCCAGATTTAATTTGAATCCTGAATGATCTCCAAATTCCTTAATTATTTCTAGAAGATCTGCAAGTGATGTCTTTGGGTTAGTAAGTGCTACCAGCAAATCATCCGCAAATGCTGCAATTTTAAATGTCATCGATCCAATCTCCACTCCCCTAATGGATCTTACTGAAATTATGTCTCGTATCAACGGGTCTAAGTATAATGCAAATAGTAACGGGGAGAGTGGACATCCTTGGCGTGTCCCTCTCATGATCTCAAAATTTGCCGATACCATTCCATTTACCATGATCCGTGCTCTAGGGGCGGTATATAGTGCTTTAATGGCTTGTACAAACCATCCCGAAAACCCATATCTACTTAAAACTGAAAATAAAAAAGGCCATTCCACACGGTCAAATGCCTTTTCAGCATCAAAACTGACCAATAACGCACTTTCTGCAGACCCTTTAAGATGTTCCAAAGATAATAGAATACTTCGCAAATTCTTAGTTACAGATCGACCCTGCACAAACCCCACCTGTGCTTCATGTGTCAAATTTGGTAGTACCGTCCCTAGTCTCTTGGCTAATATTTTTGCAAATAATTTGACTTCACAATTCAGAAGTGAAATAGGTCTGTAGGAGGATACATATTGCGCATCGCGCTTAGGCTTTGGCAGCACTATAATTTGAACCAAGTTAAGATTTTCCGGTAATTTCCCCTTCATCACCCATTCATTAAATACCTCATTTAATATGGGGGCTATATTTTCACCTAACAATTTATAAAATTCCGATTTTAAGCCATCAGGTCCGGGTGCCTTTCCTAATTTGCTTTGGCCAATTGCCCATATAATTTCATCACAACTTATGGGTTCGTTCAATTGTTGGAGTTCTGTCTGTCTCAGCAAAGGGGTGTCAATATTTTGCAAGTAAAGATCATTCTGTAAACCCTGATTCTCCCCTGCGCTATAGAGCTGTTGGTAGTAAACCTGAAAAACTTTATTGATTTCTTCATCCTTGTTTATTAGTTTTCCGTCTTTGCCTTTAATAGCACCTATGTGTCTTGCTGTTGATTGTGGTGCAATCAGTTTAGCCATGAATTTACCACTTTTGTTCCCATGTTTATAAAGTTGGAAACGATAATAACTTTGGGACTTTATTGCCCTCTCATGCAGCAGTGCATTTATCTCTGTTTGGACTGAAATTATTTCTTTATGTATCTTTGAAGCCGGGTTCTGCCCATATCGAGTAGTCAAGCGTAAAAGTTCTTTTTCTAATCTCAATAATTCTCTATCACGTTGTTTTTTGTAATTGCTAACATAGCTGATAATTTCCCCTCGGATGACTGCCTTTGCTGCCTCCCAATACATGGGCGCCTCTAGTACTGATCCTTCATTGAAGTGTTTGTACTCCTCCCATTTAGCTATTAAATATTCTCTAAATTTCCCACTTTTATAAAGGTAACTAGGAAATGACCAATTTCCCCCTCTTTGGGAATTATTATCTCCTAATTTCCAAGTCATCCAAACTGTGGCATGATCTGAAATCAAACAAGGCCCAATTTCTACTTCTTGTATATCGGTAAAAATCTTGCGTGACACTAACAGGTAATCAATTCTTTTATTACCAATTTAAAAGGTTCTGCTAACCACTGGCCTCCCTTAATTACATAGTAACATTTTATTTTAGTTACATTTGTACCCCGCGCTTTCCCACTCATGGCAGGCTCAATGCGGCAGTAGATGACGGCAGAAAAAGACCTGTACGGTCCATCCAGTCCGCCCAACAAGACAAACTCACATGTGCCACTTTCTGTGTACACCTTACCTTGATTTGTACCTGTCTTTTTCAGGGCACAGACCGTATAAGTCTGCCCAGCACTATCCCCACCCCCCAACCACCCGCCCCGCCTCCCACCACCGGCTCTGGTACAGACCTTGTAAGTCTGCCCAGGACTATCCCCGCCTCCCAACCACCAGCCCTGCCTCCCACCACCGGCTCTGGCACAGACCGTATAAGTCTGCCCAGCACTATCCCCACCTCCCAACCACCAGCCCATTGATTGGCAACTGAACTCTGGTCCCAAGTTTCCCAATTTGTCAGGAGTTTACCATTCTCATGTGGAAGACTTGGTGGGTATGTGGGCCATTTGCTAACTTTGGACCTTAGGCGGGTACCTGGTTGGCTTATATATTGATCCTGCCCTGTAGGTGCTGCAAACTCCTGGAAAGGGTATCTTAAAAGCATGCACAGCACAGGAGAGGACAATTATGTCTGCTAGGCTCTCACCTTTACATGTGACGCATTAATATAACCAGTGTTGTTTTCTTTAGTTGGAACCAGCTCCACTCTGGTATCATCATAGGGAAGGACATCTTGGTATCTGTTCCTCTCTGCATTTTCTGGGAGCCGAGCTATTGTGCACTCTCCTCCCACCAGCCTCCGCTTCTGTATCCGCTCGTATTCAGTGAACACCATTCCCTGTTCGAGACGCTGCTCCAAGAATTTACACTGCAAGAGCATAAACCAAAAATATCATAAAGACGAGGAATAGAAACCCTTTCCTTGTGTAACCAGAACCTCAGCTCTATAAGAAAGAGGTGAAGAGAGGTACGTGAAAATAAAATAGCTTTGCAATTAACCTTGTTCATAAACCTCATAGTATACATTTTGTATACCTTGGATAGCTTGGAGAAGAGACGGCTGAGGGGAGACATAATAGAGGTATATAAAATAATGAGTGGAGTGGATCAGGTGGATGTGAAACGTCTGTTAACGCTTTCCAAAAATACTAGGACTAGGGGGCATGCGATGAAACTACAGTGTAGTAAATTTAAAACAAATCAGAGAAAAGTTTCTTCACCCAACACGTAATTAAACTCTGGAATTCGTTGCCGGAGAACGTGGTGAAGGCGGTTAGCTTGGCAGAGTTTAAAAAAGGGTTAGACGGTTTCCTAAAGGACAAGTCCATAAACCGCTACTAAATGGACTTGGGAAAAATCCACAATTCCAGGAATAACATGTATAGAATGTTTGTATGTTTGGGAAGCTCGCCAGGTGTTGTGGACAGGATGCTGGACTCGATGGACCCTTGGTCTTTTCCCAGTGTGGCATTACTTATGTATTTAAGGTATTCTTGCTCTTACCATTACTCCTTCAAGAACCAGTATGATGTGAGCTCATCTATTGCTCTTGTTCTCTGGTCAATAGATTTGACTAAAGCTTTAGGAGATATATATATATACACACATACATATATATACATACTGTAGTGAGGGAAGGCAACATAGACACTTTGCAGAACCAGGGGATATAGAACTACCTTACCCACAATGCCAGGGGGGAAAGGGAAGAAAGAGCAACCTAGAAACCCTGACATGGAATCTTCCCCTAGAAAGGACGGGCAGGACATAGGGAGGAAAACCGTTATAACATGGTTAAGTAATCAATATAGGATTCCATCCACCTGGGAGGAGGGAGAGAAAAGGTGCAGGCCAGCTGATGGGAGGGAGGAATCAAGTGTCATGAAGGGTGGAGAGGAGCCTGATTGGATTTTTTTTTTTGTTACATTTGTACCCCGCGCTTTCCCACTCATGGCAGGCTCAATGCGGCTTACATGGGGCAATGGAGGGTTAAGTGACTTACCCAGAGTCACAAGGAGCTGCCTGTGCCGGGAATCAAACTCAGTTCCTTAGTTCCTCAGGACCAAAGTCCACCACTCTAACCACTAGGTCACTTCTATGGAGGGCATAGAAGAGGGAGTGGATTTTCCTGCGGTAAAGCACCATTTGGAGGAGCAAATACCCATGGACTATTATTATTATTTATTGCATTTGTATCCCACATTTTCCCACCTATTTGCAGGCTCAATGTGGCTTACAGAGTTTTGTTATGACATTGTCATTCCAGGATATCAGATACAATTAGTAGTGTACAAAGATTGAGTAAGGGAAGAAAGAAGGAAGGAAAGTGTTAGGCGGGTAAGTATAGAAGGTGGACTTTCATAACTGGGGTGGGTTGGTGAGGTGGTTTAGTAAAGCTATAAGAACACTAATGGCCAAAGTTTGCAAGTCTGAAGGAATGGCAGCGGGTGGACACAGAGTGACGTAGCTGTGAAGCGGAAGGTGTGCTGCCCAGACTGCAGTACTCTGAGAGAAAGGTATTCAGAGAGCAGGTGATTTTTTTTCCTTTTTCTTTGCTGTTTTGTATGGACTATGCTTAAAGAGACTTGAACTGTGTTTATAAAGAAAAGGTCTGAGAGTTTTCCCCTTCTCAAGGAGAACTCTAGAGTGAACTGTCAGTTATATTTTGGGACTGCTGAGAGGTTTATGAAAACTGTCTCTAAATTAAAGACTGTGGATTGTGAAGGAAGTTTGGTGTTGACTTTTGGACTGTGTGAAAGAGGGAAGCTCCAACCCAGGAGGACAGAGCTGGAAACGTTCTCTGCCCCAAACTGAGGACCACGAGGGTTATAGTTTTCCCCTCCCCTGTTTGCTTCTTGTACACTTTCCTAAGCTTTCGCTTTGTAATTTTTATTTAATTCTCTGTAAGCCACATTGCGCCTGCATGAGTGGGAAAATGTGGGGTATAAGTAACCCATAAATAAATAAATATACATATATACACACACAAATATGCTAATGCAAGACTATAGCAAGACACAACACAAACTGCTGAACATTTCACAAATTCACTATCCATTTGATCTCTTTACTCCACCAAAAGGTGTCAAGTTTAAACTGTATGATCGCAATGTGAGTTTGACAAATGAAGGTGGTAATGGTGAGCCGACTCACAGCATTGCAACTCCCAGTACAGCGAGCAACTGTACAGCTGCAAACATCCTAAGGTAAAATTATGTATAATCATACCTGATAATTTTCTTTCCATTAATCATAGCTGATCAATCCATAGACTGGTGGGTTGTGTCCATCTACCAGCAGGTGGAGATAGAGAGCAAACTTTTGCCTCCCTATATGTGGTCATGTGCTGCCGGAAACTCCTCAGTATGTCGATATCAAAGCTCCATCCGCAGGACTCAGCACTTAGAGAATTACACCCACGAAGGGACACTCTGCCCAGCTCACCACCGCCGAAACGGGGGAGGGGAATTAACCCAGCTCATCCCCACACAAGTGGGGGAGGGGAATCCGTCCAGCTCATCCCCGCGGAGCGGGGGAGGGACACCACACCCGCCGATGCGGGGGGATCTGGCTTATCCTGCAACCGCAACCGCGGGAGGAGCTGACTGACCCTAACACCGCCGAAGCGGGAGGGGTACAAAGCTGCCCTACAGCCGCACGAAGCGGGAGGGAGTGCCGGCAGAATTTATGTCTCAATCCAGCCCCGTAAAACGGAGGGGAGAGGAATGCAGCAGCTCACTGTAACACAAACTCGTCTCAACTCTTGAAGAATCCAAGTGAAAGAAGAACTTGAACACGAAGTCCTCCTGAAGTAACTGAAGGCTAAACTTGAACCTAAAATTCAACCAGAATATAAACAGTACAGATATCTGGGAGGGGCTATGGATTGATCAGCTATGATTAATGGAAAGAAAATTATCAGGTATGATTATACATAATTTTACCTTCCATATCATCAAGCTGATCAATCCATAGACTGGTGGGATGTACCGAAGCAGTACTCACCCAGGGCGGGACATAGAAATCCCTAACCTCAACACTGAAGCTCCAAACCGGGCCTCCGCCCGTGCAGCTACAGTCAAACGGTAATGCTTGGAGAATGTATGAGCCGAAGCCCCGTTGCCGCCTTGCATATCTCTACCAAGGAGACGGATCCGGCCTCTGCCATCGAGGCCGCCTGAGCTCTCGTGGAGTGAGCCTTCAGCTGGATAGGCGGCACCTTCCCCGCGGCCACATAAGCCGCTGCAATGGCTTCCTTGACCCATCTTGCCACTGTAGGCTTAGCAGCCTGCAGACCCTTACGAGGACCTGCAAACAGGACAAACAGATGATCCGATTTCCGGAAATCATTGGTCACTTCCAAGTATCTGATGATGACTCGTCTCACATCCAGATATTCAAGAGCGGAGTACTCCTCTGGGTAGTCCTCCCTACGAAAGGAAGGGAGACAGAGCTGCTGATTCACATGGAAGCGAGAAACAATCTTGGGCAGGAAGGAAGGCACTGTGCGAATAGTCACTCCTGCCTCAGTGAACTGCAGAAAAGGCTCTCGACATGAGAGCGCCTGGAGCTCGGAAACTCTTCTGGCTGAAGTGATAGCCACCAAAAAGACTGCTTTCAACGTCAGGTCTTTCAGAGATGCCCTCGACAAGGGTTCAAAAGGCGGCTTCTGCAATGCTCTTAGCACCAGGTTGAGATTCCACGCAGGCACCACTGAGTGCAGAGGAGGGCGCAGGTGATTAACTCCCTTGAGAAAGCGCACCACATTTGGCTGCGAAGCCAGGGAAGCACCCTTCAGGCGGCCCCTGAAGCAAGCCAGAGCCGCTACCTGGACTTTAAGGGAACTGAGCGACAGGCCTTTCTCCAGACCTTCTTGCAGGAACGCCAACACTGAAGAAATTGGAGCAGTGAAGGGAGAAAGAGAGCCTGCTTCACACCATGCTGCAAAGATACGCCAAACCCTGGCGTAAGCAGTAGAAGTAGAGCGCTTCCTCGCTCTCAGCATAGTGGCGATGACCTTGTCTGAGAAGCCCTTCTTCCTCAGACGCTGCCGCTCAATAGCCAGGCCGTAAGACCAAAGGGAGAGGGATCCTCCATCACCACGGGACCCTGACGTAACAGGCCCTGCTCCACTGACAGCCGTAGAGGATCGTCGACTGAGAGCCTGATCAAGTCCGCATACCAGGGACGTCTGGGCCAATCCGGACCCACCAGGATTACCCTGCCGGGATGCTTTGCCACCCGGTCTAGCACCCTGCCCAACATGGGCCAGGGCGGGAACACATAGAGAAGCTCTTGTGTCGGCCACTGTTGGAGAAGAGCATCTACTCCCAGGGATCGAGGGTCCCGTCCTCTGCTGAAGAAGCGCGGCACTTGGCAATTGGCCGATGACGCCATCAGATCTAGGCTCGGCTGGCCCCAGCGCTTCGTGATGTCCAAGAACGCCTGAGCAGATAGCTGCCACTCTCCGGGCTCCAAGGTATGGCGACTGAGAAAGTCCGCCTTGACATTCATGACTCCGGCAATGTGGGCCGCTGACAGCTGCTCCAGGTTCGCTTCCGCCCACTGGCATAGATTCATAGCCTCCTTGGCTAGAGGGGCGCTCTTGGTACCTCCCTGGCGGTTGACATAGGCCACAGCTGTGGCATTGTCTGACAGAACCCGTACAGGCTTCCACGCCAGTACCGGGATGAACTCCAAAAGCGCCAACCGAATGGCTCTGAGTTCCAGGAGGTTGATAGACCACTTTGCCTCTGCAGGAGACCAGAGCCCCTGCGCTGTCCTTCCCAAGCAGTGGGCTCCCCAGCCCGACAAAGAGGCGTCCGTCGTGATGACAATCCACTCTGGGGTCACCAGAGGCATTCCCGCAGACAATTTGTCTGTCTGCATCCACCAGCTCAGCGCCTTGCGCACTGCTGGGTCCAAGGGAAGTCGCACAGCATAATCCTCCGACAGCGGAGTCCAGCGCTGCAGCAAGGAGTGTTGAAGTGGTCTCATATGAGCCCTGGCCCAGGGCACTACTTCCATCGTGGCCGTCATAGAGCCCAACAGCTGCACATAGTCCCAAGCCCGAAGAGGAGAGGCTCCCAGGAACTGGTCCACCTGAGCCTGAAGTTTGACAATCCGATTGTCTGGCAGGAACACTCTGCCCACTTGGGTGTCGAATCGAACTCCCAGGTACTCCAGGGACTGAGTCGGGCGCAGCTGGCTCTTCTCCCAGTTGATGATCCATCCCAGGGAGCTCAAAAGAGCAACTACCCGGGCCACAGCTTTGCCGCACTCTGCATAAGAGGGGGCTCGGATCAACCAGTCGTCCAGATAAGGATGGACTTGTACCCCTTCCTTTCGTAGGAAGGCCGCGATGACCACCATTACTTTGGAAAAGGTCCGCGGAGCAGTAGCCAACCCGAATGGGAGGGCTCTGAACTGGAAGTGTCGTCCCAGGACTGCAAAACGCAGAAAGCGTTGATGAGGAGGCCAGATGGGAATATGCAGGTACGCTTCCTTGATGTCCAAGGAAGCCAAGAACTCTCCTGCCTTCACTGCCGCTATAACAGAGCGGAGAGTCTCCATGCGAAAGTGCCTCACTTTCCAGGCCCGATTGACCCCTTTGAGGTCGAGGATAGGCCGGACAGAACCTCCTTTCTTTGGAACCACAAAGTAAATGGAGTAACGTCCCTTGCCAATCTGATTTTTTGGCACCGGAACGACCGCACCCAGGCGGATCATCTTGGGCGTCCTTTAGGGCCGTGCCACCTTCCACCGGCAACGCCGTTTTCTTAGTCACCGCAGTGATTAAAGAATCCACGGTAGGCCACAGATAGGCCTCACGTTCACTCACAGCCAAAGGATAGAGGCGGGACATAGCCCTAGCCACTTTAAGGCTCGTTTCCGGGACATCCCATTGAGCCGCAATTAAGGTGTGCATGGCATCTTGCACGTGGAAGGATCTAGGCGGGCGCTTCGTCCCCAGCATAATGGCAGAGCCAACAGGGGCTGAGGGAGAGACGTCCTCCGGAGAGGAAATCTTCAAAGTGTCCATGGCCTGTAACAACAGGTTGGGCAAATCCTCTGGGCTAAAAAGCCGCGCTGCAGAGGGGTCATCCGCTCCATCCGAGCGGGGATCTATCTCCTCCAAGGAATCCGCAAAGGACCGTTGGGAGACCTCAGACACGCTGCCCTCATCTACATCGGAGGAGACAAAGTCCTCCTAGGCCTGGAAATCAACCCGAGGGCGTTTACCTCTGGGAACCTCAACCTCTTTATCAGAAGAGGGAGCAGGGGCAGCGTTTTGCATGAGGAAAGCCTGATGCAGCAGCAAAACAAACTCGGGGGAGAAACCCCCCAGACTGTGCACTTCCGCAGCCTGGGCAACAGCCCTAGACGCACTCTCAACCGGCGCTCGCAATAGCGGGGGAGAGACATGCTGCGCATCCAAAATGGCGTCCGGCGCGAAACTCCGCGAAGGAGCCGCGCGGGAAGAACGGCGCTTAACTTTAGCCGCTTTGTGCCGTCGCCCAAATTAAGGGCGTTCATGGCATTAATGTCTCCAACCTCAAGGGCGGCCCACGAAGAAGCCGTCCGAGCCGCGTGGCCGGCCAAGATGGCGGAGGCGAGGAGCGGGGGATGGGCGTTTATGGCGGGAAAAAACCGCCACGCCGGAGGAACGACCGGGACATTCATCGGTCACTAAACTGTCACCCATCAAGGGCGAATCAGGTTGTAAAACCCCCGCATCCCCTCTAGAAGCGCTCCAGCGATCCGGGGAGCGACCCTTTGCGCCCTCGCCCTCCGACGCCATATGCCACGAGGAGAAGAATCGGGGAACCCCCTGCCCGCTATAAAAAGGTAAAATTACCTGCTTGCCGCTCCGAGCTGTAACGAACTGGTGTCCCAGTGAGTAGCTGCAATGAACGTTTAAAGAAACGTCGAATTAAACGCCTTTAAAGACGTTTAAAATTTTTTTTTTTTTCTTTTTTTTTTTTTTTTTTTAAACGGAGCCAGCGGGAGGGGGGAGAAAAGGAGGGACCTGGCACCACCAGGTTTGCACTTGCTCAAAAGAGCCCTCAACCCCAGGCCTCAACAAAACCTAAGGATTAGGCTTGGAGGCCTAGCCAGAGCTGCTGCTGTGTGTGACCACCACCTGCTGAGATAGAGAACATACTGAGGAGTTTCCGGCAGCACATGACCACATATAGGGAGGCAAAAGTTTGCTCTCTATCTCCACCTGCTGGTAGATGGACACAACCCACCAGTCTATGGATTGATCAGCTTGATGATATGGAAGCCTCAGTTTAAATTATATACTCCTACTGTGAAGCCCAATGTTGTCAAAGCATTAAAAATGAAAGGGTATGCACAGTTGTATTGAAATTACATATAAAAGGAAGCCGATTACAAAACATCATTTTCTGTTAGCAATCCAGCCTATGGGTCATCAACCCTACAAGATCTACTCAGTACAAAGAGTGGTGGCCTAAGTCAAGGTAGGCTCAAGGCTCTGATACCTCGGACAAGCACTATCTTCCTGTACCTGAAAGGACCAGGCTGACAAAACATGCATCTTAACCTAGCTCCTTACAGTCAATAAATTGGGGGGAAAACAACTAGATCCCACCATCTTCACAAAGGACATTTTTATACTGTTTTTCCTCCCTCCTTCCAGCAGCAGACAGTAACGTAGTAGTAGAAAGGCCTTAACGTTCTGCTGAAAGGCTGCATTATTCTCCGTTGGCCAACAAAAATTATTCAGGAGCGACATAGTACAGATTCCTCCACTCTCTGACATTTACAGGTCAATATAAACCTGACTCTCCTGGACAACACCCTGTGGCTTTAAGGATATACAAATATATTCAGATTTATCCACTATAAAATGATTTGTTGACATATTTTGGCTTTCTCGAAATCCAAGCCTACTGGTACAGGGAATAAACAAAAAGAAAGCAAAACAGACAGGTGAGCTATTTTCACATACCCGTTCATCATTAGTGGCTTTAGAAGGCTCTTCCTTGGCCTCATCAGGCAACGGCATCCGCGACAATGTTAATCCATTCAGTGCTGCCAGTTTCAGTGGCCCTACCTTTTTTGCATCTGTTCTGTTGCCTCTTTTGATACCCTAAGACAATAATAGTTATTTAAAAATCCAAGTCAGTCAAATCACAAAACAGGATTTAAAATACAGCTAGCAAAAATCTCATCTACAGAATCATCTTGTACAGGAGAGACCAGTGCTATAGCTAACAAACAGAGCAGAGAAACAGCACCAAGTGGCCCTAAGAACCCAAAATAGAATGAATCAAAGAAAAAAAAAAAAAAAACCATACTTTTTAGGGATTTTACAAATTTTTAAATACACCGTAAAATCAAATAGTAAAACCTGAGACAGCCACGTTTCGCTCATACGTTGCATCAGGAGTTGTTAATTCACAAATAAAACTTCCTCCATACCAATTCCACTTTTTCTTATAATGGAACTGGTCAAAATGTTTCCTAAAACAGGAATTTCTCAACCTTGCTTTCCTATGGTTTTTAATTATACTCTTTTCTTTTCTAAACTCATTTTTGTGATTTATCTATCTTTTACCCCTAAATTTTGGAAATGGGTTGCCATTTGAAACATGGGAAACGTCAACAACATATCCCAAGTTGTTCATGTCATTAACGAATGAAACTCATCAGGGAAAAAAACATTTTAAAAGAGTGCATGCTCTTTTCCCGATAGTGTACCCATTCAAGCCACTGTGCATAAACGAACCACTGGGAAGAGAGTGCACCCTCTTTGAAAAGAGCACACATTCAATGACTTTGCTCCTGTAAAACAGCCAAATGAAAACAAATAAAGGGCCCTGTTTACTAAGGTGCGTGTTTTTAGCGTGCCTACACTTAGTACAAGCAACCATGTAGGTGCCTATAGGGATATTGTAGGCACGTACATGGTTAACACGCATTTTAAAAATGTTAACACGCCTATATCGCTGCTTAGTAAACAGGGCCCAAAATGAACATTCCTGGAAACATGAAATGAAAAATTTCTGCCTGCCCAACCCTATCAATTTTAATATTTCTTTTATTAGATTTCAAACGTCATCACATTTATGGTTGCTATTGACGTGGCATAAGTGGGTGCACTTTAATGTAGGTGCGTGTATATGCCAATTTATGCTAGTACTAGCCGTTGAGCCAGTAAAAACGGGCTGGTGTTGGGGCTTTCCTTCCCCCCCCCCCCCCACGAGGTCGCCACCGCTCCCCTCCCCCTTGGAGTTGCCGCCGCCACCCCTCCACCCGGCCCCTCTCTTCGCTTCTGAACTTACACATCCATTCGCCGAACGCAGCAAGGCACATCAGCTGAGCTGCCGTGGGCCCTTCCTTCTCTGCCTGTGGCCCCGCCCTCCTGTGACGTAACGTCAGCGAGGGCGGGACACAGGCAGAGAAGGAAGGGGCAGCTCAGCTGATGTGCATTGCTGCGTTCGGCGAATGGATGTGTAAGTTCAGAAGGGAAGAGAGGGCCAGGCCGGGTGGAGGGGTGGCGGCGGCGACTCCGAGTGGTGGGGGGGAGCGGTAGCAACATCGGCGGCGCAGTTTCCCTCTCTGTCCCACTCCACCCCCACCCCCGTCATCACGTATTGACATGGGGGCGGGACAGAGAGGGAAGTCTCTACTGCGCATTTGCAAGTGAGTCGGTCACTCGCCGTTTATATGTTTGATTGTATAAACTAAATCTGTGCGCTCCGATGTCATTCTAGAATTAGCGTTCAGCACGCTGCATCTAGGTGCCTAGCTTGTGGCGCCAGTAACTGCCCCTTACTTGTCTTTCTGCACGAAACAACGCATTTTACCCCTATTGTGGGTGATTTAGTCACCACTAGTAAGTTATGTTTCAATTATCTGATCACTATACAAGATTGGACTCTATTTGGATTTTACATTAAAACAAGCTTTCTTGTCATGTGAAATATAGGGTACATGTATGTGCCTTTATAACTGATTCATCACCAAATCACATTAATTTTTTTATTTCTGCTTGTATGATGATTTTTATTTATATTCTGTTCTTCTTTTAAAATGCCCTAGCATTTGTCTGTTTTTCTTTTCGTTTAATTTGTGAATATTTTATTTATTTGTTACATTTGTATCCCACATTTTCCCCACCTATTTGTAGCCTCAACGTGGCTGACATAGTACCGGAGAGGCATCTGCAGACTCCGGTGTAAACAAATACAAAGTGATATCGAGATTCTGCACCTGGATCTTTGCCAAAAAGAGGAAGATGAGCTAATGGAATAAGAATTTGGGAGGGGAGAAGGACAACTCTGTGTTTACTCCCACACTATGACCCGTGCAATGTACTGCAGAGACGAGAACACCCAGAATGCCAAGCACATCCTGCTGGATCAGCAGGTATTTACAGTGATTTCTGCTGAGGAAGAAATCCATCCCTTGCAGGAGGGAAAAAGAGGGAAGGTGGAATGTGATTGTTACAGTATGTTACCCCCCCCCCCCCCCCATCACTTACATCAACAAAGAAAACTAATGCGGTAAAATAGGCATTTGCCAGCAAAAAGCTCCAAAAGCTCTTTCCTATCCCCTGTACTGCAGGAAAAGATTGATATCCATACTCCATACATAGCTTGCTACCCCACCCCCGCTCCCCAAGGGGCTCAGATTCTGCATGTGCACAACCATGCATACCCCTTCAATCACAGTGATGCTCAGTTAGTGAATACAATAATGTATTTTTGTGCCTAATATGTGTTTATATATAGACTGTAACATGCCTACCAGATCCACACATGCCAACAGGTGAACATTCTGCAGGGAGAACTTTAATGATGCATGTAGCGCTCTGATCCCAGAGATTGCACCACTGTGCAAATAAGCAGATAAGGGCAATTGTACAAGAAGAGGGTTACAAAATGCCGTGGATACTAAAGGGAAACAGTACCCTGACCATCAAAGATATGTATTCGAAAAAGGCCTCCAAGCAGGGGGTTGACGGTACCTTGCCTCCGATCAGAAGAGAGCCCCCGGGGAGAATAATTCGACCCTGCGTCACACTGCATCGAGCTCCGATGATGCTCTCACTTTATTCTTGCAAGAGTTGTGAGCGGCTAAACTGGAGATTACAGAAATAGTAGTAACTAAACTGGAGGCCCGAATGGCAGAGATCACTCAAAGAGTGGACCAGGTGGAGGGACGCATTCACGCTGTTGAGGTTGAGCAGGAAAAGGAAGCAGACGTAGTAGCGTCAGCCAAAAAGCAGGTACATTTACCAACTGAAAAAGTAGAGGACCTGGAGAATAGGCAACGCGGGACTAACCTGCGTATTTATGGTACCCCAGAGGGGATGGAGGGACAGAGTCCGATAGACTTCATTTAAAAAATACAGTTTGTCTGTTTTCCTGAATCCACAGCTCAACCGGTGTTTGAGTTGAAGAGTGCACACTGGGAGCTCCACCCCCAACCCGATCCTAATCTACACCCCCACCGGGCGTTCATCATTAAACTTCTTCGACATCCAGAGATGGAGTATATTTTGAGATCGGTCAGGTGGCAAAAAACTCATGTGTATGAGAACTAGACTCAATAAGAATTTTTCCTGATCTGAGTGAAGAAACAACGCACAAGAGGAAAGAACTTTGAAATTATAGACAGCAACTTTAGTGGCTGGAACCTGAGGGCAGTGCTGGACAGACTTTTACAGTCTGTTTCCCACAAACAGGAAGACAAATAGGCTGGAGTGGGCTTCGACGACAACTCCAAAAGTTGGAACACAAGGATAGGGCCAGACGGACTTCTATGGGCTATGTCCCAGAAACGCCAAAGAAAGATCATAATCAAGTATATAATATCAGGTTCATTGTTGATTTAATTATGAATTGATAATAAGTGTGACTATTGGTCAGACTTGACTGTTCAGGTTTTTATCTGCTGTCACTTACTATGTTACTATTAATCCTCTCTGCTCCTGGGCTGATGCGCAGACCTCAGCTCTGACACAGGCACAAGCATCAGATGTCACCTGACCTACTGGTGTGTGCATGTGGCGACCTCTCGACACACAGTGCCAGTGAATCAGAGACAAGTCTTAAATGTGCGCACCAGAATGTTCCAAGTTCCAACTTCTGTTCCTTCCTTGCCTGCAGCGCTGCGGCTCGAACCCAGAGAGAGACAGAATTTTTTTTTATGTACCATTAAATTCTTGCGGGGACTGGTAGGGATGGGTAAGATTCCAGCGGGGACGGGTAAGATTTCTGTCCCCATGCAACTCTCCAGTTGATATAATGCCTTTCTGTGGTTTTTATAACTACATTCAAAGCACTTTATATAGTATATATAGATACTTATTTGTACCTGGGGTAATGGAGGGTTAAGTGATTTGCCCAGAGTCACAAGGAGCTGCAGTGGGAACTGAACCCAGTTCCGCAGGATCAAGGTCCACTGCACTAACCACTAGGCTACTCCTCCACTCAACAGCCACTGGTTGATATTGTGCTGCTCTTGTTTTCTGAGCTTGATTCCTGCTGCCTCTTTTTCTTCCTGATTTCCCTTTGTTCAAGCCATTATAACTATCCTGCCTTTCTTGTTGACCTCTACATTGTTTCCATCATACCTCGGGTGGTATCTGAATATCCCTTCAAAGAGGGCCATCTATTATTCCTTTGCTTGGTCGGTTAGCTTCTAGCAGCGCGCTCAGAGTAGCAGGCCTTATCTTTCCAGAAGGAAACCATCCCTCCAGTCTCTATGGTTTCTTGTTAACTTCAAAACATTAATCTCATCTGGCTTCTAAGACTACACTCAGTCACTTTATATCAGAGCCCTTCTTCTCTAAACCAGATTCCACACTATAATGCTTCATGTTTCTGCTATTCAGTCAACGTATAGTTATTCATCGGGATTCCACATGCCGTCACTGGGATATACGACAGTGCTTCGTGAACTAATCCCTTAACCAGTTTAAGCATGAAGCACCCATGACATCAGTGCTCCTGTTTTCCTTTTGATATCTTATCCACTTTCTCCATTGCATCTTGCATCTTTAAAAAAAAAAAAAAAACAACCCACCACAAACCCTGCCTTAACAGTTGGAACACCCTTTCTAACGTGGGGAACTCATGTACGTTCATCATTACAGAACATATAACAATACCTGTTCTCATTAGCAGTAAATCTCAATATGATGCATTCCTCCAATTCCACCTCCAAGGGCTAGTTGCTCCATGCAAATACACAATTCTCACTTTCTGGTACTGTGGGCTACTGACTGTATCAAAATGAGCAGTCTTAGGTTTGGGAATCACTCGCTCATTCTGCCTCGCCTCACCCTATGCTTGGAACAACCTTCCTGAGCCCTTACGCCAAGCCCCCTCCCTGCCCGTCTTCAAGTCTTTGCTTAAAGCCCACCTCTTCAATGCTGCGTTCGGCACCTAACTCTTACCGTTCAGTGAATCCGGACTGCCCCAATCTGACTGCCCCTATCGGACCGCCATTCACTTGTCTATTAGATTGTAAGCTCTTTGAGCAGGGACTGTCTCTCTTTGTTAGATTGTACAGCGCTGCGTAACCCTAGTGGCGCTCTAGAAATGTTAAGTAGTAGTAGTAGTAATGTTGTTACTATTTGAGAGTCTGGAATGTTGCTATTACTTGAGATTCTACATGGAATGTTGCTATTCCACTAGCAACATTCCATTTTTAGATTGTGAGCTCTTTGCGCAGGGACTGTCTTTTCAAGTTTGGTGTACAGCGCTGCGTATGCCTTGTAGCGCTATAGAAGTGATAAGTAGTAGTAGTAATGTAGAAGCCTGCCCTTGCAGATCAGCAACGTGGCCGCGCAGGCTTCTGTTTCTGTGAGTCTGATATCCTGCACGTACGTGCAGGACGTCAGACTCACAGAAACAGAAGCCTGCGCGGCCGCGTTGCTGATCTACATGGAATGTTGCTAGTGGAGGAGTAGCCTAGTGGTTAGTGCAGTGGAACATGGGATGTTGTTACTATTTGAGATTCTGGAATGTTGCTATTACTTGAGATTCTACATGGAATGTTGCTACTATTGGAGATTCTGTTGCTACTATTTGAGATTCTACATGGAATGTTGCTATTCCACTAGCAACATTCCATATTTAGATTGTGAGCTCTTTGAGCAGGGACTGTCTTTTCATGTATGGTGTACAGTGCTGCGTATGCCTTGTAGCGCTATAGAAGTGATAAGTAGAGGTAGTAATGTAGAAGTCGGCCCTTGCAGATCAGCAACGCGGCCGCGCAGGCTTCTGTTTCTGTGAGTCTGATGTCCTGATCAGACTCATAGAAACAGAAGCCTGCGCGGCCGCGTTGCTGATCTACATGGAATGTTGCTAGTTGAGGAGTAGCCTATTGGTTAGTGCAGTAGAACATGGGATGTTGTTACTATTTGAGATTCTGGAATGTTGCTATTACTTGAGATTCTACATGGAATGTTGCTACTATTTGAGATTCTACATGGAATGTTGCTATTCCACTAGCAACATTCCATTTTTAGACTGTGAGCTCTTTGAGCAGGGACTGTCTTTTCATGTATGGTGTACAGCGCTGCGTATGCCTTGTAGCGCTATAGAAGTGACAAGTAGTAGTAGTAGTAATATAGAAGCCTGCCCATGAAGATCAGCAACGCGGCCGCGCAGGCTTCTGTTTCTGTGAGTCTGACGTCCTGCACGTACGTGCAGGACGTCAGACTCACAGAAACAGAAGCCTGCGCGGCCGCATTGCTGATCTGCAAGGGCAGGCTTCTACATGGAATGTTGCTAGTGGAGGAGTAGCCTAGTGGTTAGTGCAGTGGAACATGGAATGTTGTTACTATTTGAGATTCTGGAATGTTGCTATTACTTGACATTCTACATGGAATGTTGCTACTATTGGAGATTCTGCATGGAATGTTGCTATTCCACTAGCAACATTCCATTTTTAGACTGTGAGCTCTTTGAGCAGGGGCTGTCTTTTCATGTATGGTGTACAGCGCTGCGTATGCCTTGTAGCACTATAGAAATGTTAAATAGTAGTAGTAGTGTGTCTGACTCAGTCTTGCTTGTTGATGGAAAAAGCAACGTCACTTACTTGTAACGGATGTTTTCTGTAGACAGCAGGATTGGTAAGGCACACAATACCTCCCCCACCTTCTCGACAGTGTTTACCCTTCTACAGCTGAGGAGATTGCCGTGTGTGGGATGCACCATGCATGCTCTGAACTTTACAGTAAGTTCTGACCTCTGGCACAGCAGTTCTAACATAGTAACATAGTAGATGACGGCAGAAAAAGACCTGCACGGTCCATCCAGTCTGCAGTCTGACTTGGTGCTATTAGATGATGTCACACACTTGTACGCCTTTACCCATCCTGCTGTCTAAGGAAAACATCCGTTACCGGTAAATGTTGCTTTAGTTCAATACAAGAAATTACCCACAACAATTACTATAAACCGTAAGCTGCAAGTTAACCCATCAAAGCTCATCTTTTATGAAGAAACAGAAATGTCTACTTACCCCCAAAGGTGGAAGCCCTTCAACAATAGTTTTTCCTGAAAACACATCCGACACAGGTCTCTTCTTAACAGAATCCTTCCTGACTCTGTACCTTTCAGACATCGTGAGGTCAGATTCAGACACAAATGGAGCCAGCATTCCTTCACCTCTCCTTTGAGCATGGGTGTCGGTGATGAAGTGAACTGGACTAACATCTTTAAATTGTTTTTCTATCTCACCCTCTGTAACAAGCAATGGCTGCTCTACGCAATGCATGGGGCTTGCTGCAGAAGAACTGAAAGGGTAACTTGGTAAAGGTTCATTGGCATAGTTTCCCAGTACAGCAGAGAGCTGTGCTGGCTCTTCTGTGGAAGTCCGAGATGCACTGGCACTTTTTTCTTCCTCAAAATCATCTTCATCTTCCTCACTGCTATGAATCAGCATAGTGGCATCTGAAAGAGATTTTTTGTGGCCATATTTGGTGGCCTCATGCTCCTCATTTGGTTCCTCCTTTGTTTTTCCTATGAAAACACTGGGCTGTGAGCCTACAAATGGTTCCCTTGGAAGAGTCACATCTGCTGCAGATGCAGACATGGTCCTCTCTTTAATCTGTATGCCTTCAAAGCTATGAGTCATCCCAGCTATCTCTATGCTGTTTCTTTTCTGTAGCTGAGCATGCCGCGCTGATGTTAAGGGCTCGCTAACTTCTTGAAGAGAATGGGCAACTGGCAAGCTGTCTTCCTGAAATGTCTGAACAGAATGGTGAACTCTCCTTGTGATGAGGTCCGGATTGCTGCTGCTGATGTAAAGGTGATGGGAAAGATCAGGAGTGCTATTGGCGGGTCTTGGGTAGGGGTTAGGGGGAGGAGGTCGATATACCTGAGTCTTCATAATGTTTGGTGCTGGATAATCCTGAGTCTGATGTTGAACATTGGTTAGCTCAGGCACACTGACAGCTCCAACCACCGGTCGCCTTTCAGTAGGATACGGGTAAGGAGACTGGCTATGAAAACTATAGCTCAGATTGAAAGGATAGTGAGTGGACTGGGGTGAGGTGAACTGGGTATTCTCCCGGATTTCAGGCTGACTGTAGACCAGTGCATCAGCTCTACTGTAGGCATATGAATTGCCTATACTGAGATTTCTCATTGAATGGCTCTGCCTTTCACTGTGCATCATACCCCTGTTTAGTTGCCTCATCACAGTCTCATAATCTGGGGTAGGGCGATATGATGGTGGTATCAGAGCACTATGTCGATGGGAGGGGATGTAATCAGGTCTCATGACATCACTTCCTGTAATACTAGGGTTAGAGGACATAGGTGAAGGCTGCATGTAGTGCTGTGGGTTATTTAAAGAGCTGGTGCTATGCGCACTATATACACTTCCATTGCGTATTCTACCATTGTAGTCATAAGGAGTTCTGTCCAGGCTAGTTTGAGAATGATAATAGTATCCATTCTGATTGGCCACAAAAAGATTATCTGCAAAAGACAGTTATTACTATAGGTTGTAATAAAACGTAACCCAAAACAGTAAACACATTGTTAAGTACTTCTTTAAAAGTGGCATTCTAAGCAGAAAAAAATAACCATGCAAAAATGGACTTTTTAAAATTTATTGCTTTTCTATAACATTTTTGGGTAGAACGATACAAATGAAAAACCTGTAATATAGGGACATAAATTCATAATTCATGGTAGGCATATGGTACTAGCCCTAATCTCAGTACATGCCACAATCACCCACTGTAAAGATGTGTATTCTAAATTACCTTGGGAAGACGTGTATGGTTCATTGTAGTGTCCGTTATAGTGCAACTGAGGTACAGGCATCATATAAGGCTGAGGTTTGGGCTAAACATAAAAAGAATTTACAAATAATGTCTTGAGAGTAGGTCAGATCTATTTAATTAAGTAAATGTGTGACAGTATACAGCCATGAAATACGAAAAGGACTGTCATTGCAAGAAATTTACCTACAATACATACGTATTACCATTGAGTGATAGCTAACAGCCAGAATCCAGCTTCACGTTACTGTGTTCCAAAAGGCTAAGGGGTGTCGCTACATTGGCTGAGATAAATGAGTTGGAAAACTATATATAATAGTGCTAAAAAGCTTCCAGGTAGCTGTGAAATTACACTCATGGCACCACTGCCCAAAACAGGCTGATTCCTACTGAGCTGGAAGCCAAAAAGAGCAGCAGACAGCTGCTAGGCCAAAGAACAAGACAAAATGGAAAAAAAAATCCTATTACCTGTCAAACTGTGTCTACTAAGCTATCGATTAAGCTATCAACACTGATGAAAAGTTGATTTTTTTGTGGGTGAGGGGACCTTGAAGTGGAGTGGAGGGGTAGCTTAATGGTTAGTGCAGTGAACTCAGAACCTGGGTAACGGTTTGATTCCCACTGTAGCTCCTTATGACCGTGAGCAAGTCACTTACACCTCCCTTGCTCCAGGTACAAAAAACTTAGATTGTGCGCCCACTAGGGCCAGAGAAAGTACCTTTACATAATAAACCAATTTATCAAATCCATGACCCTTTACTTGAAGCTTCCTTCGTAGAACCACTCTGAGTGAGCTACAGTGACATGAACCTTCAATCGTGATTACTCAGGGTTTTCTTACTTTTAATATTCCTATTCTATCATAGCCCAGCCCTACAAGACAGTCCTTAGCTAGAGATTTCAGAACCCAACACGTGTACGACCAGAGTCTGATCAAGTGTCGATAGTGAGTAACAGACGGCACTTTCTCCACATGGGGAGAGGGGAAGTAAATGCTTCAGTGGATAGAAGCCAGGCTCAGGAAGTGAACCTAGATTCATGCCCCCTTCCCCCCACCATAAAACATCTTGGACCCGATGCTAAGCATTTTAATGCCAGCGGCGGTCAACAAACCTGGAAGTTCAATGCTGGGCCAAGTCCAAGCTCTGGCACTGAATTTCCAGGTACCTGGAGCCAGCTAAGTGTGATATTTGGCACTTAACCCGCTATGAGGAACTGCATAAAAATAGGACTGTGTTTTATGCGGTTATCTCAGCTGGTGAAGCAGGGGCGTAGCCAGACAACAGATTTTGGGTGGGCCTAGGCAAGAATTAGGTGGGCACCAAGTGTTCTCCCCCCCCCCCCAAAAAAAAAAAATCTCAGCTGGTGGGAAAACACTTCTTTCCACCTTGGCAGCAGGAATGCACTGAAAACTGAGCATGCACAGGTGCCGGTGTTGTGGAGAGTAGCGTTTTCGTTACCATCAGGGGGAAATCTTCAGCTGGTGGAGCCTGGGATTCCCACCAGTTACCACTAAACATGTGCTACTTGTTGGGTGGGCCTGAGCCATAAATGGGTGGGCCCTGGCCCACCCAAGCCCACCTGTGGCTACGCCACTGTGGTGAAGTGCTGAATATCAGCACTTAACAGGCTATATGATGACTCCACCCCAGAATGCACTCAAAATAGCCAGTTTCAGCTTCAGGGTTAACCAGGCAATTTCAGCGACACTATCCAGTTAAGCACCGTGAAAATGCCGGTCAGCCCTGTACAGGCAATTCTAAAAGCCAGAAGCCTCTCTGGGCCATTTAAAATGTTTTGAATATTAGACCCGTTATTCTTTCACAGTAGTCCCAACACAAAATTCAAACTAGGACCCCCCAAAGCCAAGCTAGAGAAAAAAAACACATCCCCATTTGTTACTACCTTTTTTCCACTAAAACCAAAGGAAAAAAAGCAAATCAGAAGGTTTCAATATAATTTTTACCATAGATATTCTTGATGAAGATCTCCTTCGAACTGGATTCACTGCAACAGTTTGAGTTTGTCTAGAAAGCAAAACAGGTTAGAATATGTTTTAAAGCATGTGTATAGGTTAAACTCCAATGAGGTTAGATTGAGAACAGGAGACAGCATGAGCCTAACTAGCCTATTATGTGGGCTGAAACCAGTAGGCGGAGCTTGCCAGCATTTTAGTGCACTCGAAACAATAGCAAACACTATTGAAAACAACAGCAAAAGATTATTAGAAATAAGGGACTGCCTATGCAAGGTCCATCTGTAAAAAGTCTAAAGCTTTTCCAGTTGGATAGGTAGTGCCTTAAAAGGCGGAGGATAAAAGATTTTTTTTAACTTAACAGCTTTTTATTTGAAACAGGGGCATAGCCAGACTTCCGTGGGAGGGGGGTCCAGAGCTCGAGGGGAGGAGGCACATTTTAGCCCCCCCACCCGCCGCCATTGTCGCCCCCCCCCTCCCGCCGCAAACCCTCCCCCACCGCCGCCTACCTTCCGTTTTGCTGGCGAGGGACCCCATTCCCCGCCAGCCGACATCCTCTCCGACCGTTCTGCTGCAGAGAAAAGTCTTCTTTCTTGCATGCTGACGTCCCAAGGAAGAAGACTTTTCTCTGCAGCAGAACGGTCGGAGAGGACGTCGGCTGCCGGGGAGTGGGGTCCCCCGCCAGCAAAACGGAAGGTAGGCGGCGGCGGGTTCGCCGGGAGGGGGGTCCCGACTGAAATCTACGGGGGCCCAGGCCCCCTCAGGCCCCACGTAGCTACGCCACTGATTTGAAAGCTTCCCAAATCTAGATGTATATCGTGAAATAAAACTGAACACTAAAACAGTGTAAAAATTATTGTAGCGAGTAGAAACAGGAATAATAACTATTTTATGCTCATTTTTCTACACTGTTCTATAGAATACGTGGCCAAATTTAAGTGAGGATATCCTGTTTCCTGGTGGGTTCATCTTATCCGTTGTTGTAATCTGTCTCGGGAAGCCTGGTGTTATAAAGATGATAGAATATATTGAAATTAAATGGAAGTAAAATTAAACTCGCCTTTCATTGGGGCACATAGAATCACATCTTCACTTCATCTCATTTGTAGAAGTTTACATTTTAGATACACAAATTGATTATTCTGTTTTGCACGTGTTTCATGGACAAGTGGTTTTATAAGTCAAAATAATAAAAATAAATATTGCTTCACGCAGACCTCTCATTTATTTAAATACTAGTAAAAACGGCCCGTTTCCGAAACCAATGAAACGGGCACTAGCATGTGGTTTTTTTTGTGTGTGTGTATGTATGTGTCACAGAGTTATTTTGTGTGTGTGTGTGTGTGTGAGTGTGTGAAGGTGCGGTGTGTGTGCAGGTTGTTGATGTGTGTCTTTTTTTGTTTTGTTTTTTGCTTGGGGGTTGGGGGATGTGCTGTGCTGTGCTGGCAAAGTGGGTTGGATTGGTGTGTGGCTTTGAGGGTGTGTGTCTGTTGTATTGTGTGTGTGTGTGGTTTTGTCTGTCAAGGAGGTTTGTGGAGGGGGGTCTTTCTGTTGGTGAAATGTAAATGTGGTTGTAGGGGGGTCAGCCTTTGCTGAGTGTTGTTTTTTTTTTTCCATGTTTTTTTTTTGTGTTGTGCTGAGGCAGCAGTGTTGTTTATTAGTGAAATTTAACACAAAGGCATGGTATGGCTCCCACTTAGAGAACGCATTACATTCAAGATCTGCACGATAGTACACAAAATCATCCACACAGACGCCCCAATCTACATGCTAAACCTTGTGGACTTTCCTCCAAGAAATGCCACAAGATCATCCCGCAAATTTCTTGACCTGCACTTCCCCAGTTGTAAAGGACTAAAGTACAAGCAGATGCATGCAACCACATTCTCGTACCTGGGCACACAAGTGTGGAATGCACTGCCTACAGACCTGAGAACAATCGGCGAAACAACTATCTTTTGCAAATCTCTTAAGACATATCTCTTCAGCAAGGCATACAATGAGAACTAAGCCACAATAATCCACACGACAACCCACTCAATTAAGATAATTCATCTACTATAACTACCTAAATCACTCCTCTCCTTCTACCCTAATTTAACCTCTACACAACATTAAATGTATATGTCACCTTGCAATGACAATGTTAACAAAACTCTATAAGCCACATTGAGCCTGCAAATAGGTGGGATAATGTGGGATACAAATGAAATAAAATAAATAAATAAATAATTTTCAAATGGTAATACTAGAGCCCAGCTAAGGAACAGGTTGTTTTGAATTAGTCTTCACTGAACCAAACTTGCTTTCCTTGTACCATCACTATCCAATTGGATAGGCAGTGCCTTAAGAGGTGGAGGATAAAGGATTTGTTTTGTTTGTTTTTTGCCATTTATATCCCACATTATCCCAAGAAAACTCGGGTTCAATGTGGCTTGCATTTGGAAATACAGTGAAACAGAATAATAGAATACAGTAACTTCATGGAAACAAGTCGATGGATATGTCTAAAACATTTAACAAAGTTGATATTAGCATATATACCCAACCGGGCATTTAAAAGTCTGTCCTTTAATGATGCCGCATGTTCAGAAATCACAGCCATAAGTGCAGACAGTTATTCAAACATTATCATATGCACACACCAGAACAGGCATCCATACACACATTGCAAAAGTAAACAACTTCTACAGCACAACACAGTTTATACCAAATTGTTTAACCACCTTTACGTTTCACCTTTGGGTTTAACAAGCAAAAGCATGTGCATGTAAGGTCTAGATAAAGTATTAAAACAATCAAAGTTTAAAGCAAATGCCCATAATATGTAATACTGAAATACATGGTAGCAATAATGAAACAGAGATGGAATAGCAGGAAGCCAACAGATTTATTTTCCATTGAACAAAATTAACTTTGTATGAACTTGGCGGCTAATAGCTACAGGGCCGTGCCAATACGGTAAGCGAGGTAAGCACCGCAGGGGGGCGCCGACCTCTGGAGGGCACCGCTGCAGTGCTTACCCTCGCCGCTTACCTGAGCTCTGCGCCGCCGAGGCCTTTAAACCTTTTACCTCCGAGGCTCCAATGGTCACAGCAGCGTCAGTGAAAGCGCTGCCGACATCTCCCTTCCCTTTGGGCTCGTTGGTTCCCTCAGTGTCCCGCCTTCTTCTGACGTCAGAAGAAGGCGGGACACTGAGGGAACCAACGAGCGCGAAGGGAAGGGAGACGTCGACAGCGCTTTCACTGACGCTGCTGCGACCGGAGGTAAAAGATTTAAAGGCCCAGGGCGCGGAGCTGAGGTAAGGGAAGGGCAGAGAGGCATGGATGGGAGGGCAGGGCAGAGAGGGACAAGGATGGACATGGGTGGGAGGGCAGGGCCCAGGGAGAGGAGAAATTGCTGGAAATGGAGGGGAGGGGAGAGAGAAGAATTGCTGGCTATGGATGGAGGAGGGAAGGGCAGAGAGGGTGAAGGATGGACATGGATGGGAGGGCAGGGCCCAGTGAGAGGAGAAATTGCTGGAAATGGAGGGGAGGGGAGAGAGGAAAATTGCTGGCTATGGATGGAGGATGGAAGGACATGGATGGGAGGGCAGGGCCCAGGGAGAGGAGAAATTGCTGGAAATGGAGGGAAGGAGAGAGAGGAGAATTGCTGGCTATGGATGGAGGAGGGAAGGGCAGAGAGGGACAAGGATGGAAGGGCAGGACCCAGGGAGAGAGGAGAAATTGCTGGAAATGGATATAGAGCAAGAAAGGAGGAAAGTAAAGAAATAAATGGTAAGGAAGCCCTGGAAACAGAGTTAGGAGGACAGATAGCAGCAGAATCAGATACTGGGCCAGCATGATCAGAAAAAGAAAGTCACCAGACAACAAAGGTAGAAAAAAATCATTTTATTTTCATTTTAGTGTTTGGAATATGTCCACTTTGAGAATTTACATCTGCTATCTTATTTTGCAATGTATAGCAAATTGTTTCTAAGAATATTGCTGACAATTCCTGTCAGTGTGGCAAGTGGTGAGCGATCATTTTCACAGTTAAAAATCATAAAAAATTATTTGTGATCTATTTGTTGAGCAATCCATCTTTCAGCTCCTATTTCCTTTGCATCTTGTGCCACACGGGGGGGGGGGGGGGGGGGGCAACTGATAGTCTGCAGGGGGGCGCCAGAGACCCTAGGCACGGCCCTGAATAGCTACTATATTTTGGTGGTGCATTGTTTGTCTGCCTAATAAAATCACACATCTATATACAACACACAGCCAGAAGACATATTCCAAAACAAAAAGCCTTTTACAACCAGACTTGAAGAAATATATACAACAGAAC
This sequence comes from Microcaecilia unicolor, assembly GCF_901765095.1. Taxonomy (NCBI): domain Eukaryota; kingdom Metazoa; phylum Chordata; class Amphibia; order Gymnophiona; family Siphonopidae; genus Microcaecilia; species Microcaecilia unicolor. The sequence continues at coordinate 211,801,296 of NC_044039.1, read as the reverse complement.
TGGACAATGTTGACACATTTAGACTGACTCTGGACAGAACTTCTGAATGAAGGAAGCTCTACCCTCATTATTCAATACCTCTCCTAGAAATAGTAGTAGTAATAAAAAAAAATCAAATGCATTTTATAATTTACCTCTGCACTCTACAAAACAAAGAGGAGCAAGTTCCCACATACCACCTTTTTCTTTTGATGTACATACGGGGGGGGGGGGGGGGAAGATGTTAAATGCTCACAGGTTTCAACCTAATTAATGTTTGAAAATATAAGTGAGATGAAATAAAAATGCTACCAACAATAAAGAACGAGCTGATAGGTTTGTTTGCTTTGTTTTGGCCGCTGCTCAGGGGAGGCGGGGAGAGAGACTGCTTCAGCTTTTTCACATCATGCCGTCTCCTTTTCTCAATCTAACCTCCTTGGTAAACTCAGAGACACAAAAAGAAATGCAAATACATAGTTTATTACATCAATGCTACTATTTCATATAGTTGAACTACAAAACAGTTTATATTTTCATTAAATAAAAAAAAAGTTACAACACATTAGGAGCAATAGAAGGCATCTGTGATCCCGACAAAGTGCTACATATAGACCAATAACCACCTTCAAATGTAGTGGACGGGAAAAAAAATAACTCCAGAAAGACACTGTGGGCTAGATTTACTAAGAAGCGCTATGGGCGCGTTAGCGTTTTTAACGCATGTAAATGGTTTACGTATGTTAAACGTTAACGCGCCCATAGAAATGTACAGGCCGTTAGCGTTTAATGTGCCTTAAATTTACAGGCGTGTTAAAAATGCTAACGCACCTTAGTAAACATACCTCTGTGTCTCCTTAGCGGGCTCCATGCAACAAAAGCATTTTGAAATGACTAACACAAGATGCTGGATCTACCACAGTCATTTACAAAGCACTTGAAAACATGCAGCTGGTATCGAGGAGAGGCTAGAGTATTGCAAATAATCCAATCCAAAAACCAACAAGCAGTAGACAGTCCATACTAGTCTAAAATAATAGGACATTTTAGAAAGGGCGTCCAAATCAGAATTTAGATGTCCAAGTTAAGACATCTGAACTTCCTCTAGTACCTTAGAACAAGATCTGCTGACAGATCCTGTTACATAGTAACATAGTAAATGGCGGCAGATAAAGACCTGTACGGTCCATCCAGTCTGCCCAATAAGATAAACTCATTTACATGGTATGTGATACTTTATACCCGAGCTTGATTTGTCATTGCCATTCTCAGGGCACAGACTGTAGAAGTCTGCCCAGCACTGTTCTTGTATTAAAAGTTCTGAGGATTCTAGAATCCTAAAGAGTTACAAGATTCTGAAATCCCAGTTAGGGCCAGATGCACTAAACCTAGCAAGCCAATAATGAGCCATTAATGAGCAAGTGGTAAACCCTGGCATGCACTAAAAGCCATTTTACGACGATGACAGCAGCTAACGAAAACGGAATGTAGATGAGGAAATTGTGTAGAAACCCTATTGTAATGAGATGCACTAAGCTTTTCCAATTGCCTTAACGCTGGAAACTCTGAGAGGTCTGTACCTCTCGTTGGGGTTGCACGGGATTGAAAACTGATAAAAAACCGCTATAAAAGTCATTCTGCCCCCCCCCCCCCCCCCACCGCAATAATACAAACAAAAGTGCAGTTGAGGCCGGCCATCGAAAAAAGCCATCCATTTTCGCCATCATTCACCTCCACAATAATAAAAAAACGTCTTTTTTGGCCGTGCTTCACTCAGCTGAGAGACCTGGAAGTCTCTGAGCCAATCACAGCGCGTTCTAAAATATATGGAGAAATGGGTTTTTATGTGCCTGTGATGTGTAGCATGAACATCCATTTAAAAAAAAAAATATAGACACCTAAAATACCAATGAGGCAACACAGGAACAAACATCTATGTTATGAAATGGCAAGATAGATGTTTACATTTTGCAATATAAATGGTTATGTTAGCCATTTTAGAAACACAGATGTCCATCCTTCTGGAGCTATCACAGAGCCCAGTATCCCTTGCCAATTTCTCTTTCAGAGGGTGGGGGAACCAACCACTGGGGGATGAAGAAGGTGAAATCTTTTAATCCCTCCAGTGCAGTGCTGCTCAACAGCAGCGCCTTTCTGAAACCTGAATGTTCAGGGTAGCAAGTCCAACTCCCAGCATCCATCTATTTAGACAGACGTTCATTCCCCTTCTGAAACGGAGAATGAATGTCTCTTTTTTGGGCCCACATCTCAGCCACAATAACCCGAGACCACACCCCCTTGTCATATGGATGTTCTTCAGTTTTAGATACATGCCAGTTCTGTAAAATCAGAACTTAGATGTCTATACATGATAGATGTATAAGTTGCTGTTTATGGAAATCCAAATTGTAGACAATAATTCTAAAATAATCACTTTATTCACATAAGTATAAAATAAAATAAAAATGTTCAAATGGCATAGTGACAACTCCTCAAATCTTGTGGTTATCAACCTGACAAGTTTCAGCTTGTCCACCTGCTTTGTCCCTAGAGCTCTGATATTTGGGCAGGATCAAAACCTTAAGAACCCCACTCTGAATTTGCCTATATATTCAAATTAGTGGCCAATTTCTACTTTGACTTTTGTTATATAAGTTACCTCAAAAAGTGGCTGCTTTTCAATTGAGTGACTTGTCTCGATTTTCAGTCAGAGTTCTGACAGAACGACATGGAGACCTGCTAGTCTCTTCCTTTAGCTGAGTTTCAATGGAACCTCAATAGCGGAGGTATATAGCATTGGTTGTTTTATTAAATTTTCTTATTTTAAATTTCTTTATTAATTTTGATTTAAACAAAGATAACACTCTTTGAATGATACATCAAATGTTTTTAAATAACAACTTTAAAGTAAATTATTCCAGATATTAAATTCCTAAAGGAATTTATACAAACATTGATTTTCAGCAGTCCACAAATTAGAGAGAGTCCAATTGTCACCAAAGGAAGTTGGTTAAAGTGGAAATAATTGAAATTTAAAGTTAGAGCAGGCGGTTTCTAAATTTACATCTTGACTATAATTCCAACATTTATTTGGTCAGTTCTTTTTTCCCATGCATAAGTAAGAATCTAGACAATTGTTCAGGTTCATAAAATATATATCTGTTATTCTTGAAAAAAATTAAACATTTGCATGGAAACCTTAATTGAAAAATAGCTTCTATTTCCACTGATTTCTGCTTCAATTCCAGAAATTTCTTTCTCCTTTGCTGAGTCCATTTAGAAATATCTGGGAACATCAAAATCTTATCTCCCATAAACTGAGGCTGTAAATTCTTAAAATACAATCTTAATAAAGCCTCTTTATCTTGTATAAAGACAAAGGAAATTATCAAAGTAGCACGAGTTTTAATTTCTTCCTGAGATTGCTCCAATAATCCGGATACATCCAGAGATTCAGAAGATGTTTGTAACTCAGTAGGAGCCGATTGAGAATTTCTCCCTTGTAATTTAAGGTAATATATTTTTTGCAATGGAGGTAAAGACTCCTCTGGATATTTGTAAATCTCCTTCAGAAGTTTATTAAACAGCTCTCTAGCAGACATATACTGTGTTTGAGGAAAGTTCAATAAGCGTAGATTTAAAGTTTTTATTAAATTTTCCACCATCTTTGATACAGTTAACCATATCCTCTTGGTCAGGCAATAGAACACTTGATTTGAGATGTGAATAGGTTTTTCTTCTTACCTTGAGAATAGATCCCCTAGGATTTTGACTGATTACTATTCTACTCCTTGGTCACTATCATACAGGGGGCAATTGTACCACCTTTTCTTTTAATATTTTCATTGTATATATCTGTTTTCCTTCAGTGGCTGACACTTCATTATCTTTTTTATTTGTTGTTGTTTATAGAATTTATGGCTGTACCGAATACTCATGTTCGATTCGGCCCCCAACAGTGCCCCGAATACATTATTCATATTCGGTCGAATAGTGATTTAAATTTGAATACGAATAATCTGGGGCTCTACTGTGCTAAATCCTACCGAAATAAACACTTGATCTCTGATTTCATGTTGCTTCTTTTATTATTTGTTAGTTAAAGCTCAATGTCCATTATTCGTATTTGACCAAATAATATTTTTCATTATTCGTATTCAGCAGAATAGTAAAATATGCTGTTTAGTACAACTCTAGAATTTACAAATTAGATTACAACTCTTGCCCAGAAATGAAAGTAAATCAGACTCAAAAAAAACCTTAAAAAATAATCTGAAGGATTAAAAGAAAACACATCTTAATACAAAAACTACCCTCTCTGAAGTCCGGAAAATCAAGAGAATTACAAATCAAAATAAGTAACACTAAAAAGAAAAGGTATCAGATGTCTAACACCTGCAGTAAAGATTACACTGAAGAAGTCCCCATCTCTCCAAGAATGGTCACTGCAACGGCTGGTAGAGAACCTTTTCAAAAGAAATTCTTTCAGTTCCAATAAGTAAAAAAAACAAATTTTTTTCAAACATTTAAATGGATATTGAAGAAAAAACAGTCACTACCATGGCTAATGATCTCTTCATAGAACTGCAGAAAACATCACTGCATCTCCCTACATAAAATCAGGAAAACACCAAATTTGCTGACCCCAAAATACAGGATTCCTCTTCCAAAAAAAACTAATTTCATCACAGAACACAAAAGAAACAAGAAGTGTTACACAATAAGTCCCTCCACAGATCTGGTTTTTACTCCTCTCCCAGACCGCCTCTTGAATGGAAGATGAAACATTGTTGAATGGGGATATTTTCAGGTGGGGTCTTCAAAACATTCATCAGGTATCTTCTGAAGATCGTTTGGGAACAATGGAGGGTACAAGAGTAGCCTAATGGTTAGTGCATTGGCCTGAGAACCAGGGGAATTGAGTTCAATTCCCACTGCAGCTCCTTAAGACTCTGGGCAAGTCATTTAAGACTCCATACCCCAGGCTCAAAATAAGTACCTGTATATAAAACCTATATCACAGAAAGATGGTATATTAAATCCCATCCTCTTCCCTTTCATGGGGAAAATTAGGCATGAGGATGTTAAGGTGCCTTAACCCGTTTTCAGCTTGTTCCAGTTTATGATGTACCACCGTACAATCTCACACCACCTTTGACTGGAAAGACTGAAGTGAATCACGTTACTTTAATCTCCCCATTTTCTCCACTTTTTAAAAACTATTTAATAAAACAGGCACATCACATTATACAGACAGCCAAATCAAAATCAAAACAGTCTTCCACACCAACAATCAGTAACACAAGAGATGCATCAGACATCCCCAAAGAGGAATAACATACAGAGTCATATCAAATAATTGAGCACTATTCTCCCAACTACTCCAATATTTCCCCCAAACCTTATTATAAACAATGTTCCCCTTAAAAGCATAGGGCACAGCAAAACATGAAAAACACCTGTACGGGAATCTGTTCCCCTTAAAAGCATAGTACAGTTTTTCAGTAGTGGAAATCTCAGCATGTGTAGCCAGTGAGCCAGAGATAATGATGTCTTCCAAAAAGTGGCAAGCGTATCTGGCAGCATCTACCAGATGGCTAAGCAACACAGTCCCTACTATGCAGATATATGTCCCTACTGTAGCCCAAAAAACAATATAAAGAAGAGTCACAGATCTGCCTAGGATTGTCCTAATTTCACAGGCTATCTGTTGCCAGAAGCCAGTTACCAAGCGACAGGACCATTACTTATGAAAATAATCACCCCCATGCCTGTATCCACATGAGTGACATGTCTCCCACATGTCGAGCATAGAATAAGAGTTTTGGCTTTTGGGGGGGGGGGGAAACACTGGGGGGGATTAAGGGGGCAGGTGTAAACATATCTTCCAGGCATGCCTAGTCCCGCCTAAAACATGTGGAACTACGCCCCCTTGCTAAAGGCACACTCTTGTGTTTTTGAGATGCACATATCAGCTTTGTAAAATGGGAACCTAGATGTTTATTCAAGATAAATGTTTATGTGCCGGTTTTTGCATGTCTCAAATGCAAAAAACCCTCTAAAATCACTTCCATGATGTATAATAATTATTCATTTAAATAGGACATTCCCAGATCAATCAATAAAACTCCAAACAACAGGGACAGAGTAGAAGTAGAATGTTTCACTATACAATTTTAAACAAAAACAAAGCAAAAAAAATCCAAGACAAAAAACAATAAGGAAAAAGTCTGAGCAAAAATAATAACATATTTATTCCATTCAGGCTGCTGCTAATTATAAACACCAAACATGAAGACACATTACTCATTACAGATCAAGAGAAAAAAGGATAATGCTCCTGCTCACCCTTTGGGAACAGAGGGACGAGAGAGAATTGGAAAGCGTGGAAAGGAGAGGAGGAAAGATTTCTGAGACTCTTCTACAGGTGGAGCATCTGAGGAATCTCTAAGGAGGACAGAAAGAGAAAAGAGACAGTCAAAAGCCAGCACTCAAAAGGAGAACATCTATCAGAAGGAAAGCAGCCCTTCTGCTTAATCACTGTATCTGTACCTAGAAGAGAAATCATTATTTCTCAGTACTAGCAAGAGTCCTCAGTTTCATCTGTTTCCTGAATTTTCTGTTTCCTGACTGGATACAACTAGGTTCCCTCTGTTTTTTTGTCTGGATATATTTTATATCTTTATCTTTGGAATAAAAAGCATGCACTTTCATTATGGACGCATCCTATTCGTATTCCTCAACTGTACACTCTAGCTGTTTGGGCAATACGATTCCTTGAATGGTAAAGTAACACAGTAACTGATGGCACATAAAGCCCAGCACGGTTCCCAAACTTTCTTTGGTCACAGTGTCTATAAGCTACACATTTTCTCTCATGTCCCCACCTCCTCTCTGGCCCCCAACAGAATTGAGTCTTACCTTTGCTGGCAGCTGAAGAGGTCCACTGCCCAAGGCCCAAGCTGCTTCTGCAGCAAGCAAACTGGTGGAAAGCTTCAGCCACCAACGCCTGCATTTCCACCTTCTCTTTCCCCTTTCCATCCAGCGTCTGCCCTCCTCTCCCCACTTTCATCCAGCCTCTGCACTCTTTTGATCCCCCTTCCATCTAGCCTAAGCCTCCCCCCATTAATCCCATTCAGCATTAACCCTTTCTCTGTTTCTTCTCCCTTATCCAGCCTTCCCCTTCTCTCTGTATACATATTTTATATCATATTTATCTCATACGCTATGAAAGTGGGTGATGTCTATCTCTTAATGGGGAAGGAGAAAACATCTTAAGGTTAAAATTAGCAAATAAAACACTGATAGTTATCAGCACTTTTGGGTGTGGGTTTTAATCATGAATTGACGATGAAGGTGATTATATGCTGCGGACAAAATGTAAAACCATTCATCCAAGATTGAATCATATTTACCTGCCTTTCTCTGGCTGGCATTGTGGCAAATTGCCAGCTGCCCTGTTTGTGACCTCAGTGTTTAATCATGAAGGAATGTAATCTGCAGAGTGCCAGGTGTGGCTCTGGCCGCCCTGATGGGCAGACTGGATAAACCATGCAGGTCTTTATCTGTTGTCATTTACTATATGTTACTATTGTTTATTCCATCCTCTAGTGTAAGGATCATCTGCATTTATCCCATGCCTTTTTGAATTCTGGCAATGTTTTTGTCCCTACCACCTCCCATGGAAAAACATTCCAGGCAAACAGTAGTTCCTGGTGTTGACTTCAGTTTCCTTCCTTGCAGCTTCATTTAGGATCATTACAGCTACACCTTCATATACCTACCAGTATATGACTGTAGATGCAATAAATTAGTAGAGAATGACATAGGGGACAAAGTAGGAGTAGCCTAGTGGTTAGTGCAGCAGACCTTGATCCTGGGGAACTGGATTCAATTCCCACTGCAGCTCCTTGTGACTCTGGGCAAGTCACTTAACCCTCTATTGCCCCAGGCACAAATAATTACCTGTATATACTATGTAAACCGCTTTGAATGTAGTTTCAAAAACCACAGTAAGGTGGTATATCAAGTGCCATTTCCCTCCCATTCCTGTCCTGACCCCATGGGTTCCATCTTCGTCCCCACCCCATCCCCGCGGGCTCTATCTCCATCCCCGCTCCTCCATCCCCATCCCCGCCCCATCCCTGTGGGCTCTGTCCTCATATGCAGAAGCCTCGAATACTTATGATTTTATATTTAAATCTTTTTATTAAAGTATAAAAAAGAACAATATGCTGTGCAACTGCTGTTTATAAATCACAAATAGAAAACAATAACAACGAGCAGCTATAATAACCCCCCCCCCCCCCATCACCCTCTACCCTTTTCAACCCCAACAATAGCTGGCTTCTACTACCCCAAAGAATCCTAATCCAACCTATTAAAATGTGCAGGGGTACAAAATACAACCGGTTCTGTACACCCTTGCGTGGGAGAAATATGCCCTATGAAACACTGTTATGATTTTTTAATCTGTGAATGAATAAATCATCAACAATCTCAGGATTCAGTCTAGCTCTCCTGTCTTCCACAGTCCTTCCTGCATTAGAAGATGTCTTCTCAGAAGATGTGCTGGTAGCAAGAATGTGCAGGATCCCCCATGCAAATTTTGCCAGTTGTGACCAGTGCGTTTGCTTGTTTTTCCAAAAAATCAAAATATCGTTGTCTGCATCACTCAAACATAATAGTCCAGTTCATTAACAGACTTCAAAATAGAGAATGACAGGGAGACAAAGTTTGTCCCTGTCCCCACCCCTGCCCTGTCCCAGTGGTATCTGTCCCAGTGCCCGTCCTCTCATGCTCTGTCCTCGCCCCGTCCCAGCGGTTACCACAGGTCCCCATCCCCATGTCATTATTAGGAGGACCTTTTTGAAAAACATACCCACAAATCTGGCATAAAATATAACTAAGGGCAGGGGCCTAATTCCATGCCCTTTAGGTTTTCTGTAATTACGTTAAGAATCCATGTTCCTATACCTCTCAATATCCTGAAACGGGCATATGTCCTTGGAAGAGTCAGCTCAGAATATTCGTATTATGTTCAGTCTTGTTTTTGTTTTCATATTTTTTGTACTAAAAACACAAATTATTCTGTAGATAGTGAAAATAGTAACCATTTATACAAAAACTCAGTACCACAAACTCTCACATCAAATATTTCAATCATGAAAATGAGAGAAAGAAGAGGCTCAAAACTCTTATACTGCTTATTCATATAACCTGATATGAGGAAATAATTTCTGCGGTAAATATTTCACTTTGTACAAATTGTTTGTTCCAAGTTTATGATGTAAATATAAAATTCTTCATAGAATCACAGATTTTTATGGAACAGTTCACTTATCGGAGAATTAATCCAAAAATGGAGAAAATGTTCACATGAAATAACCGCAAAATATTCTCTTATGCCGATTGCTCCATATTTAATTGCTCCAGCTTGGCCAGTGGTTTCACCATGTCAATGCTTTTTCAAGGAGAATCTTTTGACCCTTCAGAGTCAACTCAATATCAATTTATCTTCAACCAACACTATAAGCTTCCCCTCAATGTTGGAACAAGACATTTTTGAGATACATTAGTGAGAGGAGGAAGTGCCAAAGTAGCAGTGTGAGGCTCAGTGGTGAGGGGAAGAATATAAAGAAGCTGATGAGGATAAAGCGGAATTGCTTAACCAATATTTCTGTTCTGTGTTCACACATGAAGAGCTAGGCGTAGGACTGCAGAAGACAAACACAAATAGGAATGGATGTGTGGTAGATCTTACCACATTTCAGAAGACTGTGTTCATGAGAAGCTAGCTAAATAAAATGACATAAAGCAAAGGGGGCCAGAAGGGATAGATCAGATGGTAACGAAGGACTTCTGGGAAGTTTTAGCAGCATCGCTGCCTGACCATATCAGTAGTTCCAGAGGACAAGAGAAGGGCAGATGTGGGCAGACTGGATAGACAGTATAGGTCTTTTTCTGTCGTCATTTCTAAGTTACTATGTGAGCCTCTCCATAAAAGGAGAGAGTTGAGAACGACAGACTGGTTAGTCTGACCCCTGTGGTAAGTAAATTAATGGAAATGCTTCTAAAAACAGAGGATATTGAGATTTCTGGAATCCAATGAATTGAAGGACCCAAGGTGGCATGGTTTTACTAGAAGTAAGTCTTGTCAGATTAATCCGATTAATTTCTTTGACCGGGTGACAAGAGAGTTGGATTAAAGGAGATGTGATGTTAATTAGAATTTAGCTAAGCCTTGGACACAAAATTTTGCACAGGCAACATAGAAACTCTGTGCCCTTGGTATAGGCCCTAAAGTGACTGACTAGGTTAAAAACTGGTTGAGTGGAAGGCAACAGAGGGAGCTCAGGCTACGAAAAGGGATGTTACCAGTTGTGTGTTGCAAGGACCAGTTCTTGGACCGGTTCTTTTAAACATTTTTGCAAGTGATACTGTGGAAGGGCTGTCTGGTAAAGTTTGTCTCTTTGCAGGTGATACAAAACCTGCAATAGAGTAGGCACCACCCATGATGGTATGGATAATATGAAGAGAAATCTAGTGAATCCTGAACAATGATCCGAAATTTGGCAGCTAGGATTTATGCTAAAAAAATGTTGGGTCATGCATTTGGCTTACAAAAACCCAAGAAAGCAGTACAGTATAGAGGATGATGTACTTCTGTGCACAAAAGAGAAATGGGACTTGGGGATGATCATATCTGATGATCTTAAGGTGGCCAAACAGGCAGAAAAGGTGACAGCTAAAGCCAGAGGAAAGCTTGAGTGCATAGTGAGAGGAATGACCAGCAGGAAAAAGGAGGTGATAATGTCTCTGTGCAAGTCTGTGGTGAGACCTCATTTAGAGTACTGTGTACAATTCTGGAGACTGCAACTTCAAAAAGATATAAACTGAATACAGTTAGTTCAGAAGGCAGCTACTAAAATGGTCAGTAGTATTTGTCATAAAACGTATGGAGACAGACTTAAAAGACCTCAACATGTATATTGTGGAATAAAGGCAGGAGAAGGAAGATATGATGGAGACATTTAAAATGAGTCTCTTTCAATTGAAAGGAAGCTCTTGAATGCGGAGGCATAGGATGAAGGTGAAAGGGGATGACAGACTCAGGAGAAATTTTCCTTATGGAAAGGGTGGTAGATGCTTATCGGAATTCAAAAAAGCTTGGGGCGAGCACATACCAATAGTATCTCTAAAGGAGAGGAAGGGATAATATATGGTATGGCTTGGAAGACTGGATAGGCCAAATGCTCATTATCTGCCACCATTTTCTATGTTTATGCTGTTTCCTAAAAATATCATCAGTAATTAATTTCTGATCAAGCAGGATGTTATTTCATAAAATGAGGTCTCTATAATAAAATGACTTGTTTCATCTTCAACAACTTTACACGTGATACAGCCACAATCAATGCCTTCTGTAGAAACAAAAAGGTTGCACCGGTACTTTGCACTATATATTAGATATCAAACAATTTATGGAAAAATCAACTAGTGCATTAAACACTAGGGCTCTTTTTTACTAAAAAGTGTGATAAGAGTTTACTGTTAATTTATTTATTTATGACATTTCTACCTCGCATTTTCCCAAGAAAGCTCAGGTTCAATGCGGCATACATAAATTAAGAAGAAGCATTACAAGAGAATATTAATATAAGAACACAACTATTTAAAAAAATTATTTTCATATTAGCTGAACACAGATCGAAAGAGTTGGGCTTTAAGTAAACTTCTAAACCAGTGTTTCCCCAAGTCCGGTCCTTGAGTACCCCCTGCCAGTCAGGTTCTCAGGATATCCACAATGAATATGCATGAACTTTATTTGCATACAGTGCCTCCATTATAAGCCAATCTCTTTCAGGCATATTCATTGTGGATATCCTGAAAACCTGACTGGCAAGGGATACTCTAGGACCGGACTTGGGAAACACTGTTTTAAACAACATATAATCGGCTGTCTGATATACTTGGGTAATGAGTTCCAGAGTTTGGTACTTTGGTAAGAAAAATTAGCATTATGGGATAGTTTTGTAGGTTAAGTTTTTACAACTTGGGAAATATAATACGAAATATTCTCTAGATGAGGTGGCATTAATGCATATTAATCGCCAAAATTTACACCCAGTTAACAGAAAAAAAAACCTTTGAGTTAACTGTCGGGGTATTTCCACCAGTTTCCCCATCAAGGTAATGCAGACAACGTTTTTATATCATGTGTTAACTGCATTGCAGATAATGCAACATAGTCTCCTAGACCCATTCAGGTAGTCTAGAGTTTGCCTCATCTGCTGTGCTAAAAGCTAACATGTTTTAACCTATTGCAAATTAACTGTTAGGCACAGTCCTCACCCATGTCCCACCCCATTCTGCATTAGCTGTTAATGAGGAAATTACCACACTCCTTCCAAGGTGCCATGTTAATGTGGGTACTGTGCAAACAGTTTATTTATTCATTTATTGGGATTGTTAACTATTATCATGTTTTAAAATTATCAGCTAATGCAAATTAATAGGCCCTTAGTAGTGCAATCTTAAAATCAATCCAGTAGGCTACTGATAACCAGTCCAGCAATTTAACATTAGCAAAGCAAGATAGATTTTGTGCCTATGATTAACCCATTAGTGCCCAATGTTCCCATAAGAAGCCATATGGGAACAGTGGGCACTAATGGGTTAAGCACAGGGCTGGCTGAAGGGATTGTGATGCCCTGAGCCAATTTGCATCAGGCCAGCACCTCCTCCCTCCTCATCACTTCCTCCCCTCGGGTATAGCATATCTCTCCTTCTCCCCTTTCCCCAACCAAATCTCTCTTCCCCCCCTCTGAACCGCTATCCCCATGGGTCCAGCTGCGTTCAGTCAGAGCCTGGGTCTTCCCTCTGCCACATCCTATTGCATGAGAGGAGGCGGGGCAGCAGAAGTAAGACCCAGGGCCTAGCCAAAAGCAGCCTGTGTTCAGGCTAGTGCTGGTAACTTGCACAAGGTTTATAGAACCACAGGGGGAAGGGGATGGGGGAGGGGAGTGGGAGAGGCAGAGAAGGAGCAATGATGGACACACAGGTGGGGGGAGAGAGAAGAGATAGTTTAAACATTTAGACCAGATAAGGTCAAAAGCTAGGGATTTTGACAACCTTTATCGCCACAGTCCTAAGCCAGTGTCTCGCCTGGGCCAATGGCTAAATCGGCCCTGATTAAGTATGCAGCTGAATTATGAATTAACTGAAAGCTCTTCTACTGTGTTTTTGGCAAACCCTTATATAAAAAATTACAGTAGTTAAAAGTAATAATCACGTGGACTATTATTAATAAACTTTCCCTCTCTCAAAGTAGGTACAAAGAGATCCAAGAACCAGGAAAAAGATGGCGATATGTTTTGCTCACCTAAAGCAGCACAGAATTCATCTACAATAACCCCCTCCCAAATTTTTACCTTCTGTTTAGGATTAATAACCTAATTCTGAACTGGAAACAATGGGTACAATGCCCACATCATCCACAGATGAATTCATTACAGTTTTGACTGATCTAAACAAAGTTTATTCCTGTTTAACCATTCCAGTCCTTCCCGAAGACACCAATTCAATTGCAACAACTTCTGCTTTTTATTCTCACACAAATAACATTGAATTTGAATGTCAACAACATAAATTGAACAATTGAAAACACAGTCATTAATGATATCAGCAAATAAACCTTAAACAGTGATGGTGACAAAATGGCCCCTCAGAGCACTCTCAATAGAAGGCCTCAAATTGGAATACCTCTGATCAAAATGACAACTATGTACAGATGAGTTCAGAATTTACCCTCTAAACTGTGTTTTAATAGCTGAATTCAAAACTAAGGGCCCTATTTACCAAGGTTCGCTAACGGTTTTAGTGTGTGCTAAAAATTAGCATGTATAATCGTATAGATGCTGTGACAGAACAGTGTGTTTTAAGCCTGTAAACTGCCTAAATTAATTCTGAAGTGTATTTCTCTTGTTTGGGCAGCAGGTGGTGCATGTTTTATGTTAAAACTGCTATGGAAAAGTGAATGCCTTCCTTTTAGTTTCACTCAGTGAAGAAGTGAATCTACAGTACTGTGAGCAGTATACTTTTAAAACTTGTTGACTGGGTTTTGATTGGCCCAGGAGCTTTTCTTTTCTTTTTTGGACTTTACTGCCCTTTTCCTCCGTTTCAGTCTGGAAGAGAGAGAGAAAGCTCTTTGCTGAAGCCCTGTAAAAAACAGTTATATTTGCTAACTGGTGAGCAGCTATTTGTCCTGATCTCCCCAGGTACTTTTTAGGAAGTAAACAAATGTTTAGTTAAGTGTTACAATTGATCCATATTTCAGTTATCTGTTATTGTTTGCTGATTGTACATTTTTTGTTCATTGTTCAATTTTTAAGACAATACATAATTTATTTATAAATTGCTCGCCTGTCTGGACTGATAAAGGATCCTGGTGGTTTGTGTGTTGAGTCTGTGAGTGCTTTCTGGGAACTGTGAGACCACTGGGGAGTGTGGCCACAGTAACCTAGAAATCACTGGGGATAATTTGAGGGCAGGAGACTCAGCCAGGGGCGGTTGTGGCCCAGTCGGTGGGAGGAGGGTGCCAGTGTACAGCACAAGAGGTAGGTGCAGGAGGACCTGAGCTGTGCTGGGGATAGGCCATGGGGTAACCCCAGGCAAGTGGCTAGGCGCTTCGTGACAGACGTCCATAGGAATATTATGGGCATCTACACGGTTAGCGCACACTAAAAACGCTAACGTGCCTCTACTGCGGCTTAGTAAACAGGGCCCTAAATTAGTTACAACTTCCTTTTGCTTTCACATATCTTAAAAATCCTCAGAACTGGTGATCAGATGGTTCAGGAAGAGCGAGAACTAACAATCCAAAAGGGACAATAATTGCACTGTGAAGTTTCCATCAAATTAGAAGAGTATATATTAAAATAGACCAATCTATGCGTCATCTGGACCAAGATTTTATTCAGCTGCTTTATAGTACTGCACTAGCAGAAAAGGTGTCACACGTTAGCATATCTGTCCATGTGACAGCATCCCCAGCGGATTCCCAGCTATCCATGAATGAAAAGTGTTAAGAAGCATTTTGTATTTCACATTCTGCTCAATATAAAGTAAAAGAAAAAGAGTTACTTTGACTTTTTAACTCTAGGAGATACTTACAAACTGCATTTGTTTAGTCTGTAAAATTTGTGTCTCGCCACACACATTCTCCAGACATATTTGGCAGTCTCCATGTCTTCCTACCAAACCAAATAAAAATAGGTTAAAAAGACACAAATGAATGCAGACACTCTGGGCCAGGTTCAGTAATGGCGCCCAAAGTTAGACACCAATATGATTTGCGTAAGACAGTATTCTGTAAAGCGAGTTCTGCGCAGATTGCCCTTTACAGAATACTACTAGCTGGCACGCATCTCACACTTAACTTTGGATGCGAGCACTTACGACTGCTAAAAGTTGGTTTGAATGCTTGCACCTAACTAATGGCAGTTGGGACACAAATGACATTCTATAAAATTGGGCTTAAATTCTGGGAATGCCCCTCACACTATGAAATTTAGGCATGCCTGTTATAGAATAGGGCATAGGGCAGATATGAGAGTAACTAACTGCTGCCAAGTGCTTGTTAACTCCAGTAATTGATTGTTAGCATCTAATTAACTTATGCATGGTTTTGGGATCCATACCCAAATTTGGGCAACCTATACGAAATCCGAGGGTTTATGACCAGTGCATGTGTAGCATCCTTTATAGTTTATGCTACAGTAACTATCTTTTTTCCCATTACCCCTATCTACTTGCAATTTCTAAGACCATACATCTTCAACCACAAGCAGGAGTGGAGGAGTAGCCTAGTGGTTAGTGCAGCGGACTTTGATCCTGGGGAACTGGGTTCGATTCCCACTGCAGCTCCTTGTGACTCAGGGCAAGTCACTTAACCCTCCATTGCCCCTGGTACAAAATAAATACCTGTCTATATGTAAACAACTTTGAATGTAGTTGCAAAATACCACAGAAAGGTGGTATATCAAGTCCCATTTCCCCTTTCCATTCAGAATCCAAACAAGGCCCTCCACAATAGGGACACTTTTACTTGCTCAGTCTAGTACCTCAAAGAGGACATCTTTCAATGGGACCTTTAAGTGTGATGCTGAGGGTGTGATGGAATGCCTTTTACAGCAGTGGGTGCTTGGTTTTTTTCCACTCTCCTCCACTCTGTTTCCTTCGTCAGCTGCCCACACTGCAAGCACATTTGAACAGTAAATACCCTGGGAAAACTGCTGATCCTCAAGCATTAAAAACAAAATGCCTGCATACCTCCTAATTATTTTTGTGATGCTCCCTCTGCATCCTTGGAGGCCACTGCTAGAGCTACAGCTGGGGCTAGCCCACCAGGTGAAAAGCCAGAAGCATCCCTCACACTCTGCTATTCCTGGGAGCTACTCGTCATGCCAGTAGTATTATTCCTGTGGCTGCTCAATTAACCTTGTAGAATCTTCACTAGCTTCTGCAAATCCCAATTTTACTACCCTCACATGATTATTAGTTCAATTCAGTACCTGCCAAAATGTAGTCTAAAGAACTCTCATAAGACAACATGCCTGCCATCACATTTGAAGCATGCTCCCAATGCTGGAAGCTGAGAAAGTGAACAGCAAAGAAACAAGCTCCCACCACTGAGAGAAAACAGGTACCAGAGGCTAAGGGCGGGGGATGAGAAGAAAAGGGAAAGGCAAATAGAGGAGGAAAGGCAAGATAAATGAATATGAAAGAAAGAGGTAAACATATAGTGCTGTTTAGCACTATATAATATTGGGCACAACTTTCTATTTTTCTGGGCACATCTTATATTATACTAGTAAAAAAAGGCCCGTTTCTGACACAAATGAAAAGGGTGCTAGCAAGGTTTTCCTCGGAGTGTGTATGTGAGAGTGACTGTGCGAGTGTGTGTGTGTGAGAGAGAGAGTGAGTCTGGGTGCGAGTACGTCTGTGAGAGAGAGAGAGTGTATGTGTGAGAATGAGAATGTGTGCAAGTGTGTATGTGAGACACAGTGTGAGAGAGAGAGTGTTTCAAACAGATACAGTGTGCGAGAGAGAGTGTGTGTGAGACACAGACTCTGTGAGACTGAGTGTATGAGACCAAGAGAGTGTGTGAGTGACTGTCAGGCTCATTTTCAAAGCACTTAGCCTCCCAAAGTTCCATAGAAACCTATGGAACTTAGCCTCCCAAAGTGCTTTGAAAATATGCCTCTATGTGACACATAGAGAGTGAATGTGCTACAGTGTGAGACACAGAGTGTGTGAGAGTGAGAGACAGAAAGACATTGACTTTGAGAGACAGAGTGTGTGAGAGAGAGAGTGTGTGTGTGACAGAGATACCTCCCCCCCTCTCTGGTGTCAGGCCCCCCCCTCCCTCCCTCTCTCTGGTGCAGGCCCCCCCTCCCTCCCTCTCTCTGGTGTCTGAGCATTACTGTGCAGGACGCTGAGCTCTGGCTGTGCTTCAAGGAACTGACCAATCCTATTTAATAGAATGCACCTCCAACATTCTGATGCCGAGAAACCTCGTGTGGTTGGTCACTTCTGCTTGTGACGAACCCGGAAGTACGTGATGTCAATTCAGGAGATGGATACAGAGAGCAGGAATGCCTCAGCCATGCAGTCAGCTTCAGAATGTTGGAGGTGCGTTTTATTATATAGGATTACTTTACTAAGTGTATATTGAATGATGCATGTATAGCATTCCAAGTTGTTCTCTTTTCCCAGCTAGACTTACATAAATACATAAGTATCGCCATACTGGGTCAGACCAAAGGTCCATCAAGCCCAGCATCTTGTTTCCAACAGTGGCCAATCCAGGTCACAAATACCTGGCAAGATCCCCAAAAAAGTACAAAACATTTTATGCTGCTTATCCCAGAAATAAGCCGTGGATTTTCCCCAAGTTGTAATGATCTACGGACGTTTCCTTTAGGAAGCTGTCCAAACCTTTTTTAAACCCCGCTAACTGCTTTTATAACATTCTCTGGCAATGAAATCCAGAGTTTAATTGCACGATGAGTGAAGAAATATTTTCTCTGATTTGTTTTAAATTTACTGGAATGTCACAGCCTGACTGGAAGTGAGGCAGGTATGAACTCCTCACACTGAACTGAATGGCTGCTCTCTGCCCTGTCTCTTCCTGGCTCACCCCCTTCCCTGCAGGCTGCTAGGAAGGGAGTTACTGGGGCAAAACAATCCAGCTGCTCTGGCTCTGGAGTCTGAAAGAAGTGGCAGGTGTGTTATTCCCGGTCTTTCCCCCCAAAATTAAACCCTGCTTTTCACTTCATGTTGGTATATTTGATTTCTATATTTAAAAAAATATATAAAATTATGGGCTCGATTTATAAGGAGTGGAGGAGTGGCATAGTGGTTAGGGTGGTGGACTTTGGTCCTGGGGAACTGAGTTCGATTCCCACTTCAGGCACAGGCAGCTCCTTGTGACTCTGGGCAAGTCACTTAACCCTCCATTGCCCCATGTAAGCCACATCATGAGTGGGAAAGCGCAGGGTACAAATGTAAGAAAAATAAAATACCGTATTTTTCGGACTATAAGACGCACCGGACCATAAGACGCACCTAGGTTTTAGAGGAGGGAAATAGGAAAAAAAATATATTTTGGACTATAAGACGCACCTTTTTTCTCCTCTACAACCTAGGTGCTCCGGTGCGTCTTGTCCGAATGTCTCCCGTTTCCAGGGTCCGTCCTTCTGTCCATCTCCCTCCCTCCCGAGTTCCGGGATCCCCAGCCCGCCATCCCTCCGAGATCCCCTTCCCTCCCGCCCACCCTCACGAGTTCCGAGATCCCCTTCCCTCCCTCTGAGTTCTAAGTAATTTTACCTAGTCGGGGCAGCAGCAAAAGCGAAAACCATGCAGCCTCCGCACGTCACTCTTCCCTGTTCTGTTTTTCTCAGCTCTGGTCCCGCCCTCAGTGGAACAGGGAAAAGTGACGTGCCGAGGCTGCATGGTTTTCGCTTCTGCTGCTGCCCTGAGTAGGTAAAATTACTTAGTACTCAGAGGGAGGGAAGGGGATCTCGGAGGGAGGGCGGGCTGGGGATCCCGGAAGTCGAATTTCTCTACGTTCGGACTATAAGACGCACCCCCCATTTTCCTCCCAAATTTGGGGGGAATAAAGTGCGCCTTATAGTCTGCAAAATACGGTACATACTATTGGAGATTCTACATGGAATGTTGCTATTCCACTAGCAACATTCCATGTAGAAGCCTGCGCGGCCACATTGGTGATCTGCAAGGGCCGACTTCGACATGGAATGTTGCTAGTGGAATAGCAACATTCCATGTAGAATCTGAAATAGTAGCAACAGTGGAGGAGTGGCCTAGTGGTTAGGGTGGTGGACTTTGGTCCTGAGGAACTGAGTTCAATTCCCACTTCAGGCACAAGCAGCTCCTTGTGACTCTGGGCAAGTCATTTAACCCTCCATTGCCCCATGTAAGCCGCATTGAGCCTGCCATGAGTGGGAAAGTGCGGGGTACAAATGTAACAAAAAAAACAAAAAACAATGCATCTACATGCAGAGTCCAAAAAGGCAACATAGGCATTATAAAACAGGTTGGTAGAACCAGTTCCACTAGCCCGAAAATGCCTAGATACACATTTACACCTGCACTCCTCGTGTTCTTAAAACTACTAAAACACCAGTCACTTACAGTTTGAAACTGGATGGTTTCCTCTTTATTTGCCAACTCTAAAGTGAAAAAGGACTTGTTGTGGGACATGTTAGCAATGTCATGCCACCTAGGGTGAGAGAGAAAGAAATGGAAGCTTACTTGTCACTAAGAGATGAGATAACACACTTCCAACTGAAGTGAAAGCCGCATAAAAGTCCAAAGTATAGAACAGGAAAAGTTCTCTACGATGACGAATCACAGAAGGCAAAAGTAGAGACTAATAGACGATTCACCACTGGAGACGCGAATCCAACAGTCTTTATTATATCAAAGATAACGACCCGACACAGGCCGTGTTTTGACGCTAAAAAGCGTCTGCATCAGGGGTCAATAAATACACCAAGTAGTGAATGCAAAACGAAGAGTCCTACTTGTATGTGTGTTGTCAGCTCACTGATCACGTAGCACCAAACAGAATATGCTGGATACAAACTATCAGAGCAAAAAAAAAAAAAAAAAATTCTGTTTGGTGCTACGTGATCAGTGAGCTGACAACACACATACAAGTAGGACTCTTCGTTTTGCATTCACTACTTGGTGTATTTATTGACCCCTGATGCAGACGCTTTTTAGCGTCAAAACACGGCCTGTGTCGGGTCGTTATCTTTGATATAATAAAGACTGTTGGACTCACGTCTCCAGTGGTGAATGGTAAAATTATGTATAATCATACCTGATAATTTTCTTTCCATTAATCATAGCTGATCAATCCATAGACTGGTGGGTTGTGTCCATCTACCAGCAGGTGGAGATAGAGAGCAAACTTTTGCCTCCCTATATGTGGTCATGTACTGCCGGAAACTCCTCAGTATGTCGATATCAAAGCTCCATCCGCAGGACTCAGCACTTAGAGAATTACACCCACAAAGGGACACTCTGCCCAGCTCACCACCGCCGAAACGGGGGAGGGGAATTAACCCAGCTCATCCCCACACAAGTGGGGGAGGGGAATCCGTCCAGCTCATCCCCGCGGAGCGGGGGAGGGACACCACACCCGCCGATGCGGGGGGATCTGGCTTATCCTGCAACCGCAACCGCGGGAGGAGCTGACTGACCCTAACACCGCCGAAGCGGGAGGGGTACAAAGCTGCCCTACAGCCGCACGAAGCGGGAGGGAGTGCCGGCAGAATTTAAATCTCAATCCAGCCCCGTAGAACGGAGGGGAGAGGAATGCAGCAGCTCACTGTAACACAAACTCGTCTCAACTCTTGAAGAATCCAAGTGAAGGAAGAACTTGAACACGAAGTCTTTCTGAAGTAACTGAAGACTAAACTTGAACCTGAAATGCAACCAGAATAAAAACAGTACAGATATCTGGGAGGGGCTATGGATTGATCAGCTATGATTAATGGAAAGAAAATTATCAGGTATGATTATACATAATTTTACCTTCCATATCATCAAGCTGATCAATCCATAGACTGGTGGGATGTACCGAAGCAGTACTCACCCAGGGCGGGACATAGAAATCCCTGACCTCAACACTGAAGCTCCAAACCGGGCCTCCGCCCGTGCAGCCACAGTCAAACGGTAATGCTTGGAGAATGTATGAGCCGAAGCCCAAGTTGCCGCCTTGCATATCTCTTCCAAGGAGACGGATCCGGCCTCTGCCATCGAGGCCGCCTGAGCTCTCGTGGAGTGAGCCTTCAGCTGGATAGGCGGAACTTTCCCCGCGGCCACATAAGCCGCTGCAATGGCTTCCTTGACCCATCTTGCCACTGTAGGCTTAGCAGCCTGCAGACCCTTACGAGGACCTGCAAACAGGACAAACAGATGATCCGATTTCCGGAAATCATTGGTCACTTCCAAGTATCTGATGATGACTCGTCTCACATCCAGATATTTAAGAGCAGAGTACTCCTCTGGGTAGTCCTCCCTACGAAAGGAAGGGAGACAGAGCTGCTGATTCACATGGAAGCGAGAAACAATCTTGGGCAGGAAGGAAGGCACTGTGCGAATAGTCACTCCTGCCTCAGTGAACTGCAGAAAAGGCTCTCGACATGAGAGCGCCTGGAGCTCGGAAACTCTTCTGGCTGAAGTGATAGCCACCAAAAAGACTGCTTTCAACGTCAGGTCTTTCAGAGATGCCCTCGACAAGGGTTCAAAAGGCGGCTTCTGCAATGCTCTTAGCACCAGGTTGAGATTCCACGCAGGCACCACTGAGTGCAGAGGAGGGCGCAGGTGATTAACTCCCTTGAGAAAGCGCACCACATCTGGCTGTGAAGCCAGGGAAGCACCCTTCAGGCGGCCCCTGAAGCAAGCCAGAGCCGCTACCTGGACTTTAAGGGAACTGAGCGACAGGCCTTTCTCCAGACCTTCTTGCAGGAACGCCAACACTGAAGAAATTGGAGCAGTGAAGGGAGAAAGTGAGCCTGCTTCACACCACGCTGCAAAGATACGCCAAACCCTGGCGTAAGCAGTAGAAGTAGAGCGCTTCCTCGCTCTCAGCATAGTGGCGATGACCTTGTCTGAGAAGCCCTTCTTCCTCAGACGCTGCCGCTCAATAGCCAGGCCGTAAGACCAAAGGGGGAGGGATCCTCCATCACCACGGGACCCTGATGTAACAGGCCCTGCTCCACTGGCAGCCGCAGAGGATCGTCCACTGAGAGCCTGATCAAGTCCGCATACCAGGGACGCCTGGGCCAATCCGGACCCACCAGGATTACCCTGCCGGGATGCTTTGCCACCCGGTCTAGCACCCTGCCCAACATGGGCCAGGGCGGGAACACATAGAGAAGCTCTTGTGTCGGCCACTGTTGGAGAAGAGCATCTACTCCCAGGGATCGAGGGTCCCGTCCTCTGCTGAAGAAGCGCGGCACTTGGCAATTGGCCGATGACGCCATCAGATCTAGGCTCGGCTGGCCCCAGCGCTTCGTGATGTCCAAGAACGCCTGAGCAGATAGCTGCCACTCTCCGGGCTCCAAGGTATGGCGACTGAGAAAGTCCGCCTTGACATTCATGACTCCGGCAATGTGGGCCGCTGACAGCTGCTCCAGGTTCGCTTCCGCCCACTGGCATAGATTCATAGCCTCCTTGGCTAGAGGGGCGCTCTTGGTACCTCCCTGGCGGTTGACATAGGCCACAGCTGTGGCATTGTCTGACAGAACCCGTACAGGCTTCCACGCCAGTACCGGGATGAACTCCAAAAGCGCCAACCGAATGGCTCTGAGTTCCAGGAGGTTGATAGACCACTTTGCCTCTGCAGGAGACCAGAGCCCCTGCGCTGTCCTTCCCAAGCAGTGGGCTCCCCAGCCCGACAAAGAGGCGTCCGTCGTGATGACAATCCACTCTGGGGTCACCAGAGGCATTCCCGCAGACAATTTGTCTGTCTGCATCCACCAGCTCAGCGCCTTGCGCACTGCTGGGTCCAAGGGAAGTCGCACAGCATAATCCTCTGACAGCGGAGTCCAGCGCTGCAGCAAGGAGTGTTGAAGTGGTCTCATATGAGCCCTGGCCCAGGGCACTACTTCCATCGTGGCCGTCATAGAGCCCAACAGCTGCACATAGTCCCAAGCCCGAAGAGGAGAGGCTCCCAGGAACTGGTCCACCTGAGCCTGAAGTTTGACAATCCGATTGTCTGGCAGGAACACTCTGCCCACTTGGGTGTCGAATCGAACTCCCAGGTACTCCAGGGACTGAGTCGGGCGCAGCTGGCTCTTCTCCCAGTTGATGATCCATCCCAGGGAGCTCAAAAGAGCAACTACCCGGGCCACAGCTTTGCCGCACTCTGCATAAGAGGGGGCTCGGATCAACCAGTCGTCCAGATAAGGATGGACTTGTACCCCTTCCTTTCGTAGGAAGGCCGCGATGACCACCATTACTTTGGAAAAGGTCCGCGAAGCAGTAGCCAACCCGAATGGGAGGGCTCTGAACTGGAAGTGTCGTCCCAGGACTGCAAAACGCAGAAAGCGTTGATGAGGAGGCCAGATGGGAATATGCAGGTACGCTTCCTTGATGTCCAAGGAAGCCAAGAACTCTCCTGCCTTCACTGCCGCTATAACAGAGCGGAGAGTCTCCATGCGAAAGTGCCGCACTTTCAAGGCCCGATTGACCCCTTTGAGGTCGAGAATAGGCCGGACAGAACCTCCTTTCTTTGGTACCACAAAGTAAATGGAGTAACGTCCCTTGCCAAGCTGACTTTCTGGCACAGGAACGACCGCACCCAGGCGGATCAGATTGTCCAAGATCTGCTGCACTGCCACAGCTTTGACCGGAGACTTGCAGGGAGAGAGTACAAACCCGTCTTTTAAGGGTCGGCAGAACTCTAGCTTGTAGCCGTCTCTGATGACTTCCAGCACCCACGCGTCTGAAGTTATTGTGGTCCACTCGCCCAGAAACGAGGACAGCCGTCCTCCAATCTGCACTGGGGCGTGGACCAAGGCCCCGTCATTGGGTACGAGACCCTGGGGGAGGACCGGAGGAAGCACCTCCGGGATGGCGGTCTCTGCGAAAGGAATGCTGCTTGGGGAAGAAATTCCTCTTAAAGGAAGAGGGGGCAGAGGAACCCGACTTGCCCGGGCGGTACCGACGGGCTTCCTGAAACCGTCCTCTGGAGGTACCGGGACGAGTACTAGCCCGAGCCCTGACCTCTGGTAATTTCTTGCCCTTAGACGTGCCGAGATCGGTCACGATTTTGTCCAGCTCGACCCCAAAGAGCAGCTTGCCTTTAAAAGGCAATCTAGCCAGGCGGGATTTAGAGGCGTGGTCAGCAGACCAATGTTTCAGCCAAAGCCACCACCGCGCAGAGATTGTCTGAGCCATGCCTTTAGCTGAGGCCCTCAAGACATCATACAGCAAGTCTGCCAAATAGGCTAAGCCCGATTGCAGGGCCGGCCAATCAGCCCTCAAGGAATGATCCGAGGGGGAAGCCCGCTGCACCATAGTCGGGCACGCCCTGGCCACATAGGAGCCGCAAACTGAGGCCTGCAAACTTAAAGCAGCCGCCTCAAAGGACGACCTTAAGGCCGCCTCCAATCTTCTGTCTTGGGCGTCCTTTAGGGCCGTGCCACCTTCCACCGGCAACGCCGTTTTCTTAGTCACCGCAGTGATTAAAGAATCCACGGTAGGCCACAGATAGGCCTCACGTTCACTCACAGCCAAAGGATAGAGGCGGGACATAGCCCTAGCCACTTTAAGGCTCGCTTCCGGGACATCCCATTGAGCCGAAATCAAGGTG
The DNA here is from genome assembly GCF_901765095.1 of Microcaecilia unicolor. Classification (NCBI taxonomy): domain Eukaryota; kingdom Metazoa; phylum Chordata; class Amphibia; order Gymnophiona; family Siphonopidae; genus Microcaecilia; species Microcaecilia unicolor. The sequence goes on along the minus strand of NC_044039.1, from coordinate 211,776,404 downwards.
TGCATGGCATCATGCACGTGGAAGGTTCTAGGCGGGCGCTTCGTCCCCAGCATAATGGCAGAGTCAACAGGGGCTGAGGGAGAGACGTCCTCCGGAGAGGAAATCTTCAAAGTGTCCATGGCCTGTAACAACAGGTTGGGCAAATCCTCTGGGCTAAAAAGCCGCGCTGCAGAGGGGTCATCCGCTCCATCCGAGCGGGGATCCGTCTCCTCCAAGGAATCCGCAAAGGACCGTTGGGAGACCTCAGACACGCTGCCCTCATCTACATCGGAGGAGACAAAGTCCTCCAAGGCCTGGGAATCAACCCGAGGGCGTTTACCTCTGGGAACCTCAACCTCTTTACCAGACGAGGGAGCAGGGGCAGCGTTTTGCATGAGGAAAGCCTGATGCAGCAGCAAAACAAACTCGGGGGAGAAACCCCCCAGACTGTGCACTTCTGCAGCCTGGGCAACAGCCCTAGACGCACCCTCAACCGGCGCTCGCAAGAGCGGGGGAGAAATATGCTGCGCATACAAAATGGCGTCCGGCGCGACACTCCGCGAAGGAGCCGCGCGGGAAGAACGGCGCTTAACTTTAGCCGCTTTGTGCCGTCGCCCAAATTAAGGGCGTTCATGGCATTAATGTCTCCAACCTCAAGGGCGGCCCACGAAGAAGCCGTCCTAGCCGCGTGGCTGGCCAAGATGGCGGAGGCGAGGAGCGGGGGATGGGCGTTTATGGCGGGAAAAACCGCCACGCCGGAGGAAGGACCGGGACATTCATCGGTCACGAAACTGTCACCCAACAAGGGCGAATCAGGCTGTAAGACCCCCGCATCCCCTCTAGAAGCGCTCAAGCGATCCGGGGAGCGACCCTTTGCGCCCTCGCCCTCCGACGCCATATGCCACGAGGAGAAGAATCGGGGAACCCCCTGCCCGCTATAAAAAGGTAAAAATTACCTGCTGTCCGCTCCGAGCTGTAACGAACTGGTGTCCCAGTGAGTAGCTGCAATGAACGTTTAAATAAACGTCGAAATAAACGCCTTTAAGGACGTTTAAAATTTTTTTTTTTTTTTTTTAACGGAGCCAGCGGGAGGGGGGAGAAAAGGAGGGACCTGGCACCACCAGGTTTGCACTTGCTCAAAAGAGCCCTCAACCCCAGGCACTCAACAAACCTAAAAATTAGGCTTGGAGGCCTAGCCAGAGCTGCTGCTGTGTGTGACCACCACCTGCTGAGATAGAGAACATACTGAGGAGTTTCCGACAGGACATGACCACATATAGGGAGGCAAAAGTTTGCTCTCTATCTCCACCTGCTGGTAGATGGACACAACCCACCAGTCTATGGATTGATCAGCTTGATGATATGGAACGTCTATTAGTCTCTACTTTTGCCTTCTGTGAGCCGCATAAAAGTAACTTACAGCAATAACCTCGGTCTGAAAAAACAGCATCTGTTTCGTGATTGTTGTTTTCTCTTTGAATCTTATTTCTAGATCACCTTTCTTGACTCAATTTTATTTTATATCGACATATTTTTGCACCCTTTTAACATGACTGGCCCGTTAAAAATTATTCCTCCCAGTGGTCACTCTTTAGTTGTTCTGAATGTATTTATGTCTGCCACATATTAATATGCTTCCTACTACAAGGTTTGGATTCAGCTGCAAATCTGCTTTGAATAGATTCATATTATTCTTCCCTCGCTCTAAATTTTATCTGCCAACAGAATTATTAATGGGGAAAACAGTTATTCTTATTTAAAAATAAAAAATCCTATAGCACAATATTGCTGGGTTAAAGAGTAATTATACTCACCTAAATACAACTGGCGGTCGACCATTTTTATGCTTGACAAAGATGCCATCAAGGCATGCGCCAATACAGATATCACTTCCCTGGCTGTCCTAGAAGTAGCAACAGGAACAAAATTGCAAGGACAAAAAGGTCAAATAAATAAGCAAGAGAGCATGGTTCTGTAAAAGCTGTCTATTAACTATTAAGTCACTACTGTATTGTTTCTAATAATAGCCCACCTCTAATAGTGGCCCACCCCCCTGTTTCAGCATCGACAAACCCTGTAAATTTCGTCTTAAAAGTCACATTTAGATTCTTCCAATAGCAACCACCCTCCGGAATTTGCAATAATCAGTATTGCTCTCCTTAACCCTCCCACAATGACCAATCTCTCTTCTTACCTTTTCTCACCTTTCTACTTCACATCCACCTGTTCCACTCCACTCATTATTTTATATACCTCTATCATGTCTCCCCTCAGCCGTCTCTTCTCCAAGCTGAAAAGCCCTAGCCTCCTTAGTCTTTCTTCATAGGGAAGTCGTCCCATCCCCGCTATCATTTTAGTTGCCCTTCGCTGCACCTTTTCCAATGACCTTAGCATGCCTTTACATTGGGTTTTTCCCACATGCAGCAATAAAATGGGTGATTTTCTATTTTTCTTATTAATGGTCAGGTGCTAAGGTTGCTGTTAGCGCGCACACATTAAAAAAATCAGCACATGAGCAGTTCCCAACACCCATTTTGTAGGTGGTAAGGGCTCATGTGCTAATCAATTAGCATGCGGTAATGTACTACTACTAAAGCACTGCTCGGGTTACGCAGCGCTGTACAATTTAACAAAGAAGGACAGTCCCTGCTCAAAGGAGCTTACAATCTAAAGGACAAAAAGTGCAGTCAATCAAATTGGGGCAGACTAGATTTCTTAAATTTCCTAGATTTTCTAATGTAGCAGTACTAACTGCTTAGCGGAGAATGCCCACTCTCTGCCCCCAGACATGCCCCCTCCATGAAAAAAATTTTTTTTTAACATGCAGTCTGAGCGCGCAGATCAAGAAATTAGCATAGGACACCTAAGCGCATCCTGCAGTAAGCAATTTTAAGCTGCAGTTAAGTGTGCGCTAGTGCTTACCGCAGCTTCATAAAGGACCCCTCTGAATTTGACATGATCACACAATCAAATGAAAATAGCAAACAGCACGTAAACTTCCAGGTTTGAAAGATTGACTAAGGGATTACCAATGGCATAACAGTTAATTATCTTTACTAACACATGGGGTAACTGGATGCAACTATCCACTCACATCCCTGCTCCTCAGTCCAGTCAGAGCTAGACGTTCTGAGATGACAGATCTGTAACAGGGTTTATTCTATCCTAATAAGTCAATATTGCATGAAGTAGCAATAACATAGATAAGCAGATGGCAAATCCACTTATCTTTATGCCGGGATTTTAAGCAAGCCTACTCATTTATGTAGGGCCACTGAATATGCAATCTTAAACATAAATGTTAAGTTATCTAGATCTCTTTGAATATGAGTGTTCTGGAAGCAATTCTATAAAGTTGCACCTACAAGTAGGTGCCATTTATGCACAAAGATGCCATGAAATGTTAGGTGCCCATGTGCACAAGGCGCTACTCTAGAAGGTAGCGCCTAACTGCAAAGGTGGCGTACACGTGGGCAGAGCATGGATGTCTCTCCCAGTTACACACATAGTTAATAAAATACGCACATCACATGGCATTCTTAGGCATGCCAACTTATGCCTGCCATTGACATGGCATAAGAGGGTCGCCTACACACAAGCACGCCAACGCTGACCATACACTATTCATTCTATAGCGGCAAGATGCTGTTATAGAACTGGTGCTAAACGCACAGCATTGAGGGCGACTAGACTGAGGTATCAATTTATAGACTTGCCCTTCACATGTACATTTGGCTTCACTGTCCCCCATCAAACACTTCCTAGCCTGCCTCTTCCCAAACACAACATTTAGCCAAAACACCAGCAGAATTTAAGCATCGGTCAACCCCAAATACTGAAAAAAAGTATTTATGCAATGTACTCCAAAATAAACTGCATAAAATCCTTTTGAATATATTAGCCCTTAAGTTAACATTTTGCTGCATATGCTATTTAAGAATCAATGTAAGGTTTACCTTGGCAGGGTAGCTCTCTTCTCCGTAACCATCCATTCTCTCAACCTTCTGCATGTATAACATTTCCGCTTCTGGAGGTGTGAGGCCTCTTCAAATGAACAGAATATTTATTTTCATTATTTATTTATTTGGATTTATTTACTGCCTTTCTGAAGGAATTCACTCAAGGCGGTGTACAGTAAGAATAGATCAAACATGATCAATAGGCAATTACAGCAGTAAAAATATTCAAATAATACAAAATATGACAACTGTACATCGGCTTGAGTGAATTCCTTGAAAAAGGCGGTAAATAAATCCTAATAATAATAGTAAACTACTTACAATGTCAACACAATACATAATAGAACATTTTAATTGCTAGTGAAGCAAAGATGGAACATACAGATAGGTAAAAGAGTAAGAGGAGAAAGTAAGGAAATTAATTTAAAGAAAGTTGCATATTAACATAGTAATGCAGGTTTTTTTTTTTTTAAATCACAAAATACATCATAAACATGCAAGAAAATATCTCCTGACTAAAAAGAGATCTGAACTTTACCCTGACTAAATAAACAATGGGAATGTCTATGGCTAATCATAATTAAGTCGCTTCATTCTGCTACAATCAATGTTCTTTACTAAGCACAGAGCATTATGGACCCCATACATCAATCTACCAATAAGAAAGGTGACAAGAACAGCAAGAACCTACCTAACCCTTCACTACCCCCAATTGCAAAGGTATAAAATACAAATCTTCACATGCCACCAGCCTCTCGTTTATAGGCAGACAACTTTGGAACTCACGACCCAAAGACCTGAAACTCACAGAAACCTACCTACAATTCAGAAAAAAATCTGAACACACATCTTTTCAAGACGTTTTTCCCCCCTGATCTACCTAATCCCACACCACACAAAAAGTTCAGAAATGGAAAACAATAATATTAACCTCTCTCACAATATGCTAATATGTCAACCTATGCGTTTATTGTACTTCTGTATTATGTACTAGACTTCTACAAATCTAAATTTTGTAATCGCTTTTTTAGCAATATGTAATCCACACTGAACCTGCCATACGGTTGGAAAATGTGGGATACAAATGCAATAGTGGTTAGGGTGGTGGACTTTGGTCCTGGGGAACTGAGGAATTGAGTTCGATTCCCACTTCAGGCACAGGCAGCTCCTTGTGACTCTGGGCAAGTCACTTAACCCTCCATTGCCCCATGTAAGCCGCATTGAGCCTGCCATGAGTGGGAAAGCGCAGGGTACAAATGTAACAAAAATAAAATAGATAATATTGGAGATTCTACATGGAATGTTGCTACTATTGGAGATTCTACATGGAACGTTGCTATTCCACTAGCAACATTCCATGTAGAAGGCTGCGCAGGCTTCTGTTTCTGTGAGTCTGACGTCCTGCACATACGTGCAGGACGTCAGACTCACAGAAGCAGAAACCTGCGCGGCCACATTGGTGATCTGCAAGGGCCGACTTCTCTAGTGGAATAGCAACATTCCATGTAGAATCTCAAATAGTAGCAACAGTGGAGGAGTGGCCTAGTGGTTAGGGTGGTGGACTTTGGTCCTGGGGAACTGAGGAATTGAGTTTGATTCCCACTTCAGGCACAGGCAGCTCCTTGTGACTCTGGGCAAGTCACTTAACCCTCCATTGCCCCATGTAAGCCGCATTGAGCCTGCCATGAGTGGGAAAGCGCAGGGTACAAATGTAACAAAAATAAAATAGATAATATTGGAGATTCTACATGGAATGTTGCTACTATTGGAGATTCTACATGGAACGTTGCTATTCCACTAGCAACATTCCATGTAGAAGGCTGCGCAGGCTTCTGTTTCTGTGAGTCTGACGTCCTGCACAGACTCACAGAAGCAGAAACCTGCGCGGCCACATTGGTGATCTGCAAGGGCCGACTTCTCTAGTGGAATAGCAACATTCCACGTAGAATCTCAAATAGTAGCAACAGTGGAGGAGTGGCCTAGTGGTTAGGGTGGTGGACTTTGGTCTTGGGGAACTGAGGAACTGAGTTCGATTCCCACCTCAGGCACAGGCAGCTCCTTGTGACTCTGGGCAAGTCACTTAACCCTCCATTGCCCCATGTAAGCCGCATTGAGCCTGCCATGAGTGGGAAAGCGCGGTGTACAAATGTAACAAAAATAAAATAGATAATATTGGAGATTCTACATGGAATGTTGCTACTATTGGAGATTCTACATGGAATGTTGCTATTCCACTAGCAACATTCCATGTAGAAGGCTGCGCAGGCTTCTGCTTCTGTGAGTCTGACATCCTGCACGTACGTGCAGGACGTCAGACTCACAGAAGCAGAAGCCTGCGCGGCCACATTGGTGATCTGCAAGGGCCGACTTCTACATGGAATGTTGCTAGTGGAATAGCAACATTCCATGTAGAATCTCAAATAGTAGCAACAGTGGAGGAGTGGCCTAGTGGTTAGGGTGGTGGACTTTGGTCCTGAGGAACTGAAGACCTGAGTTCGATTCCCACTTCAGGCACAGGCAGCTCCTTGTGACTCTGGGCAAGTCACTTAACCCTCCATTGCCCCATGTAAGCCGCATTGAGCCTGCCATGAGTGGGAAAAACGCGGGGTACAAATGTTAAAAAAAAAAAAAAAAATACATACCTACTCTCAAAAAATTCTAGCCCTCGGAAGCCGGCACATGCTGGTCATGTAGTAATGCAGTGGGCAACACTCTCCCATCTTCTTTACTATTGCCCACAACTTCACACTTTTTGGCAACAAGTATGGTACACCATTTCCTCACTTTTGCAAATCACTGAGAGCCTTACATACAATATCATACTTCTGGGAAATCTCTGCTTAAAAGACTCACTCCCTGATTTTCAAGCTTCTTTATTAAGGATTATGATTGTTGCGGCCCATAGAGCAATACAGTTACCCTGGAAAAATTTAACATTACTGAGTCACACTGAGTGGTGGAATTCTCTATGCTGGATTGCCAAATACAAAAAATACTTGGCAGGAAAGAACAGACACATGAAAACATTTGAAAAGACCTGGAAATTGTTATCTGATTATTCTATACTATGTTTAGAGATTTGTTATTTTTCTTCTTTTTATATTTTTCTTTTTTTTTCTTTTTGAAAACAAATAAAACAGTTGAACTAAAAAAAAAAAAAAGTTTTACTATCTAAATTAATTTTTTTAACATCCTCCATTATGAGATCCATGAAACAAAGAAACTAAACCTAAATTTTTTTTTAAATTTATTATTTTTGTTACATTTGTACCCCGCGCTTTCCCACTCATGGCAGGCTCAATGCGGCTTACATGGGGCAATGGAGGGTTAAGTGACTTGCCCAGAGTCACAAGGAGCTGCCTGTGCCTGAAGTGGGAATCAAACTCAGTTCCTCAGTTCCCCAGGACCAAAGTCCACCACCCTAACCACTAGGCCACTCCTCCACTGTTGCTACTATTTGAGATTCTACATGGAATGTTGCTATTCCACTAGCAACATTCCATGTAGAAGTGGGCCCTTGCAGATCACCAATGTGGCCGCGCAGGCTTCTGCTTCTGTGAGTCTGACGTACGTGCAGGAAGTCAGACTCACAGAAACAGAAGCCTGTGCAGCCTTCTACATGGAATGTTGCTAGTGCAATAGCAACATTCCATGTAGAATGTCCAATAGTAGCAACATTCCAATTTAGAATCTCCAATAGCACCAACATTCCGTGTAGAATCTCCAATAGTATCTATTTTATTTTTGTTACATTTGTACCCCGCGCTTTCCTACTCATGGCAGGCTCAATGCAGCTTACATGGGGCAATGGAGGGTTAGGTGACTTGCCCAGAGTCACAAGGAGCTGCCTGTGCCTGAGGTGGGAATTGAACTCAGTTCCTCAGGACCAAAGTCCACCAACCTAACCACTAGGCCACTCCTCTACTAGCAACATTCCATGGAGAAGTCAGCCCTTGCAGATCACCAATGTGGCCGCGCAGGCTTCTGCTTCTGTGAGTCTGACGTCCTGCACGTACGTGCAGGACATCAGACTCACAGAAAAAGAAGCCTGTGCAGCCTTCTACATGGAATGTTGCTAGTGCAATAGCAACATTCCATGTAGAATGTCCAATAGTAGCAACATTCCATGTAGAATCTCCAATAGCAGCAACATTCCGTGTAGAATCTCCAATAGTATCTATTTTATTTTTGTTACATTTGTACCCCGCGCTTTCCTACTCATGGCAGGCTCAATGCGGCTTACATGGGGCAATGGAGGGTTAAGTGACTTGCCCAGAGTCACAAGGAGCTGCCTGTGCCTGAAGTAGGAATCGAACTCAGTTCCTCAGTTCCCCAGGACCAAAGTCCACCACCCTAACCACTAGGCCACTCCTCCACTGTTGCTACTATTTGAGATTCTACATGGAATGTTGCTATTCCACTAGCAACATTCCATCTAGAAGTCGGCCCTTGCAGATCACCAATGTGGCCGCGCAGGCTTCTGCTTCTGTGAGTCTAACGTCCTGCACGTGAAATAGCAACATTCCATGTAGAATCTCCAATAGTATCTATTTTATTTTTGTTACATTTGTACCCTGCGCTTTCCCACTCATGGCAGGCTCAATGCGGCTTACATGGGGCAATGGAGGGTTAAGTGACTTGCCCAGAGTCACAAGGAGCTGCCTGTGCCTGAAGTGGGAATTGAACTCAGTTCCCCAGGACCAAAGTCCACCACCCTAACCACTAGGCCACTCCTTTAACATTCTCCATTATGTAATCCATGAAACAAAGAAACTACACCTAAATAACTATTTCCTCAGGTGGTTCGGTCATATTTTTAATGTAACCAAATTCTCAGTTCCACAAACATCTGAAGCTGCATCCAATAAACATCACGATGATAGCTTTATTGCTCAACTGTGTTTGATTTTCAACAGAGGCAATTCTTATTTGTATCAGGGGGAGGAATTTTCAGTCTCCCCAGGCAGCACGCAGATCCACCAGCACACACACTGCAGGAACAACAGTACCTATGGACATGGCCCTTGCTTTACAGCACATGCAAAGTGCGCCCTAGAAAGTACAGCAGTGATGTCAAACGCTTTGGAAGCTGTCCTCCGGTGGCAGCATAACACGGATTTTTACAAGTTAGAGCTCAGCTTAACTGATTTAAGAAACTGTAGAATGAAGACATTATGGAACAGAGGAAAACCAGCACCAAGTGACATCTTTAAACAGATCACGGGTATTTTTTTTTATTTATGACATTTGTAACCCACATTATCCCGGCAACCTGAGTTCAATGTGGCTAACAATACTGTTAAACAAGACCAAAGTAGACCAAAGCGAATATATAACTATATCATGCAAACATTACAGAGAATAAAGACACTACATTGCCTGGATCAAACAGCGACAGATTGGCCTAAATAGGAAAATCAGGAACCGCTTCCAGAAATCTGTTAAAGAGGAAGGTCTTGAGCGTTTTTCGAAAAGTCATGCAATCCCACTGAGATCTATATTCAAAAATCTACATTCCCCGGCTAACAAGCTTAGTGGTGATTATATGGGAACAATAGTAATTGGGAAGCAAAGCCAGTGCCAGACAGGCTACTACAGTCTATGCCCTGATAGATTTGGATGGGCTGGAGTGGGGCTTCGATGACAACTTCAGAAGTTGGGGGACAAGGCCAGTGCTGGGCAGACTTCTACGGTCTGTGCCCTGAAAATGGCAAGGACAAATCAAGATCACGTATACATATGTAGCTATCACATCATACCTTATGCTATGGAGTTTATGTTGTTGGGCAGCTGGATGGACCGTACAGGTCTTTATCTGCCATCATCTACTATGTTACTATGGGGCTCATTTTCAAAGCACTTATACTTACAAAGTTTGCAAGTCTAAGTGTTTTGAAAATACACTTCTATGTAGGTTACTAATGGCATGGACAAAGTTTGTCCAGTCAAAAAGAATGGCACTGAGAGAGTCCAAGTTCCCAAACCACTGTTTCACTGACTAGCCAGCCAAAGTTGACTGGTAACCCGGGCTGGTTGTGGAAGCAGTAGTCCTAAAAGGTAACTTGTCCTGTTAACTTTAGACTTCCACACATCAATGCACCCATGTTTCTCAATTTAAAGAGAGTCTCTGATCTAGCTGGCCCAGCCTTTACATAACTTTAGAACTCACCTTAACTTTTGGTGTAATAAAGCCACTTTCTGTGTCGCTTCTTCCAGGATTTTTTCATCTTGCATCCATCCCTTAACAAAGTAGAAAGTAATTAAAAAAATATTCTTCCACTACATAATTTGGAACTTGTATGGGGGAAAACCTACCTGTAGGAGTCTAGTAACTCTGAGGACATGATTTCCCTGCATAAGTTACAACTATGCTGCATTTTCACAGAAAATTATCTGGACAGATCTTAAGTCCAGATCAAAAATGCGTCAACCTAAAGTACCTGTGTAGTCAGCTTGTGCAAGTATCTGAAAACTTCCCCACCTCAAAAATCTTAACACCAGGGCTGTCATGGGGGCTGTGAAAGCCATGTGGCTGCACAGGGTATATGGGAGACGGGCGTGAAAATTGATCCCTGTCCACCATCTCCTCTGCGGTGACAACAAAGTAGACAGGGCAGGACACTAGGAGAGCATACCACGAAGGGCATGATCCAGCTCAGGATGCTCAGATGTTTTCACAAATTAAAGAAATGAGAATATTACGTGATTTTCTCTCGGTTGACAGAAATAATACATTTAAATAAAGTTTCATAGCACCTCTGCATAACATACTGCAGATTTAAACTTGGATGCACTTTTGATTTATTTTATTTATTTGTTACATTTGTATCCCACATTTTCCCACCTATTTGCAGGCTCAATAGTACATAGTACATAGTACCGGAAAGGCATTCGCCAACTCCGGTATGAACAAATAGAAAGTGATGTTGTGGTAGAATAAGGTTCGTGTGGAACAGACACATTAGGGAATCGTAGAGTGGAAGAGTTATGTTATGTCCATTACGTGCTTTGGTTTCCTTGTTTTGCAGGGTTCAGGCATTTAAGTTGGGTCGGTAGGGTATGCCTTTTTGAACACGTTAGTTTTTAGTGATTTCCAGTTTAGGTGGTCATACGTTTTCACAGCTTTTGGTACTCCATTCCAGAGTTGTGTGCTGATGTAGGAAAAGCTGGATGTATAGGTTGATTTGTATTTGAGTCCTTTGCAGCTTGGGTGGTGGAGATTTTGATATGTTCGTGTTGATTCGGATGTGTTTCTGGTTGGTAGGTCTATGAGGTCTGTCATGTATGCCGGGCCTTTGCCGTACATAATTTTATGAACCAGGGTGCAGATTTTGAAAGCAATACGTTCTTTGATTGGGAGCCAGTGTAGTTTTTCTCGGAGGGGGTTGGCGCTATCGAATTGCATTTTTCCGAATACAAGCCTGGCTGCCGTGTTTTGAGCGGTCTGAAGTTTCCTTATGATTTGTTCTTTGCATCCCGCATAAATTCCATTGCAGTAGCACCATTTTAAGGTAAAATGTGTAAAACAAACCCACATTTTCTAGGAAGCAGCATAAGGAAGTAAATCTAACACCTTTATTTACCCTTGATATAAAAAAAAAATATCAAACACTGGTGTACTTACAAGTGCACTATACACAATGCAAATTCCTTTGAACAGTCAAGCCCTGCATGCTGCATGGTGTTTCATCTTATCAGACACTTTCAAACACAGGAATAAATACAATACTTGGTATATAGTTATTGATTAACTATAATTAAAGACCTTTTAATGCTACAGTTTATGATTATCAAAAATGTTTCCAGCTAACAAAGAACCTCTGTGACAGTTATGCAACATCATTTTATTCCCAAGAAGTGCTAAAATATAAGAGTTCACCTGGGAAAACATGGAGAGGCCTGAGACTTAGACCAAGCAACAAGACATTCACATGGGTGCCTGCAGCTGTTTTCCCCAGTGTGGGGAGCCTTAAGGGAAGAAGTGCCTGGTGGAAAAAGATACCACAGGTGGGAGGAATAAGAGCAGATAAGGCTCTTTTGTAGCAAGACGCTGCCACTGCTCAAAAGAACCTTGATCTAGGATTGACCAGAGATCAATGATTTTACTTGGATTTGCCTTACAGCCTCTATACGTATTGGAACTGTACATATTAGACGGTTTTCATGGAAATGTTCAAGTCAGGCTCCCGGTGCAAGTTTCTCTCTCATTTGTACAAAGAAGTGACACAGCTGCTACGACCTCGGTGTCCTGGGGTGGAGAGGAAATGGGAAGAGTGGTTGGGATCTCAGTTGGGAGCAAATGAATGGGAGAGGGCCTATATATACACGCACATGCGTGTACACGCATCATCCAATACAAATCCAGACACTACATAGGACTTAATGCACCCTGGTTCAGAGTGGGAAGGCAGATAGTAAAGCCTGCAACATATGTTAGAGACAATGTGGGTTTACAGGGTCCTTTGAGCATTTATGGTGGGCGTGTCCGGTGGTATACAACGTTTGGCAGATAGTTTGGAATAAAACCAATCAGTGGACAGGGGAGCACTGAGCTAGGGCTAGAACGGATTGGGGGGGGGGTTAAGGAAGGAGGTGGAGGGCAGAGGGGAGGGGGCAAGTATCAGATTACTAGCAGTTGAGCCCGTAAAAACGGGCTGGTATTGGGGTTTTCCTTCCTTCCTTCCCCCTCCCTCCCTCCCCGCGAGGTCGCCACCGCTACCGTCCCCACCCCCTCCCGGAGTTGCCGCCATCCCTCCACCCGGCCCGGGCCCTCTCTCTCTCCGCTACTAAACTTACACATCCATTCGCCGGAACGCAGCACGCACATCAGCTGAGCTGCCGTCGGCCCTTCCTTCTCTGCCTGTGTCCCGCCCTCCTGTGACGTAACGTCAGCCAGGGCGGGACACAGGCAGGGAAGGAAGGCCGACGGCAGCTCAGCTGATGTGCGTGCTGCGTTCCGGCGAATGGATGTGTAAGTTTAGTAGCGGAGAGAGGGCCCGGGCCGGGTGTGGGTGTGTGTGTGTGGGGGGGGGGGGGGGTAACGGTAGCGGTGACCTCGGGTGGGCGGGTGCGGTATCAACCTCGGCGGCGCAGTTTCCCTCTCTGTCCCGCCCTCGTCATCACGTATTGACGCGGGGGCGGGACAGAGAGGGAAGTCTCTACTGCGCATTTGCGAGTGAGTCGGTCACTCGCCGTTTATATGTTTGATGTTGTGGGAATAGTGGGAGAATTTCAATTGAGTGTATTGGATATTCTGTTTCAGTATGACTGTTTGACCACCTGGTACCTGGTGTTTGAGTTCTGGGTTCTGTTACTGTTTGTTCATAATTTGTATTTCTGAACTAGTTTTTTTTTTTTTGAGTTGTTGTTCAGTAAAAGGAACGTTGAAGTTACTCGCCAAGACTGTTGGTCATTTTTCCTGAGAGTAATCTTTTGATTATTCCAGGGGGAACGAGCCCTTCGGCCTACTGGGATTTGGCCTGGCCCCAGCCTGCGCCCAGCTCAACTGAAATACAAATCTGTTTTGTGGACCCTAGTCCCAGGGAGTTAGCTAGCGACCCTGACCTAGGAGTAAACCAGGGTTACATATGTCTATTCGCTTTGCCACTTAGCATCTATCCTTTCACTTGGGCATTACTGTGAGAGGATTGTGTTGATAGCGGAGAGAGATGACTTCAGGACTTGGGGCAGCAGTAGGTATGTTAGATCACAGAATTTTATCCATACTTGTGGGTCTCTCGTTATGTGCACTCTACAGGGTGTGATCACTTTGAGGGTGCTTTGGCCGAGGAGTCAAAAGATGTAATTTTGGTGGAGAGGCCTACTGGCCTTTTGATTACTTCTCTGCAGGTAGCCGTCCAAAGCCTTGAAAAGTATGACACCTGGGAGAAGTTTGTAGACAGGTGGAGAATAGGTATTGTACCCTGGACCAGCCAGTTAAGAGTTTTACAAAACTAAACCAATTAACTGTTAATACTTATTTATTTATAAAATTTATACCCCAAATCACATCCATAATAATTTTCACATAAAAACACAAAATATGGGGCTACAGAAAATGCAAAACAAAATAATGTGGAGAGCATACATGTTTAAAATAGCTCAAACTTATATCTGCTCAAAGTGTGGGAGACAAGTGAGAATTTTGGCTCTTTTTTGGGGGAGATGCAAAAATATTGGGCTTGAACTGAATATTTTTTTGGGGGGGGAGGAGGAGAGGTGTGTTATTGATGGAGAGGTGCAAGTGAAAGAAATGAAGTTCGTTATTACCTCAGAGTTAAAAGTTCAGGGGAAACATTCCTGGAAGCTTTTCTGATTGCACAGAGTGATTTTGTGCAGGACTATCTGACTTTCTGGCAATTTAGAAGTCATTGCAAACCTGACGGCTGGCATGTAAGGCCAAGAACCGTAAAAGACTTTTCGGCAGTATGGGACAATTCCATTCAATCTTTGCTGAATCACTTCAGGCATTATATCCTCAATTGCCTCTGAGTCCAGAGCAGGGTGGAAGGGAAGCAGACTAGGCTGGTCAATTTGTTCTGTACTTTTGGATATTTGATTCAGTCCTGGGGGAAGGGTTTGAGGAGGGAGAAGAAAACATGTAAAATATCTATTGTTTCAGAATGCTGTACTATCTGTGGCCATTGTAATACACATATACTGTGCTATGTGTCTGCAAATATATTTTAGAGTTAAATCAACAACTGGCAGTATGGAGCTGGGGAGAGCAGACATGGTTCGACATCATCCAGTCAAATTACCTCCTGTGTGGCAGGACTAATCCTGCTCATCCATGAGGAAAAGATGTAAAGCTTATTATGACCAGTTCATCTGCTTGTAAAACTCTTATTCTACATGTCAGCCTATGATGTCTGCAGGGAGCTCCAATAAAGATGCAAAAGAGAAGCATCCTCATTTAACCCAAAGGGTAATGATGTGGGGGGGGGGGGGGATAAATTACATAGAAACACAGACTATGATGGCTGATAAGGACCTTAAGGCCATTATTCTTTTCTTATTCTGTTTCTATGCTATTATGGAGTTATTTCCTATTTCTACTTATTGTTAACTGCCTTGTTGGCTCGTCTAGAAAGGCAGTATATCAAATTAATAAGTATGAACATTTTTGGGCTCATTTTCAAAAGAAAAGGACGCCCATTTTTCGACATAAATCAGAAGATGGACGTCCTTCTCACAAAAACGTCCAAATCGGTATAATCGAAAGCCGATTTTAGACGTCCCCAACTGCATTCTCAGTGCAGTGCCGTACCCAGTTGGTCTCTGTCTTGTTCTTCACTTCTTTGTAACTAAATCAACTCTGTGTTTTATCCTAGACCTTCAAAGCTGAGCGAGCTGTGAAACTTGAAACACTAACATTTATTCATCATTCCTGATATACCACATGAAAGCCAGTAATGGATACTAGGGAAAAAAAAAGGATAGGGAAGTAACTCAGGATAGAAAACAGAGTTCAACTTAGGGATAATGCAGTGCTCAGGTCAAACATGGACCAAAGGAGGCAATGAAGAGATGAGATTTGAGTAGTGATTTGAAGGCTGAGAGAGACGTTTGGGACCCCAGGTGGAGGGGAGGGAATTCCAGAGGCTGGGACCATGGTAGGTAAAGGCAGTTTCACGTGAAATATTAAGTCTGATGGATGTGTGGTAGGGGACATACAGCAGGTAACCAGTGGAAGAGCAGAGGGTACGCAATGGGTTATAGGGGATCAGCAGACTGTTAACGTAGGCTGTAGCAGTGGGATGGGAGAGGAAGGAGAAGCCTGAATTTAATATGGGTGAAAATGGGAAGCCAGTACTCTGATGTGGTCAAAGCAATGTGAACGATGAAGAAGTTTGACAGCAGAAGATTGGATGAGCTGAAGTCTTCTCAGGAAGTATAAGGAGAGACCAGTATAGACAGAGTTGCAGTAGTCAAATCATGAGATGGCCACTGCAAGCAGAAGAGTGTGGATAAGGGGAAGGAGAAAGAAGGGGGACACTATGCAAGGCAAAGGGGGAGGACAACAGCATCCATCTGTGACTTAAAATTGAGTTTTGAATCAAAGATAACACTTACTCGAGCATTAAAAAGAACCATAGTGATTTTATGTTTCTCACATTATTTCTGCTACTTTGAGATTATAGTCTATGTTCAGTCATTAATTCTTTTAGAGTGCAGCATTTCTATGTGGAATTAAACTTTTAGGCCGCAGCACATGGAAAGCAATGCATGATTCCCCCCCCCCCCCCCCCCCAAAAAAAAAAAGGGGAATTGGTATGAAGGGCCCAATCAACCAATCCCTACACAGAGAAAGAAAGTTCTTTCATCTTAACAGGCTAAGAGCAGACTGTCCATATCTTACTGATATCTTCAATACAAGAAGAGATGGTCTCCTCTTATCTGGAGAGACAGAGAAGTACAATACTCAGATACCATTTGGTCATGGTCAAGACTACTACTACTACTACTACTTGACATTTCTAAAGCGCTACTAGGGTTACGCAGCGCTGTACAATTTAACATAGAAGGACAGTCCCTGCTCAAAGGAGCTTACAATCTAAAGGACAAATGTACAGTCAGTCAAATAGGGGCAGTCTAGATTTCCTGAAAGGTATAAAGGTTAGGTGCCGAAAGCAACATTGAAGAGGTGGGCTTTGAGCAAAGATTTGAAGATGGATAGGGAGGGGGCTTGGCGTAAGGGCTCAGGAAGTTGATTCCAAGCATAGGGTGAGGCGAGGCAGAATGAGCGGAGCCTGGAGTTGGCGGTGGTGGAGAAGGGTACTGAGAGGAGGGATTTGTCCTGTGAGCGGAGGTTACAGGCGGGAACGTAAGGGGAAATGAGACCTAGGTAAGCTAAGCAAACAGGACAAGGATCAGGACCTTTGGATGTTTCCATCATACTGCAGGCGGGCGGCAAACCCCCAAATCCAGCTGGGAAACGACAAGAAAAAAAAAAGTAGTAAACGATAATTTCTGAAGCGATGACATAAAAACTTTGTCCGAAGTCAAAGATGTAAAAAATATCAAGAGAGCTTTGTTTTCACGTCCATTCGGCACAGCAGAAAAATCAAAACGGAAGAGCTCAGTAGACTGCTGTATGTGGGAAGGGTCACACATGCTCAGAACTTTACACTAAGATCTGAGCTCTGCGGCAGCAATTGCATCCTGATGACAAGCGATAACATCACCCGCTTGTGTGCTTGACTCAATCCTGCTTGTCAACAGAAAATATGATTGTTGAGTGTAATTATCAAAATCTCAGGGGAAGGGGCCTAAATAATAATCGCATTGGGTGACACAAGGTTGAAAGTTCACCTAGGCTGCCTAATATTCTTATACTGGTCCTGACTTCAAGTTAGCATAGTAAAAAAAAGCTAAAACTGCTCACAAAAAAAGGTGATTTCTTAACTATCTGTATTACATTCTGCTTTCTTTTAGGAGCGTGCACACATCTCAAAGTCCTTACCACAGGAAACAAGGCAAATCTCTGAAGGAATTCCTGGGACTCATACTGATCATAGTCTCCAAACTCAGCTGTGAAAGGGAAATATTAGAAGTGCATCAGGGATGATGACATTTCTATGAATAGTATTCTTGTATCACCTACACAGAAATAAAGGTCAACCAACTTGCCAAACTTTATTTCTATATATCCAGACTAGATAAAAACAGCAGACACAGTCAGGGATGGTGTTAGATATGCAGGGGCCCAGGGCAGAAGCTGGGGAGGGGACCACAGAGCCCCTCCCTCACTTTGGGCTGTCCTTCTTTCAGAGGACCGAGGCAGGCTTGGGGCCCCCTGTGGCATGCGGGCCCAGTGCAACTGCCCTGGTTTCCACCCCTGGCCACAGTACTTCTGATGTCTGAAAGGGGTCCCAAAGCACAGGGCAATTCCCAAGTGCAGTGAACAGTGTATTAGTGAAGATATCTGGAATTCACTGCAAAAACAGAATCCCACTGCTTCTAAATTAGGTATCAAGGACTCCTAGCACAATCCAGCACTATAGGAAACAACTTATTCGAACAGTATCTGTGAGTCTGTACAGATCTATTAATCAATCCACAGGACACACTGCTAACAGGAAAGCCCTACCACTGCTAATCTAATAATTTGCTCATTGAACGTTCAAATGTGTCTCACTGGGATCATAACCTCTCCTGATGTCACTGGCCCGCACTAGAACCCTGCTTGCCTGACGTCAGGTGATGTTACTCCTAGCAGGGAGGCGGGAAGCGCGTGACGACGAGAAGGCAGAGACGTTGCTCTCGAGGAGCCGCTCCTCCAAAGTTCTGTGGCTGCCTGGGTTTGTAACAGGCCCCGCCCTCGCGTAAAAACGTCATGATGTCAGAGGGAGGGGCCTGCAACGAACCCTCTCTCTCTCTATCTAAGCCAAACGAAACCACCTTCCCCACGAGGTCGTCGCCCCTGCAACCCCCCTCGAAGTCGCAGCCCCCGCAACCCTCCCTCTCAGTCGAAGGCACTCCACATACAGAGCAGAGCAAACAAAGATGATTCATCGGTCAGTCAGTCCTGAGCAGCGCCAGCCACCCATCAGCACGTGGGGTCGACGGCGCTGGGGAGCGCACAAGCTGGCTGGCAGGCAGAGCTTGCGTACGTCGCGTTGGTGAATAGGGAAAGAGCATGGGCTCCCGTTAGCGTGACGTACGTGGAGTTGAGCTGGGAGATGCAGGGAGAGCAGCGGGGAGGGCGCTGCGAAGTTGAAGCGCAAACCTCTCTCTTACACACACACTGTCTCTCTCTAACACAAACTCACTCTCTCTGACACACACTCTCTCTCAGCCAACCCCCCCCCCCCACACACACACACAGCATATTAGCAGCAAAGCTGAGACATCGGAGCATCGCTCAGCCCCATACAGAGGAAACCCACAAACCTCTGTCATTCACACACACACACACTCTCTCTCTCTCAACCAACCCCCCCCCCCCCCACACACACACACACAGCATATTAGCAGCAAAGCAGAGGCGTCGGAACATTGCTCAGCCCTATACAGAGGACACCCGCAAACCACTCTCTTTCACTCACACACTCTCTCTCTCTCTCTCTGTGACACACACACACACAATCTCTCAGCCAAAGCCCTCCTCCCCCCCAAAGCATATAAGCAGCAAAGCAGATGCATTGGAGCATCGCTCAGCACCATACAGAGCACATCCACAAACCTCTCTCTTTCACACACACACACACACTCTCTCTATCTCAAACATACACACTCCGAGGAAAACCTTGCTAGCGCCCGTTTCATTTGTTTGAGAAACGGGCCTTTTTTTACTAGTTCTATTAATACAACTCTGCTGCACAGCACATCCCTTATGTAAGGGGGCCTGAAATGATCAGTTCATAGTTCCTTTTTATCTGACATATCACCTATCATAGAATATCTACACAGTTTATATGTAGTAATAAAGAGAGGGTATAATTTGGGACAAATATTAGAACCTATGTCATGATACAATAAAATAATCAATTTAACAATACAATCAGGGTATACATTTGTAGTATCACATCATACCTTATATTATGAGTTTATCTTGTTGGGCAGACTGGATGGACCACTCAGGTCTTTATCTGCCGTCATCTACTATGTTACTATATAATCAATCATCAGTAAATCTCAATAATAGCAATCAGACATGTGCTAGTCAGATATTTCCAAGGTTTAATCCCAAGTCTTAAAGAGTTAATTTTCTACTAGGTTTTTTTTTTTTTTTACTTGTGCAAGGAGAAATTTTCTCAGTGATAACATATAAATGGCCCATTCTCAAGTGACCAACAATTGTGAGTAGACTGCAAATAAAGTACTCTAAATTCATATATTTTCCAATTTAAGTCTTTTTTTTTTCTATCTCAACTTGCTGGACTGGAGGAGCAGCCTAGTGGTTAGAGCACTGGATTGACAAGGGAAGCCTGGTTCAAATCCCACTGTGGCTCCTTGTGATCTTGGGAAAGTCATTTATCCCTCATTTGCCTCAGATACAAACTAATTGTGAGCCCACTAGGGACAGAGAAAGTACCAGAATATGTAAACCACTTTGGTTGTACCAGAAAGGCAGGATATCAAACACATTACCCTTAATCTTTACCCTTGTAATCTTGGCCAAATCACTAAGGGCCCTGTTTATTTGTTACATTTGTATCCCACATTTTCCCACCTATTTGCAGGCTCAATGTGGCTTACATAGCACCATAGGCGTTTGCCAAGAACGATAGAGAAACAAATACAAGGTGATATTGTGGTTGAATAAAGGATCCATTTCTTTCAGTCATAAGGGGATCAGAGAGAGGGAAGGATAAATAGTGTTCAATATGATCGCTGGATTTGCTGCGTTGCAGGGCCTTGGCATCTATGTTGGGTCAATAGTGTATGCCCTTTTAAATAGGTAAGTTTTTAGTGATTTCCTGAAGTTTAGATGGTCGTAGATTGTTCTCACTCCCTTTGGCAGTGCGTTCCAAAGTTTTGTGCCTAAATAGGAGAAGCTGGATGCATAGGTTGTTTTGTATTTGAGACCTTTACAGCATGGATAATGGAGGTTTAGATATGTTCGAGATAATCCGGAACTGTTCCTCTTTGACAGGTCTATGAGGGCAATCATGTATCCTGGGACTACGCCGTAGATAATTTTGTGGATCAGGGTACAGATTTTGAAGGTAATGCGTTCCTTAATAGGAAGCCAGTGCAGTTTTTCTCGGAGGGGTCTGGCACTTTCGAATTGGGTCTTACCGAATATCAGCCTGGCTGCTGTATTCTTGGCTGTCTGAAGTTTCTTTGCGAGTTGATCTTTGCATCCCGCGTAGATTCCGTTACAGTAATCTGAATGGCTTAGTACCATTGATTGTATTAATTTGCAAAATGTTTCTCTCGAGAAGAAGGGTTTTAGGCGTTTTAAGTTCCCACATTGAATGGAACATTTTCTTTGTTGTGGAGTTTACTTGGTTTTCAAGAGTAAGCTTGCGGTCGATTATGAAGCAGAGTATTTTTAAGTTGTCTGAGATAGGGAGGGTATGGTCTGGGATGTTTATGGTTGTGGGGGTGAGCTTATTGGATTGAGATGATAAGACAAGGCTGTGTGTTTTTTCAGAGTTCAATTTCAGTTGGAAAGAATTTGCCCATGAGACCATGGTGCTCAAGCCGAGCTTGATTTCATTGGTAATTTCTGCCAAATTGTGTTTGAAGGGAATATAGATTGTAGCGTCGTCTGCATAAATGAAAGGGTTGGGTTTTGGCCAGTGGGATCATCAACATTGGCATGAGAGTGCCAAACCCCTAAGAGAAAAACTGCATTGGCTTCCACTCAAAGAACGTATTACGTTCAAGGTCTGCACCTTGGTTCATAAAATCATTTACGGTGATGCCCCAACTTACATGTCAGACCTTATAGACCTGCCACCCACGAATACTAAAAGATGAGCACGCACATTCCTAAATCTTCATTTCCCCAGCTGCAAAGGACTAAAATACAAATTAACACATGCATCTAGCTTTTCCTACATAGGCACGCAGCTATGGAATGCATTACCACTTGACGTGAAAAACCAGCGCGACCTAACCAACTTTCGGAAATCACTGAAAACCTGCCTCTTCAACAAGGCATACCGCAACGATCCTTCACTTGAACTTTAACGCATTACCACTTTATCTATTATTCCGAATAGGATCTCTTTATACCCGTTTGCTTAATTTTATTTTGTCATTCATGTTCTCTATGTAATACCACTTTCATCTCTCACTCTGGAATGGCGATTGCCATAACGGAACAATGTAAGCCACATTGAGCCTGCAAATAGGTGGGAAAATGTGGGATACAAATGCAACAAATAAATAAATAAATTATATTGAGTATTGGTGATAATGGCGAGCCTTGAGGTACTCCGCAGTCAGCTTTCCATGGAGGCGATATGTTTGAATTTGATTTTACTTGATATGTTCCGGTGGTTAGGAAACCTTTGATCCAGTTAAGTATATGTCCACCAATCCCGAAGTGATCTAGTAGTTTTAGTAGTATCTTGTGGTTTACCATATCAAAAGCGCTCGACATGTCGAATTGGAGGAGGAGGATGTTTTTACCTGTGGCTATTTCCCGCTTGAATTTGGCCAGAAGAGTAACTAGTACAGTTTCAGTGCTGTGAAGGGGGTGGAATCCTGATTGTGACTCATGTAATAAGGTGCGCTAAAAATGCTAGCACACCTACAACGCTGCTTAGTAAACAGGGCCCTTAATGTTTATGTTTATTAAGGCTCGATATACTGCTTTTCAAATTAAAATCAAAGCAGTTTACAATAAAATCTTTGCAGAAACAAAGGAAAGGAACTACAAATCCAAGAGAGGAGAGAGAAAAGGAGATAGGAGATCATTGCTGTCGAGACAGAAAATGCAGTCAGACACTGATCACATCACACTAGAGTTTCTCTGGGAAGGCCAGGGTGAAAAAATAGGCCTTCAACGATAACCAAAATCTGACTGTTCAAAGCGAACATGGGCAGGGAGGTAATTCTAAAGATAAGGGGCCTCTATTGCCTCAGGTACAAACTTAGGGGCCGATGCAGTAAGCTTGTTGTGCATGCGCTGACACTTAGCATATGGCTGCTTAATGCAAGATTTTAGCTCCCAGATGCAAATTACTATAGCAAGCAAGTTACTGCTATGTTTAAAAAAGCATGCTGTCGGAAGAAACAGCACACACTGCAGCAGTAACATGTAATTGTATGATACAAGCGTTTCCCTTCCTGTCAGTACCTGAGCAGGGATTGGCTCATGTACTGCCACACTAGGCAATTTCTGCTCACGCACAGACAGGAAGGGAGATGTTGCAGGAAACAGCTACGTATTACTGCTGCCACTGCGGAAGAGATTAGGGAAAAAAAAATCCCAATGGCTCCAGCGTCCCCCCCCCCCCCCCCCCCGAAGAAAGAAAATCACTGAGCACACTACCAGAACCCTTATCCACACACTCTTCTCACTTAGACTATTGCTTCTCACAGGTCCCCCACTAAGCCATCTCTCTCCCTTCAATCCATTCAAAATTCTGCTGCATGACTTATATTCCACCAGTGTCACTATACTCATATTAGCCCTCTCCTCAAGTCCCTTCATTGGCCCCCTATCTGTTTCCGCATACAGTTCAAACTCCTCTTACTGACTTACAAGTTCATTCACTCTGCAGCTCCTCAGACTCTCTGCAGCTCTCCACTCCCCTACGGGAACTCCGTTCACTGGGTAAATCTCTCTTATCTGCACCCTTCTCCTCCACCGCTAACTCCAGGCTCCGTTCCTTTTATCTTGCTGTACCATATGCCTGGAATAGACTTCCTGGGCCGGTACATCAAGCTCCATCTCTGGCTGTCTTCAAATCTAGGCTAAAAGACCACCTTTTTGATGCTGCTTTTAACTCCTAACGCCTATTCACTTTTTCAGTACCCATGTCTGTTTTATTGTTCCCATCTTAGTAATTCCCTTCTCCCTTATTTGTCCTGATTAAATTGTAAGCTCTGTCGAGCAGTGACTGTCTCTTACATGTTCAAGTGTACAGCGCTGCGTACGTCTAGTAGCCCTACAGAAATGATAAGTAGTTGTAGTAGAAGTAGTATTAAAGGGTGATATGAGGTATGATAGAGAAATGTAAATACCTCCCAGGTATAAATGCACTAGAAGCAGGCATCTTTCAGTGGAAAAGGGCATGGGCGTAGACTGGGGGGGGGGGGGGGGGGGGCGAGGGGGGCAATGCCTCCCCAAACGATGACGAGGCGCCGCCGCGCCAGTAGTTAAAAAAAAACAAAAACAAGCAGGCACGCGCTCCTCTCCGTCCGCTTGGCTTCCCTGCCCTCTCTGTCTGCGTCCCGCCTTCCTCTGACGTCATTTCCTTTCGGGCTGGATGCAGACAGAGAGGACAGGGAAGCCAAGCGGACGGAGAGGAGCGTGTCCGTCTACCCCTCTCTCTTCCTCCCTCCCTCCGGCGCAGGCAGCAGTCTTTTCCAGCGTTCCTGCCAGCGGTAGCATTGTACACGCTGCCTTCGGCTCTGCCCCGAAGCCTTCTCTTCAAGTTCCTGTTCCCCCATAGGTGGGAACAGGAACTTGAAGAGAAGGCTTCCGGGGCAAACCGAAGGCAGCGTGTACATCTCTATCGCTACCGCTGCCAAGAACGCTGGAAAAGACTGCTGCCTGCGCCGGAGAGAGGGAGGGAGGGGGGTAGACGGAGTCACGATCTTGGACCTCGCAGGGGGGGGCAGCAGATGGAAGATGGATGGGACTGGGAGGGGTGGGGAGCAGAGGGAAGGACCAGGAGATGGATGGGACTGGGAGCGTTGGGAGCAGAGGGAAGGACCAGGAGATGGATTGGACTGGGAGGGGTGGGGAGCAGAGGGAAGGAGCAAGAGATGGATGGGACTGGGAGGGGTGGGGAGCAAAGGGAAGGAGCAAGAGATGGATGGGACTGGGAGGGGTGGGGAGCAGAGGGATGGACCAGGAGATGGATGGGATTGGGACAGGTCAGGCACAGCAGAGGGAAGGAGCAGAAGGTGGATGGGACTGGGAGGGGTGGGGAGCAGAGGGAAGGAGCAAGAGATGGATGGGACTCGGAGGGTGGGGAGCAGAGGGAAGCCTACTGGAAAGAAGACACTGCATAAAACAGAAGACACTGGGACCAAAGCGAATAGAAAAACTAAATGATCAGACAACAAAGGTAGATAAAAGTATTTTATTCAGAATTTATTAATTGAAATATGTCAGCTTTTTGAAATGTGCATCTGTAATATTTTGCCTGTAAATTTCAATTCCTTCCTCCATATTAGCACATTCATTTGCATATGTATATATGCAAATGAATATGCTAATATGCTCCGCCCATCCTTTGCCCCCCCCCCCCCCCCCCCCCCCCCCCAAAAAAAAAAATGAAACAGTCAAACTACGCCTATGGAAAAGGGGCTCTGGAAGGGTCATAGGATAAGGAAATATTTTTTTGCATTAAAGGTATTAGGATGCATGGAACAGCCTCCCAGTAGAGAAAAAGACAATATCTGAATTCAAAAAAGCATGGGACAAGCACAGAGGAGGGGACTGTAGAACTGAGCAGTTGGTATAGATGGGCAGACTGGATAGGCTGTATGATCTTTACCTGCAGTCTATATTTCACGGTGCAGCTTCTTGTACAGAAAGTCATAATTATCTGTAATGCTCTAAGGTTTCTCTGCTTATGAATAAGTGATTATCCGAGGATGTCAAACTTATTGTAAGCATTCTAAGACATCAGCAATAAACAACCAAGCTTTGAACATCTTTAACAAAGAAGAGAAGTTACTGTAAGGCCTGATAATGCTTATTACAGACGTCAACCTATCACCTCCCTTCCAAAATGTTTAGAAAAAAAGGTATCAGAATTAAAGAAAGTGTGGGATAAAACAGAGAAGATCCTTAGTTGCTAAGAAGATAAAGCTAGAGGTAGGGAGGCATCTGCATTACACAGTGGGAGGCAGATAAGACCTAAAGCCAGTCTAATTTAATCTGCCCACATATTCCACATTTGTAGGATAAAAGGAATCAAAGTTTAAAACAGTGGCAAAGTTAATATGATGAACTAAATAATTCTATCCAGGGGTGAGATACCCAATCAAAGCAATATGCAAAAACTATCAAGAGAGTGGTTCTCTTATTCACTATAAACACACAGGGCTAGATGCACTAAGCTTTCCGAGCCAGCAACGTGGGTTTTAAACTGGTTTTAGCCAGTTTAGCGCACAAGTAGTAAACCGGGGACATGCACAAAAGGGCATTTTCCTGTCACGGTAGCAGCTAACGAAAACGGAATGCAAATGATCCAAAGGCTATTATAATGAGATGCACTATGGTTTTCCGATCCCCTTACCGTGGAAAACCTAACGGGAGGTCTACACCTTTCGTTGGGACAAAGGAAAGAATCGGAAGAAAAAAAATGTCATCAGGGGCGTCCTTTTTGGGCGTCCTTCACTCAAAAAACAAGTCCCTCTAAAAAGACGTCCTTTTTGGACGTCCTTCACCTGTAACAAAAAAAAAAACCCACTCCAAAAAGAAGTTCTTTTTGGACGTCCTTCACTCGTAGGACCCCCCCCCCCCCCCCCCGCCAAAAAAAGACGTCCTTTTTGGACATCCTTCACTGCGTGAGCCTGTTTAGCTCAGCTGAGAGAGACCTGGAGGTCTCTCAGTCAATCAGAAACGCGCTGTGATTGGCTGAGAAAGACCTAGGGGCGGAAGTTGGAGGGGTGTCGAAGATGTGGACGATGGACGTCCTCAACTGTGCTCTACTGCTAGGATCATGGAAGGGAGGAACCCGAGTCGCATCAGAGCCTTCCTGCAGCAGCCCATGGAGGGGGTGAGCGGCGTCTTCCTTTTCCGGGGGGGGTCACAGGGAGGCGCAGGGACGGCCACAGGCAAAGCAGAAAAGGCGGACGTCATCAGGGACATCCTTTTTGGACGTCCTTCACCTGTAACAAAAAAAAAACCCACTCCAAAAAGAAGTTCTTTTTGGACGTCCTTTACTCGTAGGACCCCCCCCCCCCCCCCCCCACTCCAAAAAAAAGACGTCCTTTTTGGACATCCTTAACTGCATGAGCCTGTTTAGCTCAGCTGAGAGAGACCTGGAGGTCTCTCAGCCAATCAGAAACGCGCTGTGATTGGCTGAGAAAGCCTAGGGGCGGAAGATGGAGGGGTGTCGAAGATGTGGACGATGGACGTCCTCAACTGCGCTCTCCTGCTAGGATCACGGAAGGGAGGAACCCGAGCCGCATCAGAGCCTTCCTGCAGCAGCCCATGGAGGGGGTGGGCATCTTCCTTTTCCGGGGGGGCACAGGGAGGCGCAGGGACGGCCACAGGCAAAGCGGAAAAGGCGGACGTCATCAGGGACATCCTTTTTGGACGTATTTGGCATGCGCAGAGCAGCCGGCATAATGCTTGGCTGCTCTGCGTATGCTCAACCGGCCGACTGGCTTCTGAGGGAATAGAGAACCCCTCTCTTTAAAGTTAATATGATGAGCCAGAGCCTGTCAAAGACAAGGTAGAAAAGTCTTTAAGCAAGTCTCAAAAGCCCAGTGGAATGCTAGAAATCAGAACAAGATTGCATTACTAATATTCCAGAAACAGAAAGCACCATGGAGACTAAGAATCTCTGCTTTTCTCAGATATGCAAGTTTCTGACAGCTGGGAAAGGAATGCATTTTCTAAGCTGGCAGAAAAGAAATGTAAAATTGAGGCAATTATCTTGTTATTTACTTCTTACATACCACATGCAAGCCCCCAAAAGCTATCAAAGCAGTATTTTCCCATCCTGGAGGGCTTAAAATCTAGGTTTGTACCTGAGGCAATGGAGAGGGTTAAGTGACCTGCCCAAGATCTCAGGCAGCTTAGCTCGATAGGATTTATTAAAGGTAGCCACAACACTCTTGCTTGTCTCTTCTCAGTCTAACTACTACATTACTATTCAGAGAGCAGAACAGGTTCTTCCACTGTTATGAAACAGGACCTCGGCAGTCCCTGCCTCAAGCACTTTTATTCTTTAAAAGCGATAAGCAGACACACTTAATTATAAGACAATGCTAGTCTGCAAGCAATGATTTATGTGCCTGTGAATCACTGTTCCTATGTAGCTAATTAAACTTCCTCCAATTCAAAATGTCAAATCAAGCTGGATAAATACTTTCCATCTGAATTCAAAGATTCCAATAAAACAAAGTGCCGAAAAGTATTTTAAAGGCAGCTGCATAAAACTAAAAAAAAAAAATCATTATTTATTCACACTTCTCATACAAACTCATAGCTCTTGCTAATGTATCACAGTGAAAAGGCTCAGATGGTATTTATGCCATATTGGGTCAAACCAAAGGTCCAACGAGACCAGCTACCGTTTCCAACAGTGGCCAGTCCAGGTCACAAGTTCCCAGCAGGATCCCAAAGACGCAATCCTTATTCTTGTTCCTTACACCCAGGGATAACAGTGGCTTTCCCAAGTCTATCTGCCCAATAATGAGTTATTAACTTTTCCTCCAGCAACTTACTTAAGCCCTAATTTGGCACAATGCAAAGGGGGGAATTCAGTAAGGTTCGCTCAAAAGTAGGATGAAGTTCTGCATAAATTGCCGTTACAGAATACTAGCTTAAGTCTGCAGTCTTGCATCTAACTTTAGGTGCGAGCATTTACACCAGGCAAAGGCTAGCATAAATGCTGGCGCCAAAGTCCCATCAGTCAGGGCCACCGAGAGACTGGGCCAGGCCCGGGGCAAGGACACCCCCGGGGGCCCCGCCGCTCCCCCCTCCCCTCCGAGGTCGCCGCTGTTTCCCCCCCCCCCCCCCCCCCCCCCCCCCCCCTCCACCATGCTGGGCCCCCTGCATTGAAATCATAGTGCCTCTCAACTCCGTGTGAAAGCGCTGCAGGCAGCAGCAGATCGCCTGCCTTCGGGCCTCCTTCCCTCCCTGTGTCTCACCCTCGTGGAAGTTACGTCAGACAAGGGCGGGACACAGGGAGGGATGGAGGCCCGAAGGGAGGCGATCTGCTGCTAACTGGCTCCAAACAACACTTGATCCTTGGTGCCAATTAAGAGCCAATAAATGTATTGTTATGTGCGGAAATGGAAACTGCATGCATCATCCTGGTGACTAACTTTGGGCGACCTCTACTGAATTCCTCCCAAACTGCGTTACTCATGCAAAACGCTTAAAATTCTTTTGCCCAAATGTAACTAATTTCCTACAATCTTTCATCCTCTGATTATGTCTTTATTTTAGTCTTCCTTGCTTTCCAACCCTCTGCCTAGTACGCATTGTTCATTCTGATTTCTTGCCCCCAGTTTGGCCCTTCTGCCTCCTTCCTTCTGCAGCATGTTTCCTGTACTTACCTTGAACAGCTAACCCAGCCAGCTGAATCACCTGCTCCACAGTGCAAGGAATGTTCCCCACTAAGATATCTTTCTTCAGCTGCAGGTAATACTGATATCTACAATGATATTAAAAAAAAAAAAGAAGCTTAACAATGTTTTCTGAAGTCCATAAACACACCCACTTTACTGGAAACCCACTATATAAAGAACTGCAAGAGGTGAGCAGCAATCAAACACCTGATCTCCCCAAATATCTAACCTCCAAAATGGGAATACTTAGCTTACTCCAAAAGTTATTCAGAAGGGCCTGGAAAACAATGTTGAGCTACGAGAAGGTAGATTCTGTGTTTATGTTCCATTACCAAATTCTTTTGCACCCATACCCAAAGGGTTCTCGTTCACCTATGGAAATGGCTTTCATTCACCCCCACCCCCACCCCAAGGCCTGTGTACTCTGAGGAGCACAATGACTAATATGCCCTCTCGACCACCGAGATCCCATTATTTCCTATAGGAAGAATAATGCATCCCCCCCCCCCATTGAAAAATCATTGAAGCCATCCCATGACATTATTTCCTTTCACTCTATGCAATTTCACTGGAATAGAATCTGAAAAAAAAAAAACAGACTCAAGGAAGAGATGGAAAAAAGTTGTCTGCAGAAGTCTGAGTGGATGAGCAGACTAATGGCTAGAGAAGTGGGCTGAGAACCAATGGAGCCCAGTTTAAATCCCAGTGCAGTTTCCTTGTGATCTTGAGCAAGACTTAACCCAGATAGGAACAATGGGAAGAAATCTCCTCAGCAGACACATAGCACACAAGAGAAGCAGAGGCAGCCAAGAAGAAGGAAGGACAACCAGGAGATGTGAAAGAGTCTTTATTGTAGATATGACTCAAATAGGCTGGGTTTTGGCACTAATGCCTACATTAGGGGTCTAAATATATATATAAAAGAACTTCACAAACAAGCATCCTATATAATAATTCTCACCTCCAACCTTCTATGCTTGGGACCGTGGCTCCCTGGCTGCAAGTGGTCTGCGAGGCAGACACGCACGGACGTCACTGACGTCAACACAGCTGATTCCAAGGCAAGGGGAGGAGTAGGGAAACACGCTGCTCCTCCTACTGCCTTGGAATCAGCTGTCACCCCCCCCCCCCACGCTACGGCCCCCTCGAAACCCCCCCCCCTCCCGCGAACCTGTCGATCCCCCCCACGGAACACCGAAAACCGCACCCCCCTCCTGCCGCTGTTGTGCACTACCTTCGGGTGGGTTCCTCAATCATCTTCTCAGAAAGTTTAACTCCGTGCGTCTGACGTCAGACGCACGCAGAGGAACTTCCAGACAAGATGATTGAAGAACCTACGGGAAGGGAAGAACAACACTTTGGCTGTAAGCACAGGTAGCACAACAACGGCGGCGGCGGTAGTTTTCGCTGGCACGGGGGGGAATAACAGGTTCGCAGAAGGGGGGGTTCGAGGGGGCCGTAGCACGGGGGGGGGGGGGACTTGCATGCCTAAGGCCCGTTTCCTTGCCTACAGAAACGGGCCTTTTTTACTAGTAAAGAATAATACATACAAAACAAATTACAAGTCTCAAATTTGGACTAAAAATCAAATACAATCATGAACATTCATACAATACGATACACTGTAGTTTTAACATATATTTAGAATATTAAGGGCACCGTTTACTAAGGTGCAGTAGCGTTTTTAGCGAATGTCGCTAGCGCTAGAGACGCCCATAGGAATATATGGGTGTCTCTAGCTTTAGCGTACACTAATTTTTAGTGTACGCTAAAAATTCTACAGTGCAGCTTTGTAAACAGGGCTCTAAATAATGAATAAATTATAAAATCAAAGGATACAGAATGTGCTGTGCAGTTTGTGATTTCTAATTTTATTGGAGCATGTAAGGTAAACATGTGTTCCTTAAAATATGTCCATGCCTGTATTGGTCATTTTTATAATTTATTCATTATTTAATATTGTTAATATATGTTAAGACTAGGCCGTATTGTATTATATAAATGTTCATTACTGTATTTGATTTTAAATCCAAAATTTCATTTTTTTTTTAATTATATATTTATTATTCTTTATGCATGTTTGTGAAGTTTCTATATGTGTTTTTAGACCCCTGATAGAGTCATTAGTGCTGAAACCTGACCAAGTCGGGTTATATCTACAATAAAAGGACTGTTTGGTAAGATCTTGAGATCTGCTGGTTGTCCTTCCTTCCTTTTGGCCACCTCCATTATTCCTGACTGCAAATCACGTAACCCTCCATTGCCTCAGGTATAAACTCAGATTGTGAGCCCTCCAGAGCAGGGGCGTAGCTAGATGAGGCCACGGGGCCATGGGCCCCCACAGATTTAGTCTGGGCCCCCTCCATTTTCCACCCCCCCTGCCGACCCTCCGCCGCCACTTTCAACCCCCCCACCCCACCCGCCGCAAGGTACGTTTGCTGGCGGGGGTCCCCAACCCCCGCCAGCCTTAGTCTTCTTCAGTGCCGGTCTCCGGCGCATTCGCTCACTTCGCTGATCTGTGCTGTGAGTCCTGACGTCCACATGCAGGACGTGCTGGATATCAGACTAAAATGTGCCCCCCCCCCCCACACACACACACCTTGGGCTCTGGACCCCCCCTCCTGCTGAAGACTGGCTACACCCCTGCTCCAGAGATTAAAAAAAAAAATACCAACTGTATCTCATTCTACACCACTTCAATAGCTTTCAGGCAGAATATAAGAAAATAACAATAAAAAGTTTCTCAAAGATTTTATAGAGACAGACTCAGAATGGCTGCACAACCTAAACTAGTACTGATCTGAAAGAATGAGTGGAAGGAAAGGGTCAGGCCACCTGAATAAAATAAAGTTACTGCATACAAAAAGGCAACAAGAACAAATCCCAGGTACTGGTACTAGTCAGGTTATAACATACTGTAACTGCTACAGCTCCTGTTTATCCCAGTATCATGTGCTCATTCTTTTACATAGTAACATAGTAGATGACGGCAGAAAAAGACCTGCATGGTCCATCCAGTCTGCCCAACAAGATAAACTCATACGTGTATACCTTACCTTGATTTGTACCTGCCTTTTTCAGGCCACAGACCGTACAAGTCTGCCCAGCAGTATTTCCCGCCTCCCAACCACCAGTCCCGCCTCCCATCTCCGGCTCTGGCACAGACCGTATAAGTCTGCCCTCCACTATCCTCGCCTCCCAACCACCAACCTCTCTTCCCCCACCTGCTCCGCCACCCAATTTCGGCTAAGCTTCTGAGGATCCATTTCTACTGCATAGGATTCCTTTATGCATATCCCACGCATGTTTGAATTCCATTACCGTTTTCATCTCCACCACCTCCCGCGGGAGGGCATTCCAAGCATCCACCACCCTCTCCGTGAAAAAATACTTCCTGACATCTTTTTTGAGTCTGCCCCCCTTCAATCTCATTTCATGTCCTCTCGTTCTACCGCCTTCCCATCTCCGGAAAAGATTTGTTTGCGGATTAATACCTTTCAAGTATTTGAACGTCTGTATCATATCACCCCTGTTCCTCCTTTCCTCCAGGGTATACATGTTCAGGTCAGCAAGTCTCTGCTCATACGTCTTGGAACGCAAATCCCATACCATTCTCGTAGCTTTTCTTTGCACCGCTTCCATTTTTTTTAACATCCTTCGCAAGGTACGGCCTCCAAAACTGAACACAATACTCCAGGTGGGGCCTCACCAACGACTTGTACAAAGGCATCAACACTTCCTTTCTTCTGCTGATCACACCTCTCTCTATACAGCCTAGCAACCTTCTCGCTACAGCCACCGCCTTGTCACACTGTTTCGTCGCCTTCAGATCCTCGGATACTATCACCCCAAGATCCCTCTCCCCCTCAGTACCTATCAGACTCTCACCGCCTAACACATAAGTCTCTCGTGGGTTTCTACTCCCTAAATGCATCACTTTGCATTTCTTCGCATTGAATTTTAATTGCCAAACCTAGACCATTCTTCTAGCTTCCTCAGATCCCTTTTCATGCTTTCCACTCCCTCCCGGGTGTCCACTCTGTTGCAAATCTTAGTATCATCCGCAAATAGGCAAACTTTACCTTCTAACCCTTCGGCAAGGTCACTCACAAATATATTGAACAGAATCGACCCCAGCACCGATCCCTGAGGCACTCCACTTTTGTGGAAGCTTTTGATTTTCTGTCAATTCTGGGAAATACTCATCTCTATTTTTATTATTATTTTGCACAGTGCAAAAGGAAACATATTTGTTTCTATCGAACCATTATTCCAAACTCTGGCTTCGTGGGGTTTCCAGTTCAGTTTTTGCCTACATAGTTCCCTTTCTAGTCAGTGGTCAAGTATTCTGTATTTAGCGAAGGTCTGTGTTTCGTGTGTGTGACTACAGTGAGATATTCTAATAGCGTGCAGCTAAGAGAGTCTACTTTGCCATACTGTTTTGCATTATTCCTTATTGTTTGCATTTGTCTTTTTCTCTCCTTATTTTTACCATCTTTTCAACACTTTTAACCGATTTCTGGTGCTGCACATTTGTGACTAGACTTTTGAAGTTTATGTTTATTCCATGCTTGATGTGCTGCCTTTCTGTAGATAGTGTGTATATATATATATATATATATATATATATATATATATATATATATATATATATATATAAACCGCTTGGATTGTTTCTGCAGGTATTTCATCCCTAATTGGCTCACAATCTAAGGAAGTCACTGCACAGGGAGGTGGTTGAAACCTCAGCTGAAGATAATCTGTTGGAATGTGCTGAAAAATCAGCTGATTGCTGCTCAGAGAAGCCTTTTCTTTCTTCTTTTCAGGAAATAGTAGCTTCTTCTCCACCTCATAATGGTTTTACTGCCCATTAAAGGGATGCTTACTGGCTCATGGAGACATAAAACCACAATGCTTAAAATCACCTTGGTTGTGGTTGAAACTGAGGCAGATTATAAACCTGGAATAGTTAAAGTTCCATATCTTTCTCCCATATTATAGGCATGGGTGGAACCTGGACTTTGGTTAAGACATGACTAAAAGAAAGAAAATGGCTAATAGGTGACCATCTCTGCGAAAAGGTGATTAAAGTTTCCAGAAACAAAAAAAAGAGGCTTTAATGAATTCTGTTACAGCAAACAGTTTGTAATACAACAGTTCAAACCCCATATTTTTATTTGAAAAATAAACAGTCACAGAAATTCAAATACGTAACTTTTAAGAGACTGCTTATGGACCCATGACATGAAAAAAATCAGCCACTCTCAACATTTTGGATTTGCTACCTTAGTTGTCTTTTCCTAGAGATGGTCACATATAACAATTTTTATTTTTTAGGATTGTATAATTAACAATAATGTGGAAAATGCACAATGAATGAACCTCTCAATTTTTGGGAGAGCTTTGTTTTCATGCGTTTGGCAGAGCACAAATAAACTGCAGAGGGGACTGTTCCACGTGGGAAGGCTCAGAACTTTTGCACTTAATTCTGAGTTGAGGCCCCGATGCTCAGAGGTAAACGTGGGTGCTAGAGGCCATTAGTGCCAGGCTAGTGTCCGCGTTTACTGGCACACAATGCACAAAAGGCCCAACCATGTGAAACAAGCGCAGGCCGGAACACCGCAGATCGCATGCAAATGTAGGCAGAAATATGTCACAAGGGCACTCCTATTGCTTTAAACCCTATTGGCATTAGGGTTTCTAAAGGCCTTCAGCTCCGAGCAAGCCTCCTGTCTTTTTGTCTGGCCTGCAACAATCTTTCCAAAAATACAGGGAAAGTGGCACGTTTTTCAAGCCTGGGACCCTGAAGAAAATCTGCTTGAGACTGCACAGCAAGTGCAAACCATAGCAACCTTAAATCTTTCAGAATGATTTATCTATTTAAACAAAAATCCTTCTCCATAAACCCTGTGATCTCAAAAAAAGGAGGCATTTTTTTCAGAATGCCAGTGTTTTTGTATTTGTTTTTCTACCTAGTCTTGTTTTCCGAGTAATACACAGAAAAAAGCAGGGCTGCGCCATATCCGAACCTCTTTCCCTGCGCCACTATCTAGCCTGGGACCCTGTTCAAATAGGCATGCACACAAGAGCTGTGCTTACCGCACAGCAGTTGCACACATGTGCTGGGCACACTCCCCCCTCCTTACTTCCCAATGCTCAGCACGCATAAAATTTGCATGCCATTAGCCTTGAGCTGTTTTGTACCGTGCCAGAGTTTTTAGCATTAGGCTATGAAAGAGTTGTTTCATCCCAGCAATCTGCAATAATGTCACCTAGCTGTGTGCGGAGCGCTAATAATAACCTCTAAAGCTTAAGGTGGGTTTTGTTGTGGTTTTTTTTTTTTTTTTGAGTGAAGAACGTCCATAAAGGACGTCCCTGACAAGCACTTGGGCGTTTTTTCGGGTGAAGGATGTCCATAAAGGATGTCCCTGACGAGCACTTGGACATTCCCCCCTCCCTATTTTTTTTGTTATATTTATTGAAGTTTTCAATCCCGCGCAGCCCCAACGAGAGGTACAGACCTCTCGCTACATTTTCCAGCGTTAAGGCAATCGGAAAACGGTACTACATCTCATTACAATAGGGTTTCTACACAATTTGCTCATCTGCATTCCGTTTTCGTTAGCTGCTACCGTTATCGGAAAACGGCTCGGTGAAGCCTTCAGTGCATGCCAGGGTAATCTACTTGCTCGTTAATGGCTCGTTAAGTTTAGTGCATCTGGCCCTCAGTCCTGTCTGTCAACAGAAAAAAG
Organism: Microcaecilia unicolor; assembly: GCF_901765095.1. Taxonomy (NCBI): domain Eukaryota; kingdom Metazoa; phylum Chordata; class Amphibia; order Gymnophiona; family Siphonopidae; genus Microcaecilia; species Microcaecilia unicolor. Next base: position 211,740,823 of record NC_044039.1, on the reverse strand, counting down.
GTGGCAACATAAAGCAATTACAAGTGTTAAACTCCTATTTTGGAGTTTTACATGTTAAAAATGTGCTAATGGCAATACATGTAGTAGCATTAAAATGCACAAAAATAAACATTTCACACAAAACACTAATGAGCTCTGTTAAATACAAATACATGCAAAGCAGCTCAGTAATAGTAAAATGAATTACTGCAAAACATCCTAATTTGAGGTAAGTCAAAAATTAACTACACCTCAAGAGGTGTAATGTGGACTTAATGCTATATCCACTATTCTGCAGAAGTTACAATCATGTAGCAAACAGAATGGAAAAAGATTCAAAAATTAAAAGTTCTATTATAATTGCATTTTGAAAAAAATGTATAAACGGCACGTATTTAGGAAACGCGTTTTATTTTCAGAATTAAAGTAATGTCGCTGGCTCCCAAAATCATAACGTTGGTGATTGAGATCATCTCCAACGTACCCCCTGGCATTGGGGTGAGGTTCACTCCTGTCCTGGTACGGGCAAAATTAACCCATTTAGAGACATTATCTTCTGCAAGATGGTTTGTTCCATTACATATGCAAGTTCATCTTGAAATCAATATTGTCTACAGCAAACACTGTCACTGCTTATTAATGACATTTGTTGATTTTGAACTAGAGACATTTCATTGCATGCTCCGAATGGAAGAGACTGAAAGGAGTTAACAGTTTGTCAGAATTTACTCACCTGGTAATTTCTTGCTGCAGCTGCGACACCATAGGTATATAAAACACCACCCCAAAATAAACCGTAGGCTCCAAAGCATACTTGTCTAGCTGCTTCTTCAAAGGCTTTTCCAAATCCACCCATCGGCGTTGGTTCTGCTTGTTGTAATACCACAGACTGAAATAAGTAATCTGCAAATAAATAAAACAACGAGAGTCAGTCACCAATTTGTGTGAGCAAAATATTGCACCGAAGACAGAAAGGGATAACACCAAAGTAATGTCTGAATGTACTCATTCTGCCCGCTCTGGATTCAAAATGCTTCTACCAGAGACTAGCAGAGCGCCACCATGTTATAACGCATTCTCAAGGACTCCATTAGCGCCTAATATCTTATTACAGTACTTCCACGTTTTCACTTATTTTCAATTTACAGTCTTGATTCAACTTATTTCTAGTCTTACCCTTTGTCTCTCATCCATTCATGACTTCAAATGAGTACTGAAGAGCGTCTTAATCACCTTCTATCATACACTAGCAATTAACCACCTACTTGCACAATTAACCTCTCCATATTCATCCATCTCTATCTGCAGTTCCAGCTCTCCCTTTTGACTTCCTTGGGATGTATCATTTCTCAGTGAACTAAGCTGGTTGCCTTGACTGGTCTTACTCTTCATGGATTTTCAAACCTCTGTTAACGCAACAATTTTTCCTGTGTACGACACATCCAATATACAGTGTGATCTTTTCTGTGTAATTAGGTGTTTTATGTCCATTTAATATGGAAACTCTCTCTACAGAACAAAGATTGGTCCCTCTTAAGTGAAGAGTCTCGCTTCTCTGTTAGAGCTGCCTGAATTGTCCTGCAACCGAAACAGCAAACTAAAAACCTACAGAGTTGGACAAAAACATATAAGAGTATATAGAGACAGACAAGTCATGATTTTCTCAGAGCTTCTAAACCTTGTTTCTACAATCCTGTTATCCTCCTCACAAGAACACAATTCTTTCTTTCCCACCATACTACAAATAGCCCCCTATCTTTTAAGAAATTCAATTTTCCATCAGGACTGTGGAGTCAGATTCAAAAGCAATTTTGGGTGGAGTCAGTGTCAGAGTCAATGAAAAGGTACCGACTCCAGCTTCAAAATAAAATCTTACAGGATACTGCATATCTTCGGTTTATTTTCCATAGTAGAAGTCAGAGTCGAAGGTTTGGTGTACTGACTCCACAGTCCTACTTTCCACTCCATGCCTCAGCCAATGTTTTAAGAGTTCAACATCCAAAGAGGACATAATTTCTATAAAAATTAAACGTACTCTATATAAGAAAGTTGCATTAATATACAACGTAGAGAAGCCCATTCTAAGAATTATTGCTTACGGGTTTCAGAGACCTGTCGATTGCTTTGCTATGTATCATATGATATATAATTTTCAGCATTAAAAATCTGTTCACCTGAAGGCAGCTCACAGATAAGACTTGTTATGGCATTATTTCTAGTTATCCCTACCTTAAAGCTGTGGTTTTGGTCATCTCCCCCCTTAATCATTGTCTGTCCTTGTCACTGCATTTTCTAACTGGTTTATTGATATCTGTTAATCTGAGAACTAGATTTAAAAACTGCCAGAAAGTATTAGATCTCTTCTTCTTTTCCTTAAAGTCTCCCAACCAGAAATAGAACCAGAGCATCACGCACCTACCTGAATCTCCACTACCCAAGCTGCAAAGGACTCAGATACAAATTAACCTATGCATCCAACTTCTCCTACATAGGCACACAATTGTGGAATGCACTGCCAAAGACTGTGAAAACAATCTACGACCATCTAAACTTCAGGAGAGCATTAAAGACCTACTTATTCAGAAAAGCATTCCCCACCGACCTAACTTAGATGCCTCAACCCTGCAACACAGCAAAACCATAGATTGTACTGGACATTATATATTCCTTCCTATTTTCTATCCCTATGTACCTGAAGATACTATCCTTACCCGACCCTAATATTAATTTGTATTTGTTTCCATACCGGACTTGGCGATCGCCTTTACGGTATTATGTAAGCCACCTTGAGCCTGCAAATAGGTAGGAAAATGTGGGATACAAATGTAACAAATAAAAAATAAATAAAGTGTGCTGAGCCCTCCCCCTCCCGGTTGTTTGTAGGCAATTTGTAAAGTGTAGGTGTGTCTAAAGCTTCTGTTGAGAGAGCTGCAGGAACCACCAGGTCTCTTCTTGACTCCTGCCTGAAGACAGCTCACAGATAAGACTTGTTCTGGCATTATTTCTGGTTATCCTGTCCTTAGAGCTGTGGTTCTGGGCATTTCTTAACCTGCCTTCCCCTAATCCCAACCAGCTGTGTAGATAAGTGGCTTAATACAGTTCTAGAGATAGGCTTTACAGCAAACACATTCCACAGGTTTTAAGTTTAAGAAGGGAATAAAAATAGTAAAATCTGGAGAGCATTGAGGCATATTTTCAAAGCACTTAGCCTTCCAAAATTCCATAGAAACCTATGGAACTTTGGAAGGCTAAGTGCTTTGAAAATATGCCTCCTTGTATACCAATGCCCGTAGTATGGGAAACAAACCTCTAGAACTTGAGGCTACAATGATGGAAGCGGACTTGGATTTAGTGGCGGTCACGGAGTCTTGGTTCACGGAGAACCATGACTGGGATGTTGCTATACCTGGCTATAATCTATTCAGGAAGGACAGAGTAGGAAAAAAGGGTGGAGGTGTGGAATTATATGCTAAGAATGATATCCAAGTGACAGAACTGCAGGACATGTGGGGTATGGAAGAAGCACTGTGGGTTAAACTGGAAAGAGGGAAAGGAAAATGTATCTATATCGGAGTGATATACAGACCTCCCTCTCAGTCAGAGAAAATGGACAGGGACTTAATTGAAGATATCCGCAAGATAGCTAGGAAAGGGGAAGTACTACTGATAGGTGAGTTCAATATGCCGGATGTTGATTGGGGTGTCCCGGCTGCGGGGTCGTCTAGAAGCAAAGAGATCTTAGAATCCCTACAGTAAGAATTGTTCCAGCAGTGGGTGATGGAAACGACGCAGGATGGAGCTGTTCTGGACCTGGTGCTTATGAATGGAGGAGTACGTTTCTGACGTCAAGGTGGCAGACCATATGGTATGGTTCAATTTTAAAACAGAAGAGAAGGCTCAATTGAGATTGAAGGTCCTGGATTTCAAAGGAACTAACTTTGCCGAGATGGGGGAATTTCTCAAGGAACAGTTAGCGGGATGGGAACAGCTGAAGGATGTAGAACAGCAATGGACAAGACTGAAAGGAGCTATATTAAAGGCAACTAACCTTTATGTTAGAAAATTACATAAAAGTAAGAGGAAAAGAAGGCCTCTCTGGTACTCGAATGTAGTAGCTGAAAAGATAAGGGAAAGGAGGCTAGCCTTTGCACGTTATGAGACGACTCAGAAAGATGAAGACAGGAGAGAATACCTAAATAAGCAAAGAGAAGCTGGAAAAGCTATCAGGTAAGTGAAGCGGCAAATGGAGGAAAAGATAGCTAGTATGGTAAAATTGGGGGACAAGACCTTTTTCAGATATGTGAGTGACAAGAGGAAATGCCATAATAGCATTGTGAGGCTCAAAGCTGAGGGAGAGAAATATGTGGAAGATGATAAGGATAAAGCTGAACTGCTTAACAATTATTTTAGCTCTGTGTTCACGAATGAAAGACCAGGGCTAGGGCTGCAGAAAACAAAGGCTAAAGGGGATGGATATATGGTAGACCAAGACCCGTTTACAGAGGACTGTGTTTGTGAGGAGCTTGCCAAACTAAAAGTAGACAGAGCGATGGGGCCTGATGGGATACACCTGAGGGTGCTTAAGGAACTCGAAGAAGTTCTGTCGGCTCTGCTGACGGACCTCTTCAATGCTTCCTTAGAAACTGGAGTGGTCCTGGTGGACTGGAGAAGGGCGGATGTGTTCCTTTGCACAAGAGTGGAAGTAAGGAGGAGGTTGGGAATTACAGACCTGTCAGTCTGACCTCGGTGGTGAGTAAACTAATGGAAACATTTCTAAAGAGGAGGATTGTGACATTTCTTGAACTACATGGAACGCGGGACCCGAGGCAGCATGGCTTCACTAGTGGCAGGTTGTGTCAGACGAATCTGTCTTCTTCGACTGGGTGACCAAACAGCTGGACGTGGGAGGGGCACTTGATGTGGTATACTTGGATTTCAGCAAAGCCTTTGACACGGTTCCGCACAGGCGACTGATAAAATAAATTGAGCGCCCTCGGTGTGGGACCTAGAGTAACTGATTGGGTAAAAAATTGGTTGAATAGTAGGAGACAGAGGGTGGTGGTAAATGGATCTTGCTCTGAAGAAAAGGTGGTCGTCAATGGAGTACCGGAGGGGCGGCTCTTATTAACGTCTTTGTGAGTGATATTGTGGAAGGGCTGTCTGGTAAGGTTTGTCTTTTTGTGGATGATACTAAACTCTGCAACAGGGTGGACACCCTAGAGGGTGTGAATGACATGAGGAAGGACCTAGCGAAGCTAGAGGAATGGACCGATATTTGGCAACTAAGGTTTAAGCCCAAAAAATGCAGGGTCATGCACTTGGGTCACAAAAATCCGAGGGAACAGTACAGTATAGGGAGTGTAGAGTTTCGGTGTGCGAAGGAAGAGCAGGACTTGGGGTGATTGTGTCTGATGACCTTAAAGCTTTCAAACAGGTAGAAAAAGCGACGGCCAAAGCCAGAGGATGCTTGGGTGCATAAAGAGAGGCATGACCAGCAGGAAAAAGGAGACGATAGTGCCGTTGCATAAGTCTCTGGCGAGGCCCCATTTGGAGTACTGCGTGCAGTTCTGGAGACCCCACCTACGGAAAGATATAAACAGGATGGAGTCAGTCCAGAGGGCGGCTACGAAATTAGTAAGCGGTCTTGAATGCAAAAATTATATGGCCAAGCTTATGAACCTCAACATGTATATGCTGGAAGAAAGGAGGGAGAGAGGAGACATGATAGAAACATTTAAATATCTCAAGGGCATTTATGTACAGGAAGAGAGCCTTTTCCAAATGAAGGAGAGCTCTGGAATGAGGGGATTATGACAAAGTTAAGAGGGAATAGGCTTAGGAGTAACCTAAGGAACTATTATTTCACAGAAAGGGTGGTGGAGGCGTGGAATGGCCTCCCGGTGGAGGTGGTGGAGTCGAGGACTGTTCCAGAATTGAAAAAGGCATGGGATAAGCATGTGGGATCGCTTAGGAACAGGAAGAATTAGGGGTTACAGAGGATGGGGCAGACTGAATGGGTCATATGGCCTTTATCTGCCGTCATGTTTCTATGTTTCTCTTGTGGGGAAGATAAAAAGATGCCATGAAAACAACAACATTAAACATAACCCAAATCATACATCGTCTAGAAGAACTGATGAGAAATCAGGCTACCATGATCCTTAGTAGAGAAAAGGGACTAGAAAATAGCTCTGAAGTGAGATCATTTTCTTTAATTATTTTAGAATTTACACACCACTTTTCTATCATAACACATTTCTTTCTGTGTTTGTGAAACCAACAGAAAGCAAAACAAAAGTGTAACAAAAGGTGACAGCTGAAAAAAAAGACATGATGTAACTCCGCAAAAATGTGAAACTTCTTTCGGACCAACTCGGACATGTTTATTTCTTTGACTATGGCTATTAGTCATTCGTGCACCAGGTAGAAAAATCACACTACAAAGATAAACAGAACCTTGGAATGTCTGTACAACCAACAGCCATCTGATTGCTTTTGTGGGAGAGACTGCTGGAATGTTTACTTAATTGGCGACTGGGCCAAAAAGAATGTTACAAACACAAAGAGAGGAAGACATGAATGAAACTGCCTAGTGCTGAAACCAGTCTTTATTAAAAACATAAACCTTAGGAACAGTAGGTCCTGTCATATTCAGCGAAGATATAACAGAGCTGTTCAATGCAAACATAAAACAAGTGTCATTGTGACAGCAACTACAAAACCTTTATGGCAATATGCTCTACCTCTTCCAAAACAGGAGTAGAGAGGTGTGGTAGCCGTGTTAGTCCACTCTTAAAGGTTATCAATAGAAATCAAACAAAATAAAACATGGAAAGAAAATAAAATGATACCTTTTTTATTGGTCATAACATAATACATTTCTTGATTAGCTTTCGAAGGTTGCCCTTCTTCCTCAGATCGGAAATAAGCAAATGTGGTAGCAGATAGTATATATAAGAGAAACATCAAAGCATTACTTTGACAGTCTGACAGAGTGGGAGGGTGCGGGTATGCATGGGGCCATCAAAGCATTTCATTGATATTCTAACAGGAAGGTGAGAGGACGGTGATAAACAGAGAAATACAACTTTATGGTTTATAATGGGCTAGAAAACCCAGATCCTTATTAAGTCCTGTCTGTTGGGTGTCAAAATATTCAATCATTCTGACTTCAAAGGTCTTACGTTTCTGTATTGTTTTAAAGTTACCTTTCAGGATTCTTACTGTGAAATCACTGGTGCAGTGTTCTGGTCTTGTAAAGTGTTGGCCCACAGGGGTGGGGGCCTGACTGGCACCGGCTATTTTCATGTGATGTCTGTGCAGATTGAATCTTGTCTTAAGCATCTGGCCTGTTTCTCCAATATAGCATCCTTCGTTACATTTTTTACACTGACTGATATATACCACATTGGAAGATGAGCATGTGAAAGATTCCTTTATGTTGAATATTTTTCCCTTGTGAATGACTGTGGGGTCCTGTGAAATGTTTTGGCATAGCTTGCAGCTGGATGTATTGCAGGGAAATGTGCCTCTCTCTTCATTTTCAGTCTGTGTTGGGAGTTTACTTCTGATTAGCTTGTGTTTTAAGTTTGGTGGCTTTCGGAAGGCCAGCACTAGTGGGGATGGGAGTAAAATGAACTAGGTTGCCAGGGTCAGATCCAATCACAGACTTGTCATGCTAGGGGTATTATCTTTTAGTAGCGGGGGGTGGGGGGGGGAACATGTGAAACATAGTTCAGAGAACTCTTTCCTACATGCGTGCGTGTGTGTCACTGTGAATGGATTTCAAAGGATGAGAATGACTAACTTCAGGGTGCTACTGCCTCATAGCAATAAGTCTTGCCATACTTTTCTACCACTTGTTGGCAGTCACCAGATGTCACCAAATATAGTAACCATTAGGAGAGCTATACGTTTAACAGACTAGTGCTGTAAATTCTACAGTGCAGGGAGTACCCGGGGTTAGAGGGGACTTACTTACAGCGCTAGACACCCATCTCCCAACCCCTGCTCTGGGGACCCTTTCTGATGTTTTGCTTGATGGCTCTTGATTAGAACTTCTGACACTGGTTCATTCATTCGGTTTCACAGTACAGTATAAAACAAAGAAAATTAAATACACATCTAAATCACTAAGAACAGATTGGGAGGGGGGTGTGCATGGTATGAGTCTGACAGGGAGACATAGACTGAAAGATAATTTAACAACTGCTGACTTTCAGTGTTATCAATATTTCTATGCCGCAGAAGCTGAATTGCTTCTCCAATAGAAATTCATTGAGCATTTCTTTTTTTTTTTGGGGGGGGGGGGGGTCTAATTTTTCTGGTCTGCTTTGGCCCATTTTCAAACTCATTTCACTAGTTCTTCTCCAATTCCAAATCTGGTTCCACTACATTTTCACAGCATTCTGCCCCCATACAAAAAAAAATTCTTAACCCCATATTTTTCAACTTCAGTTCAACTGGAAAGAATGAAAATAAAATCACAAAGCACATTACTGAGTGAAAAAAAATGGATAACTTAGCTGTAGCAGTAGGTCACCGCATGCTTTACTCAACTTAGACTAGTGCTTCCCAAGTCAGTCCTGTTGTACCCCCTTGCCAGTCAGGTTTTCAGGATATCCACAATCAATTTGCATGACATCCATTTGCATACACTGCCTCTATTATATGCAAATGGATCTCATGCAAATTGATTGTGGATATCCTGAAAACCTGACTGGCAAGGGGGTACAACAGGACTGACTTGGGAAGCACTGACTTAGACCAAAATTAAACATAGAAATGCTTAATAACGGCAAAACTATTACTTTAGAGGAAACGGGGGGCAAGAACTAGTACGCAAGCATCAACCACTGTATACACCTGGTGGGAGAGGGGAAGGAAGAGGAATTCTTAGCTTGCCTTTCCCAATGCATGTTTAAAGTGGTTTGCAACTCTTTTACTGGTCAAGTACAATAAGCCCCAGGGCCGGTCTTAGTGCGGGGCCCCGCCCTAGCTCCACCCTATTGATAAGCAAAAATAATATAGATATATGCAATAAAATAAAATGAAATGAAAGATATACAATAAATAAAGTGATGTGTAAAATATAATGTACAATATAAAAACATATAGACCACCAAGGTATTAAAATTGTTTTAAAATATAAACCACAACTCTCTGACTCAAGAAGACTCCGACTCTGTCTGTCACTCTGTCTCTGACTGGCTGCGTCTGGAAGCTCAAGCTAGAACTGGAACTCTCTCAACTTTCTCTGCCCGTCCCGCGCAGCCCGCCCTAGAAGAAGGAAGTTGTTGCGGGGGTGGGCCGCATCATCAGTGGCAGACCAGGACTGTCTGTCACTCAGGAGGGCCGAGCAGGACGGATCTACTGCTCTGCTGCAGACAGTCTGCGGCGCTCATGCACGCAGCACGTGTCGCGACCATCACGCCACGCGGCCCGGGGGGTCAGAGGTGCAGACTCACTCAGGGGGAGAGGTACGGTCCGGAGCGGTGACTGGACGAGCAGGGCCAGGGAGCGTTGCAGCCCGGCTGCTGCAAGTCTCTGGCAGGCAGCCGGCTCACGCACAGCAGAGCAGTCTGGCTGGGTCTGGGTTGTGGGTGGTTGGCAGCGGACTGTAAGCGCCGGTGCAGGATGGAGCAGAGGAGGCAGAGTTGAGGCGCGCCACGCGGGGCCTCCTTAAGTGAGGCCCTATGAAGTTGCCTCGGTCTAAGACCAGCCCATACCTCAGAGAGCTTATAATCTAAGCAGCTATCTGAGGCAATAGGAGATAAAGGGCTCCTTTTACTAAGGTGCAGTAACAGGTATACAATGGGCCATGCAGCATTTAGTGCGCACTAAATCCGTTAGCGCACCTTAATACAAGGACCCCATAGTGACTTGCCTAAGCTCACGAGGAGTGTCATCAGGAGATATGAAACACGATTGCCATTATGGCTTTACTTTGTTACACTCTGAGGAATTACATACCAGTTTTCCTAGCACTTCTTAGGTAACCACCCCTGAGATTTAACGTGGGGCAGGAGTGACCCCCAATTGCTCTAGCATTGACAATCCCCTTACTCAAGGTGGTGCACTTCAGTTCCTTAGAAGTGGTCTTGGGGTATTACTGCCCCAATTTGACTGCCCCTATCGGACCGACCGTTCACTTGTCTATTAGATTGTAAGCTCTTTGAGCAGGGACTGTCTCTCTTTGTTAAATTGTACAGCGCTGCGTAACCCTAGTAGCGCTCTAGAAATGTTAAGTAGTAGTAGTAGTATTACATAGAGCAGTGATTTAACCAGAGCTGAGATTGTGATGTCATAATGCCTCATTCCACCAATGCCTAAGAGCCAACCTCATCAGTGATGTCACAATGGCTTGATTGGCCTATATTTGTCTCACTCTTATCTATTAGATTGTAAGCTCTTTGAGCAGGGACTGTCTCTCTTTGTTAAATTGTACAGCGCTGCGTAACCCTAGTAGCGCTCTAGAAATGTTAAGAAGTAAGAAGTAGTAGAAGTACATAATATTATGCATCCATGAACATATATCTCAAACAATAATTAACTCTATGAAGAGATACAAAATATCAAAAAATAATAAATATGGCTCTTCACAGAGGAAGTCAATATGGAGAAAAAACTTTCACACAGGAAAAAAATAATTTTTGTAACGTAAGTGGACCCTCAGTATTAACTATGATGGTAATGCACCAACTGAATAACAACAATTGTAGAACCCAAAAGGGACTCACCTGCTGCAGAACATACGCAGTCAATTTGAAAAACGAAATATGAAAGTGCCAAACCCCTCAGAGAAAAATTACACTGGCTACCATTAAAGGATCGAATTACATTCGAAATCTGCACCCTGGTCCACAAAATTATTCATGGTGAGGCTCCGATATATATGTTTGACCTCGTCGATCTACCAGCAAGGAATACAAAAAGCTTGTCACGTACTTTCTTGAACCTCCATTATCCCAAACGCAAAGGACTTAAATTTAAATCAATATATGCATCTAGTTTAACTCCTACATCTCCACGCAACGTTGGAATGCACTGCCGAATGCCAACACACGATTTGGCAGCCTTCCGGAAACTATTAAAGACTAACCTGTTCAGAGACACTTATCAAAAGGACCCTTCTTAAAAAAACAGGACATCAGAACTGCACCAGAATTAGTTAACATTGGACTATTCTTATTTTGGTTACTTTAGCACATTGTCATTATTGAATGTTTTTCACTACCCTTGATTTCAAAACCTGAAATGTATTGATTACCGATTTTCTTCTAATTTACTGTTTATTCTATATACTCTAACTGGAACATTACTCTGTATTTCTTATTCCAGAAATGGCAATCGCCACTACGGTATTTGTAAGCCACACTGAGCCTGCAAAGAGGTGGGAAAATAAATAAACTTACATCCTCGGGTTCCACGATTAATGAAATAAAGACTGCACACTGCAGTGTAACAAACTCACAAATAATGTGCTTAAATTTGCCCCAAAACAGAATCTAATGTTAAATGTCCAGAATAACTGAATCAAGAACTTAAATGATAGTCCAGAATAGACTTATCTTAATCGGTCCATCAGCAGGAGACAATCAAAAAGATGGATGAAGAATGGATCAAGAATCATAATAACTGCTCGCACAGCCCCTTGCCAGAGTAATCCAAAATCAACAAGACCAGGATCGAGCAGAGGAGGGTGGGTGTTTCAAGTGTTTTATCTGAAGATTCATTAAAAACGAGGGTCTTCGATTTATTAAGAGAAAGTTTACTGATCTTGAGCCAGTCTACTACTACTACTACTATTTAGCATTTCTATAGCGCTACAAGGCGTAAGCAGCGCTACACAAACATAGAAGAAAGACAGTCCCTGCTCAAAGAGCTTACAATCTAATAGACAAAAAATAAAGTAAGCAAATCAAATCAATTAATGTGTACAGGAAGGAGGAGAGGAGGGTAGGTGGAGGCGAGTGGTTACGAGTCAAAAGCAATGTTAAAGAGGTGGGCTTTCAGTCTAGATTTAAAGGTGGCCAAGGAAGGGGCAAGACGTAGGGGCTCAGGAAGTTTATTCCAGGCGTAGGGTGCAGCGAGACAGAAGGCGTGAAGTCTGGAGTTGGCAGTAGTGGAGAAGGGAACAGATAAGAAGGATTTATCCATGGAGCGGAGTGCACGGGAAGGGGTGTAGGGAAGGACGAGTGTGGAGAGATACTGGGGAGCAGCAGAGTGAGTACATTTATAGGTTAGTAGAAGAAGTTTGAACAGGATGCGAAAACGGATAGGGAGCCAGTGAAGGGTCTTGATGAGAGGGGTAGTATGAGTAAAGCGACCCTGGCGGAAGATGAGACGGGCAGCAGAGTTTTGAACCGACTGGAGAGGGGAGAGGTGACTAAGTGGGAGGCCAGCAAGAAGCAGATTGCAGTAGTCCAAACGAGAGGTGACAAGGGTGTGGATGAGGATTTTGGTAGAGTGCTAGGAAAGAAAGGGGCGGATTTTACGATGTTGTAAAGAAAGAAACAACAGTCTGTTATCTGTGACAATCTTTTGTTTAGGTCTAGGATTTGAAGGGGACCTAACGGATCTAAAAGGCATAAGAATGTTTTTTTGTAACACGCTTTGACCCAGTGGTGACGGAGCAAGACACAAATTTAATAAATAAAGCAAGATCATTTTCTTGTACTGCAGTGATTGCTGTGTCACCAGGTTGATGCAGATCTTCATGGCAGCCACATGCAAAAATGTGTGCACACACAAGACAAAAAGATGTAAGTCACCTAAGGTTGTTTGCTCCCAAAAATATTCTTTGTTCATTTGCAAAATAAACTTTCTTATATTGTCCTAAAGTACCTCTACATGCATCTCTGAATGTGGGTACATATTTAAACATATTGTGTAAACAATTACATTAATTGCTTTTGCAGAGTTTCCAATTTTTTGCTGCAAAATGTTCTTTGTATTGCCATGAAAAAAAAGGGACCTGTGCAATTTAAAAAGCTCAAGGTGCATCTTTCTATTTGGATAATTATGCTGGCCCAGTAAGATATAACAGCAGGAACAGAGGAGAAACTACATCAAGACTTGCAAACAAATTAATCAATAGCTAAATTAATTAATGCAAACTATTAATGTAAAACATCAAACTCAAATCAAATGAAAAATTGACAACCATGTTTAAGAGCCGCCTGCATCAGTTGGATATAGCACAATATAAATATTAAAATTAAAATTTTAAGTACAAAAATGGATTAATATGAATATCAATAAGAAATATTGATATTCACATTCAATTCTAAATTTAACTGGAGCTAAAAATCTTGAGATAGTGAACATTCAGGCAATGCTAACGGTGACTCACTTTAAAATTCGAGCTGCTATCCTATTCCAAAGACATATTTCCAGGTTAAGCACACTCCTTTTTTGGAGAAAAGTATTTGGGTGTTTTCTGACCTTTGTAAGCTAACTCAGAAGAGGCGTAAATAATTTCTTTTGCTGAAAGAGAAAGCATATGCCACTGTCATTCGCTCTGTATTGAGATCTCCAAGTAAATATTCCTTCAGATAATTTTATTAGGGCTATGCCTTGTACAGATAATTTAAAGCCCAAATCTTTGTATCCTAGAATTTTGTTTTCTTATGCCTGCACTTTAGGATTGATTTTTTTCAATGTTTTTCTTTGCCATTAGATCCCCTCATAGTGCCTTTAACTACTGGACCAAAACCTGAAAGTAATTTCCTTGAGGATTTCCGTAATAATGTAATTTTTTTAATGTCTTGACTAATTTCAAGCTTCCCTGGAATAATTTTTCAAATATCGAGTAAACAATAAATGTAAAAATATGTTAAAAGAAAAAAAACCTCCTAACAAGGAAAACCAAGAGGGTAAACAAGGCAAACCATGTGTAAAAACACTGAAGGGAAGCCATCTTACCAGCTTCATATGTTTCAACAATTTTTTTATTATTAATAAAGGTATCGCAAAACAGCTCATCGGCACATTTCAGTTACAACATAATTTCAAACCACTATCGCTAAACAGGTAGAGCGCAACACTGTTAACCTCATTTTTCCTGTAACATTATACTTCCTAACCCCTCCCTACCCCCCGCCTCCTCGGCTCCCAACATTATTCCAAGAACTCTATGCGGTACAACCACACATATCAAAAAAACATAAACCATTTCTTTATAAACCAAACTTAGTAACGGGAGATATATAATCACAAGGTCGTGGCATCCTCTGTGTTGCATATTGTTATACTTTCCAATTAAGGTACCAGGCCAGGGCTTTGTTCCTTATAGCCCTGTTTCCCTCCTAACTATATATATGGTACCTCTGCCCTATATGGGAAGCATTTCATATTCATCAAAACTTCTGTCAAATTACATGACAGATCTGAGTTGCCACTATCCAGCTTATAATTGAAAAAGAAAAACGCCTATATTGCGACCCAAATCGGGAGATAGACGTTTATCTCACAAAAACAAATAAAGCGGTATAATCGAAAGCCGAATTTGGACGTTTTCAACTGCACTCCGTCGCGGATGCGGACAAAGTTGATGGGGGCGTGTCGAAGGCCGAACTGGGGCGTGGTTATCAGGCGATCAGAGATAGGCGCCTTTCGCCGATACTGGAAAATAAATATGCGTTTTTAGCGAGAATTTAGGGCACTTTTCCTGGACCCTGTTTTTCCACGAATAAGGCCCCAAAAAGTGCCCTAAATGACCAGATGACCACTGGAGGGAATCGGGGATGACCTCCCCTGACTCCCCCAGTGGTCACAAACCCCCTCCCACCACAATAAATACCGTTTCACAACTTTTTATTTTCACTCTCAAATGTCATACCCACCTCCCTGGCAGCAGTATGCAGGTCACTGGAGCAGTTATTAGGGGGTGCACTGGACTTCAGGCAGGTGGACCCAGGCCCATCCCCCCCCCTACCTGTTACAATGGTGCTGCTTAATGCTTAGTCGTCCAACCCCCCCAACCCCACTGTACCCACATGTAGGTGCCCCCCTTCACCCCTTAGGGCTATAGTAATGGTGTAGACTTGTGGGCGGTGGGTTTTGAGGGGGATTTGGGGGGCTCAACACCCAAGGGAAGGGTGCTATGCACCTGGGAGCTCTTTTACCTTTTTTTTTGTTTTTGTAAAAGTGCCCCCTAGGGTGCCCGGTTGGTGTCCTGGCATGTGAGGGGGACCAGTGCACTACGACTCCTGGCCCCTCCCACGAACAAATGCCTTGGATTTATTCGTTTTTGAGCTGGGCGCTTTCATTTTCCATTATCACTGAAAAACAAAAACGCCCAGCTCACAAATTGTTGAATAAAACATGGACATCTATTTTTTTCGAAAATACGGTTCGGTCCGCCCCTTCACGGACCCGTTCTTGGAGATAAACGCCCATGGAGATAGACGTTTTCGTTCGATTATGCCCCTCTATACCTCTTATACTAAAACCCTCTCCCCTTATCCCCCCTTTTATCCCCCCCACCCAACCCCCTTTCCCTATCCCTTCTCCCACTGCATCCCTCCAACCCTACCCACCCCCTCCCTCCCTTTTTCAGAAGCTGTCAAGACCTAGCACCTCTTCATCCTACTGGAAGTGGCGCACTTCATCGATTTATCACATGCTATTAAGAATAAGACGTAAAATTTGGAGATATGGGTTCCAAGTCGCCAAATAAAATTTGCACCTCGTAGGTGAGCCTCTAGCATCTTTTGCTTCCCAAGCTGCCAATAAATGGATCTGATTCCTCCAATGCCAATAAGCTGGCGGTTCTTCTACTGTCCAATATTGCAAAATGACTTTTTTGCCCACTAGAGCAAATTTACGACATAATAACGCAGCAAATTTATTCACAGTATGGAAAGTTTGAGGAACATCCAGAATCAGCTGCTCCACCGAGCCCCCTATGTCTCGAGCCAACAGCCGACTCAAACATCTTTGGATTTGCTCCCAAAAAGATTTAACTGGTGGGCATCCCCAAAGAGCACGCGCGAGAGTGTGAACAGACTGCTTACATTTAATACAATTATATACTCCGCTTGCCCCCATATGTGCCAATTGAACCCCCGCCTCGAAACCCACATTCCCGTAGTCTAGTATCAACGGTCAACGCAGGAATGCCTCAAATAGTGGCAGCCACATCCCAGAAAACCGAAGCCACCCCAAAATCTTCTGCCCATTTATTTTTCAAAGAAGTAAAGTCCCTGTCTGGTCCCCCCTGTAACAGGGCCTTACATAAATTTGAAACTGAAAATCCTACATCGGAAACTCCTTTAAAAAAATCTCGAACTCTAGCACCCAAGGGGATCCTTAAGCCCAGCTGGTCTAGAGCCGTCATGTAATGTCTAATTTGTACGTATGACCCCACTCTTTCCTGAAGCTGCGTGAAACTTATCATTTGGCCCTCTTTCAGCAATAGATTCTCCAACCTAATTATGCCCTTCCGTTCCCATATTTGGAAAGTGGGGTTATCGGTCCTCGGCTCAAAAGCTATGTTTCCCCTCAATGACAGCTGGTCCGAGACCTCTGCGTTGCCTCCTAACTTATTAACTAACACCCTCCAGACATCTTGCATAGGGCGTATCAAAATTCCATCTTTCAAAATCTTCGGCGTTCTTGCCCTCCCCAAGTGTAATAATGAATAAAAGTCAAAGGGAGCATATAGTGCTCTTTCCAGTTCTATTGGAGTATATACCTGCTTATATTCAAACCAATCGCCCAAATGTCTCAATAAGCAAGCCCAGTTATATTGTCTTAAATCTGGAAGCCCCACCCCCACCCCAAGTACCAGTCAACCTATCCACTCTAAGTTTTGGCTTCTTACCAGCCCAACAGAATTTGCTAAATAATCTATATGTTTTCTTCAAATTTGTCTGTAGCAATCTCAGTGGTAGACTCTGGAGAGCATATAACCATCTAGGGAATATGACCATTTGTATTAACCCCACTCTACCTAACAGTGGCGTACCTAGGGTATTTGACACCCGGGGCCGATCATTTTTTAACACCCCCCTCCAAAATCCAGTATTATACATACTAAGAATACAAAACACAACAAATGTCATTCAGGACCTACAGAGCAATTCTACCATATCTTAAGCAGTAACTTTTATGAGTCACACAAGAGTGTACCTAGGAAAAGGCAGCATCCTAAACACTGCAATGAGCAGTAGAACATCAAACATCTGTTGTAAAACTAAACCAGCCAGAATAGTACAGATCATGCATAGTCAATGCCAACAGAAAACCATGTCTTTTTCACAAACACAGATACACCCTAATCCACTATAGAATAAGTAACCACAAACTGGTTTTAATCATAGTGAATGCCAAGACCTGCTAGTGAGCATTAGCAGTATAGCAAATTTTAAATGAAATATAAATATAAATATTTAGACAAAAATTAAACTGAACCCCAAGAAGGCAGAGTCTGCATACAATGCAATACCACAGAAACAGAAACAGTGATAGTGATGTATGTCCCCTAGTACTGTGCAAAATATAAAGACAGCAGATTTAAATTTGAAAAAAACTAGCAAATACTAATCCACAATTTACAAATTAACAAATAGAAATAAAACAAAAAAGGAAAACAAGACAATACCATTTTATTGGACTAATACATTTAGCTTTCAGAGGCCAAAACCTCCTTTCGCAGGTCAATACAGATACTGCTATTACAGTATCCTGTCCTGACCTGAGGAAGGGGGTTTTTGGTCTCTGAACATTAGTCAAAATGTATTAAAATTAGTCCAATAAAAAATTACCTTATTTCCATTTTCTATTTATAAACATGCATTAACACAGCTACAATAGTACTTTAACCTAAAGCAGAAAAAAATTACAAATATTTTATCTACCTTTGCTGTCACTGGTTTCTGCTTTCCTAATCTTCCCTTCACTCTCTCCCTTCTATCCACCATCTGCCTTCTCTCTCTCTCCCTGCCCCTGCAATCCAGTGTCTGCCTTCTCTCTTTCTGCCCCCTCCATCCAGCGTCTGCCCTCTTTCCCTTCCATCCAGTGTCTGCCCCTTCCAGGGGCTGGGATGACTTCCATATGAGGAAAGGCTAAAGCAGACAGGGCTCATCAGCTTGGAGAAGAGACAGTTGAAGGGAGATATGAGAGGTCTACAAAATACTGAGTGGAGTGGAACGCATAGAGGTGAATCACTTGTTTACTCTTTCCAAAAATACTAGGACTAGGGAGCACACAATTAAGCTACTAAGTAGTAAATGTAACATAAACAATAGAAAATATTTCTTCACTCAACATATAATTAAACTCAGGAATTGCTAGAAAATGTGGTGAAAGCAGTTAGCTCAGCAGGGTTTAAAACGGTTTGGATAATTTCCTAACAGAAAAGCCCATAAGCCATTATTAAAATGGACTTGGGGAAAATCCACTGCTTATTTCTAGGATATAACAAAATGTTTAAACACACATGAATACAAGTGTATTGCTTCTTCAGCTTATTGAGAGTGGAGTAGTCTCATATGTAACACACGATAAAGATTATTTGATTTTTCACCCAATGACTGGGTGTATTATCTGTGTGTATTGTCTAATCATTGACTGAACCTCCACCACCCTTTGCTAATCTTATATATAAAGATATATTTCTGTTTGTCAATATGCTAACATCTAATTTTATGTAGCACTTAGCTTGAACAAGTTGGTGCTCTTAAAACCCCGACATTTCTAGGATAAGCAGCATAATATTTGTTTTATAGTTCTAGGGTCTTTGCCAGGTGCTTGTGATCTGGATTGGCCACTGATGGAGCTTCGTCTGTCCCAGTATGACAACGCTTATGTTCTTAAGAATCCTGGCTCTCAGACATTCCAATGACTTATTTTTGTGCATTTTTCCCTGGGATATATATAGATATTTTTTTAATAGTACCAAAAGATAGATGCACTGAGCACAAAAACATCTAGAAAACAGCAATTCTTGAAAACAAAAATCGCTATGATTGACACTCTATTTTTGTCCTAAATAGGACTTAGTGTCATATCGAAAATGCTGGGGAGGGGAAGTAATTGTGGGCAGTATTTTGGAGGGGTGGGAGGTGTTTGGTTAGTTCTGGGAGGGAAGAAGACTGAGGAACAGAAGAGGTACCTTGAAGGGAGCAATTTCTTAACTTCTGTATTTCATTTCCATTTCTCCACACAAAGGCACTGCCATTTTTTGAGAGGCTTATTTAGCCAATTCCCCCCCCACCACCACCACCCCACACACACACATCACCACCACGACCGTCTGATCTGGCCCACCTTCCAACTCAAATGTGTCCTTTCACTGTTTTTACCCCATGGACAATTTCAAATAATTAATTCCGGACACACATTCTTGACCCCTTTCTTATAATTCTTTTCTACTTCTACTGGGTTGGAAAGAATAAAGAAAGGTTCTTCTCTATTTTCATTACGCACCTTAAATACGCTTTCTTACTTGGCTACTAAGATTTAAAAGCAGCTATCCAAATGTAAACCTTCTGTGATGTCCTTCAGTGTATATGCAGGAGCTTTGATGGTTTCCTACCTCTCGGAGCTCCAGGCGCTGGGCCACTGCTTCCAGGCACTCCTGCCCCGCACCCTCCACAGACAGCGTGAATTCCAGGAACTCATTATTCAGCAGCTGGATCCGGGCAACCAGGCAGCTCTTGCTGGATACCGTGTACCTTCGACGCCTCTTTAATTTTAGCCCAAAAGGCAATGGCATCTTATTAACAATCTGTGCTTCAAGAGTCAAATCCCACTACGGTCATCCAGCAGCCATTAAAAAGAGATGGAGGAAGCCAAGTGAAGGAAACATCTACAGCCCTTTGAAGAAAAGAAAAGTGAATTACTTGAGACAGCGATACAATGGTTCACCTTTTTCCAAGAGCAAATGCATGCTCAGATGCTGACAAGAAAAATCAGAACACAAACAAATTACACATTTTAACAATTCCTCATAATGACAAACTATGGCTCAGGTTTCAGACAACACCGTTTTGGTATCAGACCTGAAATTTGCTTCAATTTGAAAAAATGCTGTCTTCTGATTTTCCAAATGTCTTTTTATTTAAACTTGGTCACTGCCTTGCCTGTCATCTTCCAAGGCCTTCCTGTACCATACTTCTATTATATTGGCAAAGAATATTTAGCTTGACACTTACTTTACATTCTGCCTAGTGGTTAGGGTGGTGGACTTTGGTCCTGGGGAACTGAGGAACTGAGTTTGATTCCCACTTCAGGCACAGGCAGCTCCTTGTGACTCTGGGCAAGTCACTTAACCCTCCATTGCCCCATGTAAGCCGCATTGAGCCTACCATGAGTAGGAAAGCGCGGGGTACAAATGTAACAAAATTAATTACTCAGTTTGAAAAATCACCAAGACTCACGTAGGAAAGTGCCTGCATGCTTTTTCAATGCTGAACTAAAATGTAGTTCAAATCTGCAGTTTTCACTGCAGACTCCGGTGCATTTGTTGGGTTCTGGTTCACAGGGGGGGAAACTTGCAGGAGTACGTGTTTGAGTCTTGTTGAAGTTTTACTAGTCAGAATCTTAGAATACAAATATCTAACAGCAAAAGCACAACATGAATGCACGTAAGAGGCACAGGGATAGAAAGAAAAGTAATGTACAAAGTGCATGTGACTGACAGCATGCTCAATGCAAGCTATTTGCTATTTGATCTAATGAAATAAAAGCCTTCTTCATTCTTCCAAACCCTGGAATACTTTCTTGGAATACTACACTGAAATTCAACAGATGCCTCTGAGGGCAGCACAGGCCAAATCAGACAGCAGGTCTAAAACAGGGCTTCTCTCTCCCTTCTTAAAACAAAATGATTACTTCAGTAATGTACAAAAATAGCTGCTTTTAAATTTTCTTTTTAAACATTTCAACTTTTCTAGAATTCATTGCCAGAGAATGTGGTAAAAAGCAGTGAGCTTAGCAGGGTTTTAAAAAAACTGTTAGGATAATTTCCTACAAGAAAAGTCCAGAAGCCATTATTAAAATGGACTTCAGAAAATCCACTGCTTATTTCTAGGATAAGCAATATAACATTTGTTTTACTTTTTTGGGATCTTGCCAGGTACTTGAGACCTGGATTGGCCACTATTGGAAACAGGATGCTGGGCTTGATGGACCTTCAGTCAGTCCCAGTATGCGAACACTTATTTTTATTTATTTATTTATTTTATTTTTGTTACATTTGTACCCCGCGCTTTCCCACTCATGGCAGGCTCAATGCGGCTTACATGGGGCAATGGAGGGTTAAGTGACTTGCCCAAAGTCACAAGGAGCTGCCTGTGCCGGGAATCGAACTCAGTTCCTCAGGACCAAAGTCCACCACCCTAACCACTAGGCCACTCCTCCACTGTTGCTACTATTTGAGCTATTCCACTAGCAATATTCCATGTAGAAGTCGGCCCTTGCAGATCACCAATGTGGCTGCGCAGGCTTCTGCTTCTGTGAGTCTGACGGTCAGACTCACAGAAACAGAAGCCTGCGCAGCCTTCTACATGGAATGTTGCTAGTGGTATAGCAACATTCCATGTAGAATCTCCAATAGTAGCAACAGAATCTCAATAGTAACAACATTCCATGTAGAATCTCCAACAGTAGCAACATTCCATGTAGAATCTCCAATAGTATCTATTTTATTTTTGTTACATTTGTACCCTGCGCTTTCCCACTCATGGCAGGCTCAATGCAGCTTACATGGGGCAATGGAGGGTTAAGTGACTTGCCCAGAGTCACAAGGAGCTGCCTGTGCCGGGAATCGAACTCAGTTCCTCAGTTCCCCAGGACCAAAGTCCACCACCCTAGCCACTATGTTCTTACATCCCTATGAGGCAGACTGTTTACCTTCATCTGAACATATCTGGCAGAAGTCACCACCACAAAATATTTTGGAGCTCCGTCATATTTACTGACTCAACACAAGCCCTGAAAGGTCACATTCTTGTTCCCAATACACAAAACACATTGTTACTACTACTTATGATTTCTACATCGCATTACTAAATGTATGCAGCACTGTATGAAGACATATAAAAGAGAGAGAGCCCTTTCTATGTAGACCTTAAAGTCTGGTTCAAACATACAGGACAAAGACTCCAGGAATTCCAAATATTAAGAAAATGGTTAAAACCATGGATTGAGATCAGCAGGGATTAAGATTTAAGAGCAGCCTCTAGAAAAGGTACAAGGAAGGGCAACCAAAATGATTAATGGGATGGAATTATTCTCATATGAGGAAAGGCTTAAGAGGTTAGGTTTCTTCAGTTTGAAGAGGCAGCTGAGGGGGCATATGACAGGGGTCTACAAAATCCTGAGTGGAGTAGAATGGGTAAACGTACATTGATTATTTACGCTTTCAAAAAGTACCAAGACTAAGAGACACTCCATGAAGTTACATGTTAATAATTTTAGAACAATTAGGAGAAAATATTTTTTCACCTAATGAATAGTTAAGCTCTGGAACTCATCAGAGCATGTGGCAATAACATTTATTTACTTATTTATTAGGATTTATTTACCGCCTTTTTGAAAGAATTCACTTAAGGCAGAGTACAGTAAGACTAGATCAAACATGAGCAATAGGCAATTTCAGCAGTAAAAATATTCAAATACTGAGTGGAGGAGTGGCCTAGTGCTTAGAGTGGTGGACTTTGGTCCTGGGGAACTGGGTTCGATTCCCACTGCAGGCACAGGCAGCTCCTTGTGACTCTGGGCAAGTCACTTAACCCTCCATTGCCCCATGTAAGCCGCATTGAGCCTGCCATGAGTGGGAAAGCGCGGGGTACAAATAAAATAAATAAATACTACTACCACTAAACATTTCTAAAGTGCTACTAGGGTTACGCAGCGTTGTACAGTTTAACAAAGAAGGACAGTCCCTGCTCAAAGGAGCTTACAATCTAAAGGACGAAATGTCAAGGTGGGCAGTCTAGATTTCCTGAATAGAAGTATAATGGTTAGGTGCCGAAGGCGACATTGAAGAGGTGGGCTTTGAGCAAGGATTTGAAGATGGGCAGGGAAGGGGCTTGGCGTATGGGCTCAGGGAGTTTATTCCAAGCCCCTACGTCTTGCCCCATCCTTGGCCACCTTTAAATATAGACTGAAAGCCTACCTCTTTAACATTGCTTTTGACTTGTAACCACTTGTAACCACTCGCCTACACCTACCCTCCTCTCCTCCTTCCTGTACACATTAATTGATTTGATTACTTTATTTTTTGTCTATTAGATTGTAAGCTCTTTGAGCAGGGACTGTCTTTCTTCTATGTTTGTGCAGCGCTGCGTACGCCTTGTAGCGCTATAGAAATGCTAAATAGTAGTAGTAGTGAGGCATAAGTATGGCATAGTAAACTACTTACATGTCGGCACAATACATAATAGAGCATTTTAATTGATAGTGAAGCGTACAAAGATGGAACATATAGATAGCTAAGAGAATAAGTGGAGTTAGAAAGTACGGTGATTAATTTAAAGAAAGTTGCACATGAGGTCAGAGATGGTTTAATATTATCTCAGCTACGGCAGGAATTAACAAACACGTCCTGCTGCATGCAGTATGTGCAACCCGTGTCACTCCTTGTGTGTGTGAGTGAGACTAAAAGTCAGTTACTTTTTCCATTAAAGGCCTGGTTTATCTGGTTTAGCTTATCTGGGTTTAAAAAACAGATTTGAACAAGTTCCTGGAGGAAAAGTCCACAATCTGTTATTAAGATAGCCATGGGGAAGCCACTGCTTGCCCTGCGATTGATACTACAGAATCTTGTTACTTTTTAGGATTCTGAATTATTTGTGACCTGGACTGGCCTCTGTTGGAAACAGGATGCTGGGCTTGATGGACCTTTGGTCTTTCCCAGTATGGCAATACTTATGTAGATGGACTTTCAGTCTCACCCAGCATGGCAATTATGTTCTAAGATTTGAATAAGACCAGAGAAGGAGGATGTACCAACTCGGGAAGTCTATTCCAAGCATGCACCGCTGCGAGGTGGAAGCAGGGAGTCTGGAGTTGGCACTGGAGGAAAAAAAGGCACAAATAAAAGTGATTTGCCTAAATAGCAAAATTGATGAAGATGAATGCAGGGAGAGATGAGAGGAGAGGTAGTGAGACGCTGCAGAATACAGGAAAAGCTTGAACTGTTATGTGGAAGCACACAGAGAGCCAATCCAGTGACAAAAATGGGACGTTACACGGGTGTAGCAATGCTGGTCAAAGTAAAATCTGCACAGATGAATTTCAAAGAGATAAGCTTTAACTCTGTAAACATTTGCAGAACTCTCTCCTCTGCACTCTTTGCCCCTTACTCCTCACATTCTTCTGGCCCTCCCTAACTCAGCCTTCCCACCAGCAGCTGTGTGTGCCTCATATGCTTTAAAGGCAGCACTGCACCTTGAGTGGCAGCGAGTGCCTTCCACAACTCACACTCATCTTCTGGCAGACAAAAGACACAGAGCACAGATAAACAGTGGCACTATCCCCAGGATTCTGTATAGGTCAATCAAATTTGGGCATGTAAACTAATCAATTACTGGTGTTAACAAGTGCTAATCGGCAGTCATATTTACATAGTAACATAGTAGATGACGACAGAGAAAGACCCACATGGTCCATCCAGTCTGCCCAACAAGATAAACTCATATGTGCTACTTTATGTGTATACCTGACCTTGATTTGTATCTGTCATTTTCAGGGCACAGACCATAGAAGTCTGCCCAGCACTAGCCCCGCCTCCCAACCACTAGCCCCACCTCCCACCACCGGTTCCTGCCCTACACCCCTATTCTAGAACCTGTGCACCTAACTTCTTGCGCACAACTCTAAAGGGGGTGTGGCCAGGGGAGCAGCATGGGTGGGTCAGATGCATTCCCAGGATTTAAGAATGCAGTTATAGAATACTTGCATTTTCACACCTGGATGCAAGCATTTACACCACCCTATGGTTGTGTAAGTGCTCACCTCCAAAGTCAGGCATGAAATTGCACACTAAGCTAGTATTCTATAGAGACAGTTCCGTGCCGAACTGTTTTTATAAAATTTGCACTTAGTGCATATAATCCCACTTTTATATATAGTCATAAGAAGCATCACAAACTACCTCCAGTTCAGAAAAGACCTAAAGACCTACCTCTTCAGGAAATTCTATATGCACTAATCATTCTGGAACAACAATACACAACACTACCTCTAACTGTAACACATAAGTACATAAGTACATAAGTAATGCCACACTGGGAAAAGACCAAGGGTCCATCGAGCCCAGCATCCTGTCCACGACAGTGGCCAATCCAGGCCAAGGGCACCTGGCAAGCTTCCCAAACGTACAAACATTCTATACAATCAAGCCATTGTGACATCACTAATGAGGTTGGCTCTTATTGGTGGAATGAGCCACTATGACATCACAATAGGTTAAATCGCTGCTCTATGTAATAAAAGTGAGCCAAGTACAGGACATAAGTACATAAGTAATGCCACACTGGGAAAAGACCAAGGGTCCATCGAGTCCAGCATCCTGTCCACGACAGCGGCCAATCCAGGCCAAGGGCACCTGGCAAGCTTCCCAAACGTACAAACATTCTATACAATCAAGCCATTGTGACATCACTAATGAGGTTGGCTCTTATTGGTGGAATGAGCCACTATGACATCACAATAGGTTAAATCGCTGCTCTATGTAATAAAAGTGAGCCAAGTACAGGACATAAGTACATAAGTAATGCCACACTGGGAAAAGACCAAGGGTCCATCGAGTCCAGCATCCTGTCCACGACAGCGGCCAATCCAGGCCAAGGGCACCTGGCGAGCTTCCCAAACGTACAAACATTCTATACATGTTATTCCTGGAATTGTGGATTTTTTCCCAAGTCCATTTAGTAGCGGTTTATGGACTTGTCCTTTAGGAAACCGTCTAACCCCCTTTTTTTTTTTTTTTTAAATTTGTAGAAGTCTTTATTGAATAATGGTGATACAGAACAAAAAGAAAAAAATTATATTCAGTTCAACTCAACACATCTTAGAACAAGTGTCAAAAATTTTTTCACCAATTACATTCTTGAACAGATAGTAAGATCCTGTATCCATTTTAATTGAATACTAATTACACTTCAAGACATTTTTAATTTTCTTATTGTGATACCTATCCCCCTAACACTACCTAACCCTCCCTTCTAACCCTGTCCCACCCTCCCCTAACCCTCATCTCCCCCCCCAATCGTCTAACCCCTTTTTAAACTCTGCCAAGCTAACCGCCTTCACCAAGTTCTCCGGCAACGAATTCCAGAGTTTAATTACGCGTTGGGGTGAAGAAACATTTTCTCCGATTTGTTTGAAATTTACTACACTGTAGTTTCATCGCATGCCCAACATCAGCAGAACCCGTGGGGGGGGGGGGGAATAGGACCTCCCCAACACAAAGCAACTTCAGCAGAACCCCCCGGGGAGGGGGGGGGGTCCAGCTTCTTCCCTATCACCACTTTTGTGAAGAGGGACCACATCCGCTCTTCTCCAATCCCACGGAACCTCTCCTGTCTCCAAGGATTTATTATACAAATCTTTAAGAGGACCCGCCAGAACCTCTCTGAGCTCCCTCAATATCCTGGGGTGGATCCTGTCCGGTCCCATGGCTTTGTCCACCTTTAGATTTTCAAGTTGTTCAATTTAAGACCTATTCAATCTATTTTTTTGGTACAACATTTTGCAGTATTGGTACAGTTGCTGATTCTGTCCCATTTAGACAATAGTTTGTATTGTTTTGCTTCTGTCCCATTTACAGGTTCTGCAGAATATCACAGCCAGAATTTCAAAAAAGAGAGAGAGAGAGAGAGATGACCATGCGACTCCTTCCCTGATTCAACTGAATTGGCTTCCAGTAATGGCCATAGTATTTTTTAAGCTGGCTTGTCTGGTCTATAAACCATTTGATGGCTATAGTCCTATCTGCCTCGTTCTTGTCTTCTTTATTTTCCTATGTTATTTGGTGTTAAACGTAAGTTGCCAATAGAACTTTCTTTTCCTTATGAAGTGGTTAAGTTTAGGTGTTCTTTACCCATTTCTCTTAAGCTTTCATAAACATTTGCAAACTTATTTGTTTCAGAAATTCTATAGTTAATTTTGTTTTATTCATTTTTCATTATATCATTCATTAGTTTGTATCCCACTGTGAACCACTAGTTGGGAGTTGGCAGGTTATACGAATCGCATCAGAATCGCAACGGACAGGGATGCTATCTTGAAGCAAAACATCATGAAAACCATAGGAAGCAAAAAGAAGGAAAAATGTACTGGCCAAAGTCAGCTCAAAACCCAAGCCCAGAGGGAGTTCTGGTATCCTCTGATACCCAGTAAAGCAGCTAGGAAAAGTATTCAGATCAGCTCTTACCCAGTCAAAACCATCAGGGTAGGAGCAATTCAAGCCTAGAAGTGTTCTTGTGACTTCTGGAGTCAGCTAGAGAGAACAGATTTTCTTGTCATCCAGCCAACTTGGGTTTTGAACTGGTGACGTTCTACTGCTATAAATCACGCAGCATACTTACCACTAAAAGTACAGTGGGGGAAATAAGTATTTGATCCCTTGCTGATTTTGTAAGTTTGCCCACTGACAAAGACATGAGCAGCCCATAATTGAAGGGTAGGTTATTGGTAACAGTGAGAGATAGCACATCACAAATTAAATCCGGAAAATCACATTGTGGAAAGTATATGAATTTATTTGCATTCTGCAGAGGGAAATAAGTATTTGATCCCTCTGGCAAACAAGACCTAATACTTGGTGGCAAAACCCTTGTTGGCAAGCACAGCGGTCAGACGTCTTCTGTAGTTGATGATGAGGTTTGCACACATGTCAGGAGGAATTTTGGTCCACTCCTCTTTGCAGATCATCTCTAAATCATTAAGAGTTCTGGGCTGTCGCTTGGCAACTCGCAGCTTCAGCTCCCTCCATAAGTTTTCAATGGGATTAAGGTCTGGTGACTGGCTAGGCCACTCCATGACCCTAATGTGCTTCTTCCTGAGCCACTCCTTTGTTGCCTTGGCTGTATGTTTTGGGTCATTGTCGTGCTGGAAGACCCAGCCACGACCCATTTTTAAGGCCCTGGCGGAGGGAAGGAGGTTGTCACTCAGAATTGTACGGTACATGGCCCCATCCATTCTCCCATTGATGCGGTGAAGTAGTCCTGTGCCCTTAGCAGAGAAACATCCCCAAAACATAACATTTCCGCCTCCATGCTTGACAGTGGGGACGGTGTTCTTTGGGTCATAGGCAGCATTTCTCTTCCTCCAAACACGGCGAGTTGAGTTCATGCCAAAGAGCTCAATTTTTGTCTCATCTGACCACAGCACCTTCTCCCAATCACTCTCGGCATCATCCAGGTGTTCACTGGCAAACTTCAGACGGGCCGTCACATGTGCCTTCCGGAGCAGGGGGACCTTGCGGGCACTGCAGGATTGCAATCCGTTATGTCGTAATGTGTTACCAATGGTTTTCGTGGTGACAGTGGTCCCAGCTGCCTTGAGATCATTGACAAGTTCCCCCCTTGTAGTTGTAGGCTGATTTCTAACCTTCCTCATGATCAAGGATACCCCACGAGGTGAGATTTTGCGTGGAGCCCCAGATCTTTGTCGATTGACAGTCATTTTGTACTTCTTCCATTTTCTTACTATGGCACCAACAGTTGTCTCCTTCTCGCCCAGCGTCTTACTGATGGTTTTGTAGCCCATTCCAGCCTTGTGCAGGTGTATGATCTTGTCCCTGACATCCTTAGACAGCTCCTTGCTCTTGGCCATTTTGTAGAGGTTAGAGTCTGACTGATTCACTGAGTCTGTGGACAGGTGTCTTTCATACAGGTGACCATTGCCGACAGCTGTCTGTCATGCAGGTAACGAGTTGATTTGGAGCATCTACCTGGTCTGTAGGGGCCAGATCTCTTACTGGTTGGTGGGGGATCAAATACTTATTTCCCTCTGCAGAATGCAAATAAATTCATATACTTTCCACAATGTGATTTTCCGGATTTAATTTGTGATGTGCTATCTCTCACTGTTACCAATAACCTACCCTTCAATTATGGGCTGCTCATGTCTTTGTCAGTGGGCAAACTTACAAAATCAGCAAGGGATCAAATACTTATTTCCCCCACTGTATAAGATTTTTTTTTTTTTCATTTTGCATGCTTAGGCAGTTTACTTACCAGCTACACTGATAGTAGATTCCAAAAGTTTAAAACAAAACTAACGCTAAACTTTTGGAATCAACTATCAGTGCAGCTGGGAAAGGTAGGCAAATGAACAGCAAGTAAATTAAATCAGTTCAGGCCTGCCAGCTGTCTTTCCAAAACAGTCTCTTTCACCCTCATGCTACAGGCGCAGTGAATAAAGAGGTAACAATGGGTACGAAATAATACCACCTCTGTATATATGTATGTAGAACAGAATATATAATGCATTCTTTAGGGCTTCCCTAAGAAAAAGAGTAAGCATACCCTGGAGGTGTAAGACGCATACCAATTTAGCTATTAATATAAGTATCGGTGAAACTGACTAGCTGCAGGCACGTTCTTTTGCAACACTGGATATTGTGAAATGTATTACCTTTGTGATTCTATATAAATAAAACAACACAAGCGGGACACCGAAAAATTACACTTGAATCAGATTGTGCTTATTTTTCTTACCTCACAGGGGCCTGTTTACTAATGTGTGGCAAATTTTTGCAGTTATTGTGTGTTAGTTGCAAACATTAATGTATGGCAATTGCAATGCCTGGGCAGTTTACTGTTGGAGATGTAGCCAGCATCTGGCCTGAAGTTACCACACAGAGTACTTACTGGGATATCCTTGGTAGGTTGTGTATCCTTGTCTTCTCTCTCCCCTTCAATTAAAAGTTTAAATGAACTGGGTAACAAGAATGAAGACTATTACTACTACTACTACTATTTAGCATTTCTATAGCGCTACAAGGCGTACGCAGCGCTGCACAAACATGGAAGAAAGACAGTCCCTGCTCAAAGAGCTTACAATCTAATAGACAAAAAATAAATAAAGTAAGCAAATCAAATCAATTAATGTGAACGGGAAGGAAGAGAGGAGGGTAGGTGGAGGCGAGTGGTTACAAGTGGTTACGAGTCAAAAGCAATGTTAAAGAGGTGGCCAAGGATGGGGCAAGACGTAGGGGCTCAGGAAGTTTATTCCAGGCGTAGGGTGCAGCGAGACAGAAGGCGCGAAGTCTGGAGTTGGCAGTAGTGGAGAAGGGAACAGATAAGAAGGATTTATCCATGGAGCGGATTGCACGGGAAGGGGTGTAGGGAAGGACGAGTATGGAGAGATACTGGGGAGCAGCAGAGTGAATACATTTATAGGTTAGTAGAAGAAGTTTGAACAGGATGCGAAAACGGATAGGGAGCCAGTGAAGGGTCTTGAGGAGAGGGGTAGTATGAGTAAAGCGACCCTGGCAGAAGATGAGACGGGCAGCAGAGTTTTGAACCGACTGGAGAGGGGAGAGGTGACTAAGTGGGAGGCCAGCAAGAAGCAGATTGCAGTAGTCTAAACGAGAGGTGACAAGGGTGTGGATGAGGGTTTTGGTAGAGTGCTCGGAAAGAAAGGGGCGGATTTTACGGATGTTGTAAAGAAAGAAACGACAGGTCTTGGCGGTCTGCTGGATATGAGCAGAGAAGGAGAGAGAAGAGTCAAAGATGACCCCAAGGTTTCGAGCTGAGGAGACAGGGAGAATGAGAGAGCCATCAACAGAAATAGAAAACGGGGGGAGCGGGGAGGTGGGTTTGGGGGGGAAAATGAGAAGCTCGGTTTTGGTCATATTTAATTTCAGGTGGCGTTGAGACATCCAGGCAGCAATGTCAGACAAGCACGCTGAAACTTTGGTTTGGATGCAAGGTGAGATATCAGGGGTAGAAAGGTAGATTTGGGAGTCATCAGCATAGAGATGGTAGGAAAAGCCATGGGATGAGATTAATGAACCAAGGGAAGAAGTGTAGATAGAAAAGAGGAGGGGACCAAGAACAGAACCCTGAGGTACGCCGACAGGCAGAGGGATAGAAGTAGAAGAGGATCCACCAGAGTGAACACTAAAGGTGCGGAGGGAGAGGTAGGAAGAGAACCAGGAAAGGACAGAGCCCTGGAATCCAAGTGAGGACAGGGTATCGAGAAGTATGCTGTGATCGACAGTGTCAAAAGCAGCGGAAAGATCAAGAAGAATGAGGATGGAATATTGACCTCTGGATTTAGCCAGTAATAGGTCATTGGAGACTTTAGTAAGCGCAGTTTCGGTTGAGTGGAGAGGGCGAAAACCAGATTGTAATGGGTCAAGAATAGCATGTGAGGAGAGAAAATCAAGGCAGCGGCGGTGAACAGCACGCTCAAGTAATTTGGAGAGAAAAGGAAGGAGGGAGATGGGTCGGTATTTAGAGGGACAAGTAGGGTCAAGTGAAGGCTTCTTAAGGAGAGGTGTGACCACAGCATGTTTAAAGGCAGCAGGGACAGTCGCAGTGGAAAGTGAGAGGTTGAGAATGTGACAGATAAAAGGAATAAGAGTAGGAGAGATGGCATTAAGAAGGTGGGTGGGAATGGGATCAGAGGAACAGGTGGTACATTTTGAGGAAGAAAGGAGAAGTGTAGTTTCCTCAATAGTAACTTCAGGAAAGGAGGAAAGGGAATGAGGGGAAGGAGAGAGAGGGGAACGGACTAGTGGAGGGAGAGCTGGTGAGGTAGAGAAAGCAAGGTTTATCTTTTGAACCTTGTTGTGAAAGAATTCAGCAAGGGTCTGAGGAGATAATGAAGGGGGAGTTGGGGGAGGGGGCACCTTGAGGAGAGAGTTCAATGTGGTGAAGAGAAGTCGAGGATTAGAGCCAAGAGAGTTGGTCAGTTGGATATAATAATCCTGTTTGGCACGTAAAAGAGCAGATTGGAAGGAGGTCAGCATGAACTTAAGTGTATAGATGTCCTTACACTGAGAGAGAGTCAGATAAATGAGGTCCGAGTTTTCAGTGACACAGCTAACAGCCTTCTGAAAAATCCAGTGGGTAGTTGTCCATCTATCCTCGCCATAGCGAGGAGTTCATGGCCAGCTTACCATCTATAAAAACAGTTGGGGGGGGGGAGGTGGCAGGAGCGATCCCCAGGTCCCCCTCCTAGTCACCAGCCTAGTTTCAA
Organism: Microcaecilia unicolor; assembly: GCF_901765095.1. NCBI lineage: Eukaryota > Metazoa > Chordata > Amphibia > Gymnophiona > Siphonopidae > Microcaecilia > Microcaecilia unicolor. The sequence continues at coordinate 211,708,672 of NC_044039.1, read as the reverse complement.
AATAATGTCTTTGAACCCCTAGTGGTAGGTTTCCAGTACTACCACCGGTGGTCAAGCTACTGAATGTGTTGACATTGTAATGTAATATATATACTATGCCATACTTTGCAATGTTATTTGAATACTTTTTCTGCTGTAATTGTCTATTACTTATGTTTGACTAATTCTTGCCGTACACATCCTTGAATTAATTCTTTCAAAAAGACAGTAAATAAATTCAAATAAAGAACACAACGTACTCAAAATGCTCTTAATTTCTTTAACTTTGCCACAGCTCTTCTGGTCTTTAAAATCCTCTATGAAAGGACTTTTGAGCCCTTCCCTAACACTGTGCCACATTCTCCACCTTATTATCACCACATCATGTAAGATTCCTTCCCTCTCTTCATCCAATTAAATCTCTTGCCATTGTAAAATCCCAGCTCAAACCTTATTCACCCGTGTCTTTCCTTTTTCAGATCACAATAGTTGCAAAGCCTGCCACACCACCCCACTGAATCTATTTTTTTCATCATCTCAATGCCTTTAATTAGTCTTGTCCGCATAGGCTAAACAGCATTCTGAAATTTATTTACAACAGCACTGCAATAGAACATATAGGAGTTCATTTTCAAAACAGAAAAATGTTTAAAAAAAATGGCCTAAAGTGGCAGACGGACAATTTTTGCAAAAACAACCAAATCACTATTTTTAAAACTCATTTTTAAGACTTCCTATGTAGTTTGTCTAAATCTCAAGGGGACGTGTTAGCAGTGTGTTTTGAACGAAGCCAACACCCACAGAGGGTGATCTCACCACAGGAGAAACCGAAAGTCAAATGTACAACAAGTGGATCCAAAACAAAAGGGGTCCTCGTACAAATGGTGTTTCCCAAACAAGGTCTTTATTAGAATAAATAAAATAAATAAAGACCTTGTTTGGGAAACACCATTTGTACGAGGACCCCTTTTGTTTTGGATCCACTTGTTGTACATTTGACCAGCAGTGTGTTTTGGGCAGGACTAGTGCGGGCTTACAATTTGGATGTTTTTCTGCAATAATGAAGCACTGTAAAAACGTTCAGGGCAAAAACAACAGGCATTTGTGGCTAGACCTGTTTCGATATAAAGTGATAAAAAGGTGCCCATATTGACCAGATGACTACTGAAGGGACAAAAGTATGACCCCCCCCCCCTTAATCCCCCAGTGGTCACTGACCCCCCTCTCACCCCCCCTCCAAAGAGGTGAAAGTGACAGTACATATCAAGTGAGAGTACATACCAGGCTCTATGACAACTGCAGATATAATGGACATGCTTCTTAGAGCAGATCCCTGGATTTGCCTAGCAGTCAGTGCAGTGGACTGTACAGAAGGGGACTCAGGCCCATATCTCACTCTAACTGGTACACTTCTTGGTGGAAAGTGTGAGCATCCCAAAAACCACAAAATACCTACTGAACCCATATATATATTGATACCTGCAGGCATAAGGGCTATTATTGTGGTGTACAGTTGGGTACAATAAATTGTTTGCTATTCCTGGAGGGCTCACCATACAATATATGGTGCAGTGGCGTACCTAGGTTGGCTGCCACTCGTGTCAGGTCACCGCTATGCATCACCCCCTCCCGTCTCTTGGAGCATCACTCCCTCCTCTCTCAGCGCATCATACACCCCCCCCCCCCCCAGCGCATCACCCACCTCCACCAAAGCGCATCATCCTCACCACCTGCTCCAGAACAGGAAGTAACATCAGTGGGGGCAGGGAACTGGTAAAGACAACAGCCACGCGACTGCTCCATGCACCCCCTTGCTGCCTGCACTCACGGTGGACCGCCCCCAGTGCCCTGCCCTTAGTACGATACTGATATGGGGGTTATTATGTGATGTGTACCTGGGACCTTTTAGGTGAATTTCACTGCAGTGCCCCCCCTAGGCTGCCCCACTGGAATGTCTCTGGGCCAGTCTAGCAAGACTACTGGACCCCAGATATGCCATTTGCTTATTTTTATGAGTTCTTCCCTTGGATGTTTTTTTTGTTTGAAAATGACCCTTAAAGAAAGACACATTGAGCACAGAAGTGTCTCAAATAGGATGATTTTCAAACCAAGAAGATGTTCATTTTCAGTCCAGAAAAACATCTACTGGATTTTTGAACATCATTTTGAAAATGCCCCTCATACTGTACTATATATTACATTGCTAGACACTGCAGTGTATTTGTTTAGGTAAAGTATTAAATTAAACTAATCTATTGGTTATTTCATTGTAAACCACCTTATCATTTTTACTTCAGAAAGCATCATATATACTGAACTACTGCCCACATTGTCCAGCTCTTTGCTATTCAGTCAAGGCATCACCTTATTAAAGTAAAGTAAAAACAGGACACAGAAATACACAATTAAAACATGCAAACCTTGGAAATGTGGCTCGAGAGGCTGTACCTGCACATACTTATTTATCACTAATGCCAACACAAAGCAAAATACAGTCAACAGTCACTATGCCAACAGTTTAGTCCCAGCTGACAGATCACAGTTTCTCCATTTGGGCTAAATACATTTTATAAACTAGATCGTGTCTTCTAGTACCTGGTTAAAAAGCAGCAGCAGGGGATAATTAACTACAAATAACGACTTGCCTCTTTCCTGGCTCTCTCATCGGGTTTATCTGGTAAAAAAAACACACTATTAATCCCCCTCACCAACCCACTCAGTTATGAAAGCCCACCTTCATGTAAATACCCCAACCACTCCCTTCCTTCATCTCTGCACAATACTAACTGTATCTGATATCCTGGAATGTCAATGTTAGCCACATTGAGCCTGCAAATAGGTGGGGAAATGTGGGATACAAATGCAATAAATAAACAATAAATAAAAGTAAGAGGGTGGGTAGTAGATTAACCAGGGAAGGGGATGGGAGGTAAGGAAGGTTAAGGGTTGGAAGATTAGTTGTTAGATGCAGAGACTTACAATGCTGTGAGTATGTTGCAAAACGTTGAATATATATGTCTTCTGAAAAACTCAATAAAAATCATTTAAACATAAATAAATAAAAGTAACTTGAGCTAACATGCCGAACACCTTTCTTCCCATGACCGTGGACCCCTCCCCCACGTTCTGACATTGCTGTCTCTTCCACTTTCCCCTAGGCAACATGTCTCCCCCCCCTTCCCCCACTCCACTCCCCTACCCCCACCCTGCAACCTAACACTTCTCCGTCTCACTTTCACCCTCTCCCCTATTCGGCAGGTCTAAATACCCCACCCTCGGTCCGGCATCTTTCACCCCATTTCCCTCACCCTGGTCCTACCTTCGAAGTTCTTCTCGTTGATGTGTCAGTGGCACTTGGCAGTAATACGTCGTTGACGTCGCCTCCCTCGTAGCAGCCCTACAGCTCGTCTCGCGCTTCGCTTCGCCCCGCCCCGCCGGCGCCGGAAACAGGCAGTTGCGTCAGTGAGGGCGGGGCGCGCAGAGGGAGGGAAGGGAATATGTTGCGTCAGAGGGGGAGGGGCGATAGAGAGGCAGTCTCGCTGTTGGCTGCTTCTCTTGGCCTCAGAGGTAAATCCGTTCTCTGATATACAATCAATTCTTACTTATTTGTGACTGAAAGGGGGTTTGATATGGGAACACCATGAGTGGGGGAGGGGAGGAGAAAGAGATCCCTTCCCAAAAATTGTGCCTCCTCAGGCGGTAGCCTAGCTGCCCAGAGCCGGCTCTGGGGGCAGGAGGACCCATCGTTTTGAATCTCATTCTCTACCTGTGTTGCGGTCTTTTGGGCGGTTTTTTTCCGGCCGCGGGGGGCGGGGTTAGTGACGTTTTGGGTGGGGCCGATGACGGGGGGGGCAGGGTTAGTGACGTTTTGGGCGGGGTCGATGACGGGGGCGGGGTGATGACGCGGGGGTGGGAGTGTCAGGGGCGGGGTTTGAGTTTGGGCGGGGTTTGGGCTGGATTTGGGCTCCTTTGGGTGGGAAAAAAATTTTCCACCTGGCAACCCTCCTGTGTGTAGTCCAGAGGCACAGTTTGCAGTAGTAGATCCTGCGTGTGTCCTGTGAAGGGCATCGCGAGCCTGATGAGCGTCTCCTACACGCGTACAAGTCTACCCACGCACGGACTTGCACGTGCACTGTCCCTTCCCATACTTAGGGGGCCATTTTACTAAGGCGCAACCAAAAGTGTTTTGGACGCAAAAAGGCTTTTGTTGTTGTTCTTGTTGTTGAAAATGGACGTGTTGCAAAATTGAAACCAGCGCATGTCCATTTTCGACCTAAGAACTTCTTAGGGTTACCATATGGCTCCAGAAAGAGGAGGACGGATTGAGTCAGCCGGGTTTTACTTCCATTGCTTTCAATGTAATTGAGCCAGCCGGGTTTTACTTCCATTGCTTTCAAAGCAATGGAAGTAAAACCCGTCTGGCTCAATCCGTCCTAAGACCTTACCATCACCCATTGACTTAACGGTAAGGTCTCGTGCGCTAACCAGACAGTAAACGGCCAGCGCGCGTAAACTGCTGATTACGGCTGGTTAAGTGCCACACGTAGAAGATAGAAAATATTTTCTACTGCATGTTTTGGGCGTGCGTCAAAAATGGAATTACCACGAGGGGCACATGGTAGCCCACTCTGGATGCGCGTAGGTACCTTAGTAAAATGGCCCCTTACTGTTTGAGACTTTTAAGTACGAGATCTTTCTGAGCCCAGTAGCTTTGTTTTACTGTTGTTGCAATTTTGAAAAATAATTTCTCTCTTTTTTAACCACTTGATAATTTCATAAAACATTTTCTGGGCGTGAGGCATGTGGGAATGGCTTTTATAAAATTGTGTGGGCGTGTATGCATGTGCAAGTATGTGTGTCAACAAAATCATGTGTACTTTAAGTGTTCCTGGGGTCTGCATTTGGGTGGAATTTTATACCTTTATATGTTATTTTACAAAACTAGCAGTTGAGCCCGTAAAAACAGGCTGGTATTGGGGTTTTCCTTCCTTCCCCCCCCCCCCCCCCGGAGTCGCCGCCAACCCTCCACCCGGCCCGGGCCCTCTCTCTCTAGTCCGCTACTAAACTTACACATCCATTCGCCGGAACGCAGCACGCACATCAGCTGAGCTGCCGTCGGCCCTTCCTTCTCTGCCTGTGTCCCGCCCTCCTGTGACGTAACGTCAGCGAGGGCGGGACACAGGCAGGGAAGGAAGGCCGATGGCAGCTCAGCTGATGTGCGTGCTGCGTTCCGGCGAATGGATGTGTAAGTTTAGTAGCAGAGAGAGGGCCCGGGCCGGGTGTGTGTGTGTGTGGGGGGGATAACGGTAGTGGTGACCTCGGGTGGGCGGGTGCGGTATCAACCTCGGCAGCGCAGTTTCCCTCTCTGTCCCGCCCTCGTCATCATGTATTGACGCGGGGGCGGGACAGAGGGAAGTCTCTACTGCGCATTTGCGAGTGAGTCGGTCACTCGCCGTTTATATGTTTGATAGGCATGTATCTGCATAGTTTCACCTTCCTTGAATCAGGTGTAACTGGTGAAAGCATTTGTGTGCTGCATGGGATTGTTAAAGAACCCTGTTGTATAAAGGCAGTTAAACACAACTTGTTTTTATCAAATAGAAGAGTGGGTTGATTTTATAATTTTTTTGTAGTTGTAAAATTACTTTCCACATGAGTAGAGGAGTGGCCTAGTAGTTAGAGTGGTGGACTTTGATCCTGGGGAACTGGGTTTGATTCCCACTGCAGGCACAGGCAGCTCCTTGTGACTGGGCAAGTCACTTAACCATCCATTGCCCCATGTAAGCCACATTGAGCCTGCCATGAGTGGGAAAGCGCGGGGTACAAATGTAATATAAATAAATAAATTACTTGGCAACCTGTGCCTCCCTTCTTGATGAGACAGGAACACCATGGAACAGCTGCCCTAGTCTAGTAGCTGATGGTGCTGTGGTGAACTAGGCAAAGGCCCTGCAATGGAACAGTTGTTTCACCTACTTTTATTGAATAAAGGCACATCTCTGAGCCCTAAATAACTAAAGTAAGAGAGACTTGACATTTGTTGTTTTGTGATGATCAGGCCTTAAATATGGGTTGACTGATTTGCCTTGTTGCATTCTTAAATTTACTATTATTGAGTTATTTTGCAGGCAGTAACATAGCTTTTTATTGGATCAGTGTAAGAATGTCCCAAGAATGTTGCTACGTAAAAGGTCTTCAGGATTGTGGTTACATTCCTAGTAGCCAATTTTTCATCATCGCTCAAAAATGAGTGGAATACAGTTTTATTGTAATACTGATTGAGTTTCTTCCTGTTTCCAATTTTCAGAACAGGTTTGTCAAGCGGGGAAGGACCTTGTGGATGATTGAAAATAAAGCTTATCTGCTGCTATTCCTTGTGTTTTCCTCATGGTTGTTGGAAGTGCCATCTGTGCCCTACTCTTTACTACTACTACTACTACTTAACATTTCTAGAGCGCTACTAGGGTTACGCAGCACTGTACAATTTAACAAAGAGAGACAGTCCCTGCTCAAAGAGCTTACAATCTAATAGATAAGAGTGAGACAAATAAAGGACAATCAAGCCATTGTGACATCACTGATGAGGTTGGCTCTTAGGCATTGGTGGAATGAGACATTATGACATCACAATCTCAGCTCTGGTTAAATCACTGCTATATGTAATACTACTACTACTACTTAACATTTCTAGAGCGCTACTAGGGTTACGCAGCGCTGTACAATTTAACAAAGAGAGACAGTCCCTGCTCAAAGAGCTTACAGTCTAATAGACAAGTGAACGGTCGGTCCGATAGGGGCAGTCAAATTGGGGCAGTCTGGATTCACTGAACGGTAAGGGTTAGGTGCTGAACGCAGCATTGAAGAGGTGGGCTTTAAGCAAAGACTTGAAGACAGGCAGGCAGGGGGCTTGGCGGAAGGGCTCAGGAAGGTTGTTCCAAGCATAGGGTGAGGCGAGGCAGAATGAGCGGAGCCTGGAGTTGGCGGTGGTGGAGAAGGGTACTGAGAGGAGGGATGTATCCTGTGAACGGAGGTTACGGGCGGGAACGTAAGGGGAGATGAGGGTAGAAAGATAGTGATGGCAGCAGACTGAGTGCATTTGTAGGTAAGAAGGAGATTTTTTTTTTTTTTATTGATTATGGACTTAATACCTGATATGTGTACCCCAGAGGAAAGGAGGGATGGGAGATCTGAATAAATAACGATCTGCAGCATAATTTCTCTAACTGCTTTCGTTATAAAAACAAGTCAAAGCAGTTTAAAATCTACAATCTTAAAGCAAGAAAAGAACGCCAAAAATTATAATAGGTTAGAAATCAATCATACAAAATGTATAGAAGCCAACAAAAAAAAATGTTTCCCAGAGATTAAGGATCCCATCCAGGTAAATGCAACCTAAGTTCCAAAGGCACTTTCAAACAGCAAAGTTTTAGTCTTTTCTAACTGTTAACATAAGTTTATTCAGTATGTATTCCAATGGAAAGAATGTTCCGTAAATAATGGTCTATGACAAAAATGCACTCTTTCTAGTAAATTCAAAACATGTCATAAGCATACCTGAAAAGACTGAACGATGGTCATTTATAGAACAAAGTAAGCAACAGGGAGCGTATGGGATATTAAGATTAGATAAGTAAGAAAGTCAACCTCCATAAAGCCCTTTATGAGCCATGTGATACTGTGAGTGAGAGTTGAGAGTGTGCCTTCAAAATAACACAGCCAGACAAGGTTGTAAACATGGAATAAGTGCTTTATTAACTTAAATCTGAGGCCTATTAATTTACAGGCCTAGAAACCTATCCTCAGAAGGGAAAAGTCCTAGCAGGGCCCAAAACAGTCTATGGCCTGTGACTGCGACACCACAACTACAATTTGTAGTTTCTCTCTTTGGATTTCCAGGTCTGGCTCCAACCAGACCTCAGAACAAGGCTCACAAGTCTCAAATAAAAGATTGGCTTACCTCAGCCGGGTCGCAGCAGCTAGAAGCGTTCAGTGCATTCATAGTCTGTGGCTTCAGTTCTTCCGTCCCTGGGCTCTGCCTTTTATAATACAGTCCTGTATCACTTCCTGGATGGGGCTAAGGGTTTTAAGGTGGCTCACAGTACCTTAAGGGTGAGGGGCAGTGTTCTGTATGCCCCCTTGCAAGCCAGAATACTTGGAAGGTATTAAAAGACATGTTTTTCAGACACAAGGAAGTAGTTGAACTAGAGGGTATGAACTAAAATTGCAGAGTGGTAGACTTGGGAGTAGCATCAGGAAATACCTTTTCACAGAGAAGGTTGTGGGAGCAAAACAAACACTATGAACGTTATACGTGTTACTATATAGCAAAACTATATGGGATTATAATATATGGCCAAACCAAAAACACACACAAGAAAACTCCACCTTGGAAAACAATGCACACAGTGAACAGCAGAGGAAGCCAAAAGAATACCTTGCATCAAAGATGTCCAAGGAAACTTTATTTGAATCTTCTTAAAGACTCGTGTTTTGTCCTAAAAGGCCTGTATTAAGAGTCTAGAAGATCTACTCATAAACCGTGTCATGACTTTGGGAGGATCATTCCTTTAGTTTTGTGTGTCAGAGGATGCCGTCTTTTGAAGTCAATTTAAGAGACTTTTCAAGGCAGACACTGTTTATAGGTAGATCTTCTAGATTCCTGATGCAGGCCTTTTAGGCCGAAACACGAGCTGTGGCGAGCCTTTAAGAAGATTCAAATAAAGTTTCCTTGGACACCTTTGATGCAAGGTCTTCTTTTTAGTCTCCTCTGCTGTTGTTTGCTGTGTGATTATAATACATGACACTATCCAGCATTAATAACCTGACTTCAAAAGTGCAGACTTAAGCTTATTCCATCTTTCAACGCAAAGCCTAATATTTGGTGACGCTATGACCTTGCATACAGACAAAGACTGCTGACAAGGGTCCCGCTATGCCAGAATCGATGTCATGGCCAGAAGAGCCAAAGACTCTTGGAATTACCCTTG